>NC_090937.1:731621157-731924187 GCF_040938575.1 Ambystoma mexicanum | reverse complement strand
ACGCCCATACAGTATGGAGGAAAGAGTACGTTAGTCACTATGGTGAGTAACTTATAATTTTTGTGTGACGCATTTTCTTTTCCACCCGTGCCTTTGTGTGATTCCTCCAATAAGCGCCAAAAAAAGAAACTTCCCTCCAACCACAATTTGGGATCCCCATCCCACCCCAAATTCCCCCACTGAACATGTTGTCTCCTTTCCTCCTCTTCACATGTAGTTTGATATGAATGCAGCCCTTTTCCTCCTCCAGATAGCATTTTGAGCATCTATTATTTTCGGCATCCCTTGGTGTTACAGCGGTAATCGCACACATTGAGCAAAAAAATGGTTACTTTTCATTTCTGAAAAAAGAGTCAATGGGCCTCATTTAGAGTCTGCCGGTCCGGAAGCAACGGTGGCGGTAAATCTGCTGTCACCGATGTTTCCGGACCGGCTGATTCAGAGTTCTGCCGACGGGAGTTGTCACTACCTGGCGAGAGTAACGCCACCCGCCTGCAGGCGGAAATGGAAACATCAGCTCCGTCATAGACAGAACCTGTGTTTCCATTTTCCCCATCCCCATGGAGTCCTATGGGACTCCATGGAAATGGGGATTTACGGAATTCCGCCTCCGGAATTATCGGGTCACCGGGGTTGTAATGCCCCGGTGATTCCGGCAATCACAGAGGTGGAACGGTATTTCGGGTCCGGCGGCAGCGTGCCGCTTTTTCCCTGCACAGCTACCGCCGGACTCGTAATGAGGCCCACTGTCTCTCTGCTGCAAAGCACCATGGGAACCAAATAAATGTTTTTTCGGGAGCAGGGGGCACACCCTCTTAATCAAATATTTTTAAAACTACTGGACAGATGTACCCCAAGCCACCAAAAACCACACTGTGAGACTTACTAATGAGTATTCAGTCGAAGCATGTTTTCACAATGATAAAATTGATGGGACTAGGCCGAAAAGCATTTTTTTGTTTTGTTGTCAATGTATTTTCACAAATTGTCCTCAAAACTTTCAGTTCGATGGGTCCTGTGACAAACTTTTTTTGTATGAAAAAATTCATCCGAACCCACCCAGCGAGTCAAACATTCTTAGAATACGAATTTTGGGAGAAGTCTACATAAACCGGTTTCACTTTAACTATAGGGTGGCAACCGCCGCCCGATAAGATATACGTATATATATTAGATAACTATTGTGATATTTTTACTAAGAAATAATGATGCAAGAGATGCTTTTATTTAGTATTCTTTGCCCTGTTATAACCTAGGTATGCTAGAACTCCTGGATAGCGCCATCTGATCTCTGGGCCGCTTTTGGCCAATTTTGAGATGCTCCCCATTTAATTCAGTTTAAGTGCTTTGTATAAACTAAAAGACAGAAGTAATAGTTTTATATTATTGAACTTGATATTTATTGTATTCTTGTATGTTATATATAATATATATGTTTTATTATAATGTGTTTATTAGTTCATTGAACTATTTCATATTTACACATGAAACATAAAACACAAAATCTCCCAAAAATTATTTTAAAAGAAGTAAAACTGAATTAAACCATATTACTGAATTGGGTTGACAGAAGCTCGTTATAATCAGAATCCAATAAAATCATATCTTGAAAGACATTATTATCTAGGGGTAAAGCTCCATTTTCCTTTGCCCACATTTCCAGACATTATATGAAGCTATCATCAACGATATATTACAGGAATTAGGGCAGAAATACCAAAAACGGTTGTCAATTAATCCGTTTAACCTGTGGACAAAACGGACTAAAAAACATCACTTCCATGCCAGGACAAGCAGTCAAAATGTGTCATGCTGCTTCACATACCAAAAGATCTTTGCAAATGCGGCATGTCCAACCTTACGTAGGTATCCCCAACAGGGGGCACAAGGTAGATAATGTTGGGAGTTGGTCACATCTGAACAGCAGATACAATCCACGCACTGCCAATGCAGGATATTTCATTAGGTACATGTGTGGGGTCATAAACTTACAGGACAATTCAAAGTGGCTGTAATATCTTCGCAAAATTTCCAGATGAGAGAAGTTGGCAATCCAATCCCAGGCCTTAGCTTTAGTAACCAGTTAATCCTTTGATTCAAAAAAGTTTAAAGACTAATCCGGGGACCAGCTCACTAGATCAAACAAGTCCAGGGACAATTTTGCCCACTGAAGTAAGTCATTGTTCCCCTTATCCTAATGCATCACATGCCCCTTAAGATTTAGCAGAGGGCTCTTTGGGTCCTTCCAGGACGTTATTAATAATATATCTCTTCTCGTATTAATCTGGGAGCCGAGGGAAACCAATCCCAGTTCTAAGTGTATCCTCTCTATTGGCACTGAACGTGGGAGCCCTAGGAGTGTAGGCCAGAACTTTCCCTCAATCCTTTTTAACCATTGTTGGTCCTTCATTTGAGTTGCCTAAAGTCCATATAATATTTACAGTTTGAGAATCCCAGCATAGCTAAAGCCAGCTGTATTGGTTGTGAATTTCTTTCTTAGTATAGTTTGCACTAGAGCTTGCATGTTTTTTCAACCTTCATAGTAGTGTACTTTCCTTTGTCTATTTCTAGACCTAAGTACTTGTACAGCAAACCTCTGTCGACAATACCATTTGGTGTCCTTAACTGATCAGTTCTGCAGCCCTTTCCGCGTCTTATAAAAATGTATTACTAAGCCATTAATTTCAGTATAATTTCAGTATACATTGCTAAACCATTAGCAACCCTACGCAGCCCAACATAAGTGTGATCAAATATCACAATGTCGTTTGCATAGTAGAGCCAGTCAACATGCTTCCCTCCCACCTTAGGTGGACAATGATTTATCTGTGCCAAGTAGTCTGGTAAATCGGCGATGTATAAGTTAAAAAGAAGAGGTGCAAGCACACAGTCCTGCTTTACCCCACAAGTAGGGATAGCGCTGGTGCTCAAAACCTCCCCCGTCCAACTGCACATGTACGCTGGTAGATTAATGTAAGTGGCTAATGCCAGCTAACAGCCATAGATGTATAACCATAAGGTCGAGTTTCCTACATAGCCTGCTGCAATCCACTACGTCAAAAGCGGCACATAGATATACAAATAACATGTATAGAGACAATGCCTCCCTTGCCATGGCACTCCTTAAGGGGGAATCTAAGAGTAGTATATTATGTGTTGTAGAGGAACCAGCCCTGAAGCTCGTTTGAAAGATTCCCAAGATCTTTGTTGCTCTGCCCATTCCTGCAGTGCTTTAAGCAGCAGAAGTCCAAACATTTTCCCGGTAGAATCAAACGTGGATAAAAGGAGGTAGTTGGCTGGATTATTCCTACTGCCTTTTTTTATATACCGGTATTACCAATGAGCGGCACCAGGATCCAGGTATAACACCATAGGCACATATTGTATTAGACAAAACCATTAATATTGGCACCCATTGCTCAGGTTTATCTTCAAAAGCAGTGTTAGCCAGGTCATTTGGGCCAGGTGCACGAGAACGCTTTAATTTTTGTATAAGGATGTCCAAATCATCAGTATCATGTTTGAGCCCAAACAGGATTACAGAATAAGAGGTGTAGCCACAGTATGATCCACCCTGCCTTTAACCCCTTAACTGCCATGGGTCCCCTCCACCCCCCTGTGAAAAGGCCTTTTTTGGTGTTTTCGGTATGTTGCCATTCAATGACTCGTAACTTTTTTGGTACATGAGCTATTTCAGCCACATTTGGCCCCTTTTCTCCCCACATGTAGGCGGTCGTAATGCCACCAAGGAATCCTAGTTTGCTGTAGGGGGGTGAGAGAAAATAATCAAAAAGGGAGAACATTTTGGGTTTTTTCAAAACATGCCAATTAAATGATGTACAAATAAGCCTTGGTTTTTTTCTTGTAAGGGCTAGGAACCCCTATTTTGATATGGTTATCAACCATTTTGTGAGAGGTAGGCGATTTTGGCCTTTTTTCCAATAGGACATGCGTGGACGGAATAGAAGAAAAGGGTAGGAAAGCTGAATGAGATGACAGAAAGACATATATTTCTGAAAAGTAGACAAAATTCCAAGTTTAGGAAGGTGCGATTTGCGCAGGTCAGGCAACAACTATGTAGGGAAAAACTCCATAGTTTGAAGAAAAATCGGGAACATTACAGAAAAAAAGGTATGTGTGGACATGGTTGGCCCGGAAAGTCAATGGCTTCTGTGACTTTTGAAAAAAACAATGCTCCGCTAATTTCCCCTACTCTACCAGTTAGGAAATCACAAATTTCTTGTAATGTTTCACAAAACAAGCAATACCACAAGCCAAAAACAGAGCCATGGTATACAGGAGTTTTATGCTTACGGCCTAAAAAGACGTACTTAGCATGTGTAAATAAGGAAAACATATGTGGTGAGGAAGGGCAAGCATACATTTTCTGAAGGAGCACAGGCAGACCTTTTGAAAGGTAGGTGACTTGTGCAGGCTTCAAAAGTGTATAGTGCCTAAAGCAGTGACTAAATTTAGGTCACATTTGGGAAATGAAAGTATTGTGTGACAAAGGGCAGCAGCAAATGGGCCGAAACGTTATAAAAACCATGCAAACACAACAAATGTCGTACCTTCCCGCGTTCTCACAGGTGTCTCGATGAAAACGGTACCTCACATCTGTGGGTGCACCTACCTGGGCACAAAAGGAAAAGGCTAAAACACTGGTAACCCTATGTCCTTAGGCAGAGCAGATTTTCAGGAATTTCGCTCATGCGGACAACCTACAGATTTGGGCTTAGGGTGTCAAAGCCACCAATGAAAACCAGCAACCCATGCATTTCCGTAAAGAGTACACCCGTGGGAATGTACAGAGGTCTGACTTGCACAAATCGGCCCTGAATTTATTACCCACAACCCCCCGCAAAGTCCGGAAATGTGGCAAAAAAACAGTTTTCGCACATTTCACTCTGCTCACCCACCGAAACACGCAGCCAACAACACATAGCCTACCTTCCCGCGCTCCCACAGGTGTCCCAACGAAAACGGTATCTTCCATGTGTGGTTGCAACTACCTGGGCACAAAGGGAAAAGGCTAAAACACTGGTAACCCCAAGTCTTTCGGCACAGCAGATGTTCAGGAATTTTGCTCATGTGGAGAACCTACAGATTTGGGCATAGGGTGTCGAAGCCACCAAGCAAAACAGGGAACCCTATGCATTTCCGAAAAGAGGACACCCGTGGGAATCCACAGAGGTCTGACTTGCACAAATCGGCCCAGAATTTATTACCCACAACCACTCTGAAATGTGGCAAGAAAAACACAATTTTCGCACATTTCACTCTGCTCACCCACCGAAACACGCCGCCAATAACACATGGTCTACCTTCCTGGTCCCCACAGGTGTCCCGATGAAAACGGTACCTCACATGTGTGGGTGCATCTACCTGGGCGCAAAGGGAAAAGGCTAAACCATTGGTAACCCACAAAGGGTTTGGTGAGACAACCTACAGATATGGGCCTAGGGTGTCAAAGTCACCAAGGAAAACATGGAACCCCATGCATTCCCGAAAAGAGGACACCCGTGAGAATCCACAGAGGACTGACCTGCGCGAATTGGGCCAGTTTTTATTGCCCACAACCTCCGCCAACAACACATGGTCTACCTTCCCGTGTTCCCACAGGTGTCCCAAAGAGAGGCAGACCTCAGATGCGTGGGTGTCGTCACCTGGGTGAGAATGGGTAAATCATTCGTACAGTAAGTGCTCTTTAGTGCTCTCAGTAAAGAGTAAAGTGCTGTCAGTAAGTTCCTTCACATGCATCTTTGCTCACATTTCTCATCCATACAGGTCACAATCCCGTCGGACAGACAAGGTGGGATTTAGCACAAGGAGGAACCTCCTCGTTTAGCACAAGGAGTAACCTTGTTGTGAACAGTGAAGCCACGGCAAAGCACCCACCGTTTCACTGGCCATTCATATACCTTTCATGTCTGCAGTCAGTTGGCATCCATTTCAGCAGTCGCACCTCTACCAAATCACTTGCGCCACAGTAAGCATATCTGCACACTTATAGTATGTGGCCATCCGCTCACAATGAACTTTCACATAATTTTCCAGCAATTGCATATCAACTGTGTCTGCATTCAAATGTCATGTTCCAACAACCGTATCTGCACACTCACAACGATTGGACATCTGCACACATTGCAACCATGTCGCAAGGCAATATCTTTCACAGCATTTTTCAGTACTTGCATATCAACTGTGTCTGCATTCAAATGGCATGTGGCTCAAATCATATCTGCACACTGATAGCAAGTCCACATTGGCTCACTTGGCTAACTGGCCTCCAGGCGCTGTCTTTCACACCAACTTCGAGTACGCCCATAGCAAGTATGCCAGCATTCACCGTTCATGTTGACACATTCATATGTGCAACCTTACCCACACTAAACACACACCCTCTGACATGCTAATCATTTCTGCACAGCTGGGAAAGTGCATTCACAGAAATGACATCTGCATGTACTACGTAACTTTACCTCACTCACACACCAATCGTATCATAGTCATTCCTACAGAAGACATTTCAGTTACACCACACAAAATTATTTCAGGTAAAACAATAAAGAAGGCAGGGTGGTACGAGGTACACAAGACACCGCCGCCATATAGATGGTGTCCAAGTACCACTTTCATGACAGTTATATCTCAAGGGAATAACCCAAAGTGGCGTATACTATTTTCAAAAGACACCCCTTGATTGGAGGGAATCGGAATGATGTTCCTGTCTTCTCCAACGCACCCCACCAGTACAGGGAGCAGGACAGACGTTTTTTTGTAAGGCAAGCCCCTGGTGGAAGGAGCCGGAATCGTGTTCTTTTCCAATGTATGTCTGAAGCGGAGGGAGCTTCACTAACTTTTATTTGTAAGGCAGGCCTGAAGTGGAGCGAGCTGCACTAGCATGCCTTGCCAAGACTTCCCAAAGGGGAATTTACCAGAGTGGTGTTCCCTTCTTCTCCAAGGCATTCCTCAAGTGGAGGGAGCTGGAGTGGCATTCCTTTGCAAGATAAGCCTCAAGCCAAAGGAGCCAGAATTGTGTTCCTTTGCAAGTCACATCTCACGCAGAGGGAACTACACTGACCTTTCCTTCCAAGGCAGGCCTCAAGTGAAAGGTACCTGAGTGGTGGTCCTTTCCAAGGCAGGCCTCAAGTGGAGGGAGCAGGACTAGCATTGCTTGCCAAGGCACGCCAAAGGTGAGTGAACTAGAATGGTGTTCCTTTCTTGTGTAAGGCACGCCTCCAGTAGAGGCAGCAGGACGGATGTTTTTTGAAAGGCAAGCCTCAAGTGGAAGGAGCAAGAATCGCATTCCTTTCCAATGTACGCCTGAAGCGGAGGGAGCTTCACTGATGTTTCTTTCTAAGGCAGGCCTCAAGTGCAGCGAGCTGCACTAGCATGCCTTGCCAAGACATCCCAAAGTGGAGTGAACCAGAGTGGTGTTCCCTTCTTCTCCAAGGCACGTTGGCACGCCTCAAGTGGAGGGAGCTGGAGTGGCATTACTTTCCAAGATACGCCTGAAGTGGAAGGAGCCTGAATTGCGTTCCTTTGCAAGTCACACCTCGCACAGATGGAGCTACACTGACCTTTCCTTCTAAGGCAGGCCTCAAGTGAAAGGTACCGGGGTGGTGTGCCTTTCCAAGGCAGGCCTCAAGTGAAGGGAGCAGGATTAGCATTGCTTGCCAAAGCACGCCAAAGGGGAGTTAACCACAATGGAGTTCCTTTCTTGTGCAAGGCATGCCTTGAGTGGAGGGAGCTATAGTGAATTTTCTTTCGCAGGCACGCCTCAAATGGAACGAGCCTGAATCGTGTTCCTTTGCAAGTCATGCCTCGAGCTAAAGGTGCTAGACTGACGTTTATTTCGAAGGCAGGCCTGAAGTGAAAGGTACGCAAGTGGTGTGCCTTTCCAAGGCAGGCCTGAAGTGGAGGGAGCAGGACTAGCAATGCTCGTGAAGGCACGCTAAGTACAGTGAAGTGAGTTGAAATGCTGTTGCATTTTTATTGAATGTACACCTCCAGTGCAGGGAGCAGGAGTGCCGTACCTTTGTAAGCCATGCACGAATTCAGAGCCTATGGGTCCCTTTCAAGGAATGATGGGCATTCCTGGAAATCAGTCCATCTCCCAATAACTTTCCTTTGGATGATACAAAAGGAAACAAGGTTGTAGGCATTGGAAGGGCATTGGGGACAGTACACCTAGTATCCTTCCTCATTCCTTGTTTTGTACACACCTTACATTTTCTGTAAGGTTGTGTCTTCATGGCTGTGGCAGAAAACATAAGCAGCAAAGTGTCGATCTTGCAATCTGGCCACATCTTCTACCTCTGGAAAGGAGGGAATGTGTACATGGACCATAGTCAGAGATTGAAAAACTTATTTTTCAAAGTTCAGAAAGAGAGGTTGTTTTGTGGAGCAGCTGTACGGTACACCACATAAGCATTCTGCGTAGCTACATGCATAATGTGTATGGCCAACTTTTTGTACCACATGCGCGACCTGCGTTCAGCATGGTATGGCTGAAGCACTTGGTCTGCTTTATCTACTCCACCCTTGTACTTGTAGTCCAGAATGCAGTTGGGCTTCCGCAGCTGCTGAGCCTGCCCATCCACAGTGACTAGTGAAGTACTTTCATCATGAATGGTACTTAGCATGTGCACATCCCTTCTGTCGCAGAATTTTACTGCTAACAGTTCATCCCGCCACAATGGCATACATGCTCCCTTGTCCAACTTCTTACACACAAGTTGTCTGGGGAAGTCTTTGCGGTTACTGCGGATTGTACCGTATGCCAGTGTGCCCACATTGTACAATTCCTGTGTAGAAATTGTCCACATACAATTGGTGACCCTTGTGGAGCAATGGTGTGATAAGATCCCAAACCATCTTCTCACTTGTACCTAAATGGGCTGGGCAGCCCAGAGGGTTTAGGGTGGAGTCTTTTCCAGTGTAGACTCTCATGCTGTAGGCATACCCAGTGGTACTTTCGCACAACATGTACACCTTCATCCCGTATCGTGCTCTCTTGCTTGGAATGAACTGCTTGAACACTAGCCAACCTTTGAGCAATATCATTGATTCATCAATGGAGATGTTCTGACTAGGAACATACACCTCTGCAAATCGCTGACTAAAGTGCTTCCGAAATGGCTGATGTTTGAATAGCCTATCAAAATTTGGGTCAGTTCTGGGTAATGCTGCCGAATTGTCATTGAAATGCAACATATTTTGCAGTGCTTGAAAGGGATTTCTACTCATTGATGCTGGATAAAACATGGTTGAAAATACTGCTTCAGTAGACCAGTACATTGAGATAGACGCGGCTTCGGCAATATTCCCATGACCACAATGAGACCCCAAAAGTTTCTCATTTCAACATTGGTTGTTGGAACCCATGCTTGTGCTTTGGAGTAGGGTTTCAGTGTGGGACCCCTTGACCTCAAAAAACTGTAACGTATAAATTGGTTTGCTGTACCACATCTGCAATGAACCCATCATCAACAAAAAGGTTGAAAATTCCATAGGCTGAAACCCATCTGTATTCACTGGGCACTCTGATATACCAGTGAAAGGGGATAGAACAGGCTGAGCCATTGCTGGAGGCACCAATTGCGACTCATCAGCCATGTCAGAATATGGCACATTCCTTGCACATCCTACATGTCTCATCACCCTTACAGGTCCCCTGCGTCTGGGAAAAGGTGCATGTACTCTTTCATCCTCTTCATCATCAGATGATGATGAGGAGGAGGAGGAGGGGGAACCACCATCCATCGAAAACTCACTTCCCCAATCACCTTCCTGCTGACCCTCAGAAGCACTGTCTGTTTCAGATTGCAGATTGTCTGTGCCTTGCTCCGAGCCGGACTCCAGCACTGCAGCGAAAGCCTCTGCACCAGACATTGTTCGACGAGAAGCCATGACTACTGTCACTATGGAACCCTTCACTGCCCAAAGAACAGATAAAGACTGAAATAATAAGTATGTGTGCTTCACAAAGTATGGAACCTAGTAGAGTAAGTAGTATTCAATGCCAAAGACCTACACCACACAAGTTCGCCAAAATGTCCAGACTCTGTTCACAAACTGTAGCAGAACTCTGCAATATGACATACTCTCCACACGCTACAAAAAATTGAGTACTATTTTGAAAATGTCTATGCCTCTTTTTGAAAGGTGCACCCCGTCTCGGTGAAACATCAGCTCACCTTTGATGAAGCCATGGTGAATAGTCTGAATTCTATCATTGCCCTTTGTCAGTCTTGTCATCTCCCCATTCAGTTTCCTCACCGAGCAGTTGATGGCCCTTGCATTCCCTGGAGTTCTCCAATCCCTCCTGGGAATCATCTAGGACCAGGCCATCACAGTGTTTGGAAACCTCTGCTATCCATTCCAGTTCTGCCATCAATAGCTCCCGTATCCCTTTTCCTTTTCCATAGACGCCAAATCATTTCCTCCCAGGTGCACCACTTTAAGGTCAGTGGGGGCATCTCCTTTTGCCTGGGCATCGCTGATGGCTCCTCTGAGCTGCTGAAGGCGCATCCCACCCCTACACCAAACCAGTGGACTGAGAGAGCATCCCTTCGAGACCCAGATGTGGTTGGCCCTCTGAAATGTTGTGCAGCCCATTGGATGAAAGAGTGGCAGATAATCCACACAACCCTCATCCTCACTAGGAAATGGAAACAGGGAAAACCCCCATGAATATGGCCAGAAAAAGTGTTTACCAATTAGCACAACTATTGCTTCAACACATGTCTCTTGCAACAATCCCAGACACACACTTCCCCCAATGTGACATGCACTACACATGTGAGATAACAGTAGGATAAATACGTAATTGGCACATACTTTTCTGGGAAAGAGGTGAAGAACACACTGTCACCTTGTGCCAATGGCACAGTTGTGCTGGCACAATTGTAATCAGTGAAGGTTTCTGCTCCTGTGGCCCACCGAGTGCACTACACAGTGGTAAGGTGACTTGCACGTACTGCACCATTGATACTTTGGCAGGGTTACTATTCTGACAGAGGAAATGAACTCTGCAGCACGTGTGCTTTGTATGCTCTCTAAATATAGGCACCCTGACAGAATGTGCGCCAATCATCTCAAATGGATGTAATTTTGGACCGTTTCACTGTGAGAGCTTTGGCCACAGCTCCAGGACCACTGGTGAACTTGGGGGCAGTCGACCAACAAGGCAGAGAGACGGCCAAGGTCACACACATCAACCACGACCATCCTAGATCTTTGGCTGGCCAGTGCTACAGCTTTCCCCTCCAGGAAGGGATGGGGACCCTGCCGGGGCTCCCTGCAACCACTGCTGAACTTGGGGGACAAAAGACCCACATGGGAGACGGGCGCCCAAGCAGGGGTGGACTGGGAACAAAAAGAGGCCCTGGAAATAATTTTCAAAGTGGCCCCATATTAAAAATGTTCAGCATGCCCAACCCTTTTCGTATGAGAACATTTGGAAATAAAATAAGTTACTACACAAAAGAGGCCCAGGGTGCAGGGGCCTACCCGGGGATCTCCAGACTTCCTTATAGGACACTCCACACCTGGCTACTTTTACCTTAAGGGCCTTGCACCAGTACAAGTGAAAATGCACAAGGGTACGTAAAGCAATATGAGGTATGTGAACCACGGGACTTGACTTGCAACGTCACGGGACATGAAATGTGTTAGGTCAAAGAGGCTCACTGTAGTGTTAGTTGCAGGCGGTTCAAAGGCTGCGGGTTCAAGGCTTCCAGTGACTGTTAGGTCAGGCTCAGCCAGAGATCCCAGGACAAGGAAAAAGAGGCTCAAATTTGGTTCCAACAGTGCAGGAGGACCCCGAAGGAGCAGCAGACAGGAGTGGCTGTTGGTGTGACCAGAACAGGGCCGGCATGCCCATGGAAGTAGCATGATCAGACTTTGGGATCCAGCAGGCCCTTCCTTGTTGTGGGAGACAGCAGCAGCAGGTTTGGTAAGGTTCCAGCAGAGCACTGAGTAGGCAAGTGAGGTTTGCAGCTTCGAGGCCGCAAAGAGCCTGTGGAAATCTGCATGATTTCCATTTCCAGTCAGGAGCAGGACAAATGCAGACCGTTTGAGGACTACAACCTTCAAATGGCAATGGATGCAGAGAAGGGCTTCAGACTGGTTGGTCGCACCAGTTCAAAGGAGGAAGTTCCCAGGTTCAGGTCTTCCCAGTTGATTTGAAGACTTGAGAGCTGAAACACAGCGTTTGGCTTGGCCAGTGCTGGTTGCAACAGCACTCCACCTTCGGCTCTCTGGCGGTCCTTTGGCGTCAGATACTTGGATCTTGTGGTCGGCCTTTCCAAATGGCTCCAGGAGCTCTCCTTTTATCGAAATTTCATGCTGTGGTTTGATTTAGCCCACTTATGTAAGTGACCTGCAACATTCTGACAAGTGGAGTCTGTCCAGTCAGGGACAGCCTGCCAACTCCCCTTATGCCCAGCAACAGAACATCCTCTGGCTGAATTATGGATCGACACCAGACAACCCAAAATGTCAGTTCCAGGTAGTTCACACACAAAGCACTGTTCACGAGTCCAGAGCTGAACTTCAGCAAAAGTGCATTCCCTTATTTGCAATGTGGAAAGGAAAGCAGACGGCGAACAAAAAACGTGCCTTATACTATGAGCAATGGGCATTTTTGGTAGATACTTGTAAAAAGCATTATTGCAGTCAAAAACAAAGTGGAAGGTAAAAAAGGAAAAAAGATAAAACGGTTTCACAGCCACCAACCTGCTCAGCACACATCACAAAAGTAACTGTGATGTTACTTCAAGAAAAATAAAACAAACTCAAGTACATGTTCTAAGGGGCGAAACGGTAAAGCAAGATGTAATGTGTGTATACCTTGCTTTACTGCCCTGTGGTATTTCAATTCCCTTGAAGGTGGACAAGGGGCACAAAACGGAAATAACATTTTTGCTGTGCTTAACTCTCTTCAAAGTGCAGTGTTTTAAGCCTGCATGAGATGTTCATGCAGATTGAAAACTAATGGATTCCTTTGTTGTCGGGCTTAATTTAGCAAATAATAAAAGCTGGGGGTTGGGGGGTGTCTCGTAGCAACACAATGTAAGTGGTTTTTGCAAAGCATAATTTGCAGGTAGTGTTTCCGTTTATTACAAAACGGGGCGTAAACCCGTATTTGTGCCAGGATTTACTTTTTACCTTCGTTCCAAAAACTTGTATATGCACGGCACCCAACAGCATTTAAGTACTAAAATGTGCAGTCCCCTTCTTCATGCATTTAACAGTTCTAATAAAATGACATTAAAAGTGTCCTTGCAGCATTCAAAATGTAGGTGAAATGCGAAGGGACTCTGGTTTCTCACACTCGCTCCACTGTGCACACAGATCAAACCTGGAAGCCCACCTTAGAAGGAATCACGCTGGCGGCTTATGCCAAGTGACTCTCGCTAGGTCTGATCATCCTACACAAGAGTTAAACGGGTCAGCGCCTGAGGGAAGTTTCATTTTTCATAATCACATGTTTAAAACATTCTATCGTGGCTCATTCAATCCCAGGAAACACAAGTGTTGGATGGCCTGGCCCCAGACCCCAGACCCTGACTCCTCCCCACATGCAGAACAGGGCGTGCCAACGCCAAACAAACATGCACTAGCGCACCAGGAGGGGTGAGAATTAGCTTCCCCCATGCTGCAAAGCAAGGCCCCCGGAACTCCAAAATGGCAGTGACTATTCTAATGCATGGGGGCGGCGGCGACGCAGCGTGGTTTGCACGCGAATGCTCATGCTGATCTCACTGCCCTCTCCAATGCAGGATTATTTATGCGCCTTGTCGATGGCATTCACAAGGCAGGGAATCTTCCTTCCAGATAGAACTGTCCGAGACTCTGAGGACCGTAGGTCCGACTAGCAGTCCATGTTTGAAGCGAAGGAGGAATGGGCCATGGCCCTGTTCCAGGACAGCACTGCAGCAGCCACAGGATACACTACTACGCATCACTGACCCACCCCCAAACCTCCAGTCCCACCGGACCAGCGCCACTGGCCGCAGCACACCAACCAAACAATCTTTATTTTTCTTAAATCTTCAACGTTTGTGAAGGTGTGAAAAAATGCATTTATTGTACGTTGAAAATCAAAGTATAAAATTAATAAATGCATGTTTTCACCCCCGTTCCGGAGCCGCCCGACTCCGCCACCAACAGTCAGCTGCTCTGCGTTCTCTTATCAATTTCCTTCTCACCTTAGTGGTTTGGTGTTGCTCGTCATTGTTGGAATTGGAAAGAAGCAGGCCTGGCTGGCTGGCTGGCTGGCTGCTGTTGCTGCCTGCCCATTGCCGCCTTAGCTGCCCAACTGCCCTGAATCTGACCTGCGCAATTATGTGTGTGTAGCAGGCAGGGCACGTGCGGTTCCCCAGTGCGTGCGTCCCCGGTGCTCAGGCCCTCATGCGCATGGGCGAGCCAGCATCATCTGGTCAGTCGGGTGACCAGATTTCCAAAACGAAAAACCGGGACGACCAACAACATAAAAGAGGGACGACCCTATTGCAGACCACCAATTACCGCCCCTCCCCCAACACGTTCCCACAACCACCACCCAACCATATTTCCAGCACTTTACCTTTCTATAAACTGTATATGATCTCATTTGTGCAGTTTTGTCTGTGAATCTTGGCATGTTAATTCAAAACAGGCGTTTGCTCTAATTGATATAACATGGCTTGCTGTACACTCATTTCCAAGCCAGTGTCTGTGGCACAGTCAGTAAGTGTTGGGACTTGTACCTGAAAGGTTGGGGGTTCGAGTCAATCCTCCAACCTCAACATTCTGAAAGTGTTGTGAAAATAAAAATTACAACTTTCATGACCGTAGCCCCCCCCACAACTTTCATGACCGTAGCCCCCCCCCCCCGAAAAGAAATTCATAAGCCTGCATGTCTAGGTTGGTGGTGCAGCTAATTCAATGAAAACCACCCAGGCGGAATCGACACACACGATCATTCTAATTGGTCCTCTGTTGTGTATCCTTCCACAGCAAAGAGGCCCTATGCCCAGAGGCCTACCGGGGATGTCCCGGTGGGGCAGTCCGGCCCTGCACCCAAGGCCAGCGACATCACCCCGACTGTCCTGCCCCTCTGGCTAGCCTGCATTACAGCTTTTACCCCTGCATAAGGATGGGGAACCTGGCGGGGCACAGAGCACTGCAGGACACAAATGGTGACTGTTGCAATAAAAGGAAAGAGCTCCATACCAAGTGTGCATTGCATGCTCAGAAGAAATGACCATCTGCATTACTAGTGCAAACATATTTTAAAAAGTGCTGGTAATTATGTTTACCAATTTGTTTTCCCTACAAAGCAGCCAGCTACCAATATGCAGGCCACACCCAGCATTGCCCCCATGACCTCCCCACTACCCGTTCCCACCCATACCACTGACACTGCAGCCACAGTCCCTCCCACCACAGTAACCATCACCCCCACATTACAATGCATAATTACAAAAGCAAATGATGTACTACTTACCTAAGTCAGCGAAAGTTTTCGATTAGCCACAACTGCAAAGTAAACAAAAAAGAATTACATTCTGTACTTAGCCCACCAATAACACATCCAAACTGTCTGGCAGCTATCTGCAAACTTTTCGATTTCTTCCACCAGATACATGGCACATCCCAGTCATCTTCCACCACGGAAGGCTGAACTGCACACTGAAAGGAAATGGAAATTAAGACCAATGGGCGTATGGCAACCCCCACCACAAAGTAAACCTTGTACAGATGGCTTAGTGGCAAACTGCCCTCTCAGCGGAACAGCACTGTTCAGCTGGTCTGAGGGGCAATTTGTGGGCTGTCCCTGCAAGTGTGTCCCTGGCCACCACAATAGCTCCCCAGAGCACCCACTCCCACTCACACCACCAACACTCCTGCCCCAGTTCCCACCCCACTAGCAATCTGCCCCCGCGTAATATACAATGTTGAAATAACCAAATTCCATACTTACATAACAAAGGAGAAGCTTGAACTGTACAAGACCTGTAAAGGGAAAAAAACACATATATTATCTGTGTCAGCCCAGCCAAAAACCAACCCATTCTTTCACAACGTCCAATGCCCACTTACTATGGTGCTCACTTCCCCTGTCCGAATACTGTGCACAGGAAGTAAGCACCACACCAATGTGCTGTGCCATTGCAAGGCACACATCCAGCGATCCGCACCCAGCACTGCACTTGCTTTCCAAGCAGCCAGCCCCCATCCATTCATCATAATCTCTGGTGTCTAGTGCGCCCCCCATTCCCCTAAATCACCAACAGAAAAAACAAGAGTTTTCTTCTTTATGTTTGCCCCTTTGCCATGGGGCAGATGGGCACATTACTGTGCCCATCTGCCCCCAGGGTGCCAAAGCCTAAAGCCCCATCCATTGGGGGGCCTGGCCCACATTTTGTGGTGGACCTCTCCCCCCACCCAAAATGGAGGGGGGCACCTCATGCAGCCCTCCCTGGGGACAGATATCTGCTCCTAGGAAGGGGCATCTGACCTCAGGGAAGGCTGCACGAGATGCCCCCCATCCATTTGGGGAGGGGGGGAGAAGGCCACCACAAAACTTGGGGCAGGCCCCAGTGGATGGGGCAGTAAGGTTAGGGCAGATTGGCACACTAATGTGCCCATCTGCGCAAAGGGATGTTGGGTAAACAAAACAATAAATTGCAAATGGTAAAATGTATTTTAGGGGGGGCACCCTAAACCACTGGGGAATTATGTAATGGAAAGGGGGGTGGTCCTCTCCCCTGCCCCACCCAAAATGGAGGGGGGCATCTCATGCAGTCCTCCCTGGGGGTAGATATCTGCACCTAGGAAGGGGCATACAAGAAGCGAACACATTTCTTATCTGGTTGAACCAATGCAACAGACACTTGCAGTTTACTATGACTATTGATAATAATAGTATGAACTTTTTAGATCTAACCATTTTCCATCAGGAAGGAGTCCTACTAGTAAAACCGTACCATAAAAGCACAGATAGAAATTCACTCCTCCATTATAATAGTCACCATGTCAAACATTTAAAAGACAACCTTCCGTACGGCCAATTGTTAAGACTGAAAGGGAATAGTAGTCAAAAAGAAGCATACGAGACAGAAGCGAAGATACTCTCATGTAAACTCAAAGACAGAGATTACCCCAAGAAGTTAATACGAAAAGCAGCCAAACGAGCATTCAATAATAATGAAGAATCACTCTTGGAAGTTAAAATTAAAAAACCTCCCGAAGATCGAATTGTCAGCGTGAATACTTTTACTAACCTGAGCCTAACAATCACCAACATAGTCAAGAAACAGTGGAAAATATTTGATAAGGCTACGATGCAAATTCCTTGACCTTTTTTGCCTATAGTAAATCAACCACCATTGGGAACCACATCAATAGAAGTAAACTGAAAACTACCCAGAAACAAAATTCAACACTCACAGAAAATTGGGGTCTAGGTCCTGTTAAAGGACATTATCCGTGTGGACATTGCAGTGTATGTAAATACACCACTAAATCCAAAGAAATTGACTTTGGTCTAGAAAAGAAATGGCAACAGACTAAATGTTCAAATTGTAACACGGAATTCGTGATATATATGATCAGCTGCCCTTGTGGCAAACGATACATAGGCAAGACTAACAGGAAAATTAAAACAAGACTTATTGAGTACCGCAATTGCATCAACAATAAAGTCCTAACAGCACCAATGGTTAAGCATTTTATGGATAACCAACATACTGCAGAAGAAATTATATGGACCGTCCTGTTCACCATGACTGGCACAGATATCACGAAAAAGAAAAAAACTTTAATTGAAAAAGAACAGAGATTAATATTCCTTACCAAAAGTGATCAACTTGGCCTTAACGAGGCTGTTGAATGGCATAAAGTATAGCCCCAATTAGGATTTATCAAACTGAGTATTCACTTCGCTGTGTTTATTACTTTACTAGAATTGAATACATTGATCTAGCTATAAGTACATAGCTTATTTTGGTGACTATTTACCTTCATGACTAGTGCGATCGTTCGCATTCATATATTAAAAAGGGTTAAGATCGCTCTGTCACGTAGACAGAGATCTCCTAATAAAATTACTTCTTTACCCTCTAGCCATAGCGTTAACTACACTTATATTATAAGACACGGAGAAAATGAATTTCATGTACGAAGTTAAAGAGCCCCGAGTCGAGATAGACGCAAAAAAGGACTCGAGTGCCTATAAGAAGCCCACACAAGATGGCGGCCGCGATTCAGCAAGCACTTGATTGCGAACTGATCGGCGGCGAGCTTGCAGCGTCCCCGACAACGGACTTTGTTCCCAGGACTGCAATACTGGGGGTAAGGATTGCTAATAAGATATGACGGGACATCTTCCCGAACTTTATAGATGCAGCTGCATATATTTTCTAGGTCGAGTGACCTTTACATCGAGAAATATAGACGAAGCCTCTGTCTATTCTGTTTACATTTAGACCGTGAAGAAACTGAAGGCTACTTCCAGACTAATGGCCCGTTTATTATTTCTCATTCACAGAGCGATATACAACCTTTAGGTAAGAGTACTTCTGTGCTATTATGAAATAGACATTATAACTAGTCCTAACATCTAGCAATTTAAGTACTTAGTATCATTTACTACCTTTACCTTGTAAATAGGTGGAAAACCAGAAAAATTAATACCAGCGTGCAAGTCGGACGCTTTGAAGTCTACAACTTATTACTAATATTGAGAAGACAATGAAGGAGATTTTGAGACTCCTACCACTTGCTACAGGTATCTCCTACATTTCGTGTTATATATAATTTTCTACCTCGATTTCTAAATAAGTAAACATTGGATAAACGAGCATATGTGTTCCCCTTGTCGGCCCCATTAGAGTCTAAAACACTCAGGATTTAATTAGCATACTTTTTGCTTACAGGTGAACTATCTCTACTTACGAGGGAATTTCAACCTATGAGATGATACTTCTTGCTATTTTCAAGGCTACTTCCTCAATATTCTCCACAGAACAGACAAGGTATTCTGACCATGGGGTCTGTTTTAGACTAATGAATGTCAAAAAGAGATTCTATCTAGCATTTAGAGCTGATTCTTTTTCTTCTTTGTTTTTTTTCAACAGTTACAACGGTTACTGTATGAAAAAATCTACAGCCACACTGTATTACAAGAAGCTGTAGAAATTCTATAGCAATTTACATTAATAGTAGATCTTGTAATTGTTTTTATAGTATTATCAGTGACACTACTCCTGACGAAGGTCCCTTTAACAACTTACAGAGGACTGAAACATGTTGAGCATACGACAATGGTTCAAGACTTTTTTACCATTTAGAACAGTTAGATGTCAATTAACTGATGAATGTATTTAAGAGATGCTAATTTGAGCCTCTTTAGCCTTACTGATCCCCGATCATTTAGGATCGAAGCCAAGTTTAAAAGGCAGTGTTTGTCACAATTTTACGATTTGTATTTTTTATACAGTGTTTTATAAATGTTGAAGTTTTTATAACTTGTACTTTTTATGATCTTATTAATTGTTTATTTTCAGAAAAGTTATGTGTTTAATGTTGATAACTGTTGAATAGAGCTCTCTATCTCCTGTTTATGTAAAGTTTTCATTACCCATTATAAGGTAGAGCTGCCACCTAGGTGGCACAGATGGGACTCCCTCCTAAATTTAGTAGGATTTAGGTTACGCCTTTAGAATTAACCTTGTACGCCCCTAGAACTTCCCATATCTGTTCAATATTACCACCAGCCAGAGTTCTTAATATATTTTGCCACTGGCTATTTTTTATTGACTGGTTATGCTGCCTAAGCCAGTTGGTATATTTATTTTTGGCATTTCTAATTAACCTTTGGTGCTTTTCTGGCTTCTCCACGAGTCGACATATATGTCTGATTTTTAATTTTAGCTCGCGTTCATTATTTCTAATTATTTTATCAAACATTTTCTTAGTTTCAGGATTCTTAGAATGGAATGCTAACGGCGTATTTACAGTGACAAGTTTTGATATAAATTCTTAAATCCATATCTCAATTTTGTCAGGTGTCTTGTGTGATGGGGAATGATTTCAATAACATCATTAGTGACGGTAAGGAAGCAGCATGCCAATCTCTCCAATAGGGGTCAGATGCATCAGACTGCGTGCTCAAGTGCAGTCATTCAGAGGTTTGCATGGCTGGCTGCACAAATCTGGATTTGCAACTTATGTCCAGTCAAAATTTCTGGACATGCCCTTTGATGGGTCCAGCCTTTTTGGGGCAAATTCAGTTGGCAGTTTAGCAAATCTTCTGGCTTCTAAGGCGGCTGCAAAATCCTAGGGAGCAGATATCCAGGAGCCACAGCAGCAACAGCAGGACCCGCCTTCCCAGGCTGGGAGAGCGTGTTGTTTTTGTTTCTACACTTCTTTTGGGCAAAGAGGTCAGCCTGAGTAAAGAGGCCAAAGGAGATTTCCACATGACTCTATGGGCCGTGGAGGAAGAACAGCCCAGGCAGCCACCTTCTGACTACCCTCTGCCAAAGTGCCAAAAACATTCGGAGCACTTTATGTACAGGATTCCTGTGGGAGGCAGGTTGACCCAGCATCTGGAAGAATGACGCTGCATTACTTCAGATGGTTGGCAACTTCAGACAGTGGCCCTTGGATACTGTCTATCTACCATTTCTAAAAAGGCCCCCAGATTGTCCCCCGAGCACGCAATCTCTTTGGGAACCAGACCTGCTCCTTCTACAGGAGATTCTCTCCCTGTCGGAGAAAGGTGCATTGGAAAGGGTGCCTGTAGCAGAGCATAACCAAGGTTGCCACTCCACCTATTTTCTGGAAAGACATAGTACTGCGGCCCGTCTTGGACCTGAGAAGCTTGAAAAAGTTCCTCAGGAAGGACAGATTCAAGATGGTCACTCTTTCGCAACTCCTCCAGCTGCAGGATTGGACGGTGTCACTCAATCTTCAGGATGCTTACTTCTATGTGCCCATAGATCTCAAGCGTAGGAATTACCGAAGGTTCACCATTGGCAGTTCTCACTATCAGTTTCGAGTGCTGCCTTTAGACTCACCTGCACCTGAGGGTCTTCACCAAGTTGATGGCGGTGGTGGCAGCGAATCTAAGGACGGGAGGGATTCATGTCTTTCCCTACCTAGACGATTGGTTGATCAGAGTCTGTGCTCCCCGAACAGGCTCTAGAGCATCTCAACACCACCTGCCACTCTCTCCATAAACTAGGCCTTTCCCTCAATTTCAAGACGTCCCAAGTGACACCTTCCCAAAAGCTGCAATACATTGGAGCAGTTCTGGATTCTTCCTCAGGGAAGGCTTTGGCTTCTGAGTTGAGAGCTCAACATATCTTGCATATGGTGACAAGATTTCAAAACGCCCAAATTTAAATTTTCTGAGGTTGCTGGACCTCAGGGCATCCTGCATTTGTCTTCTGCCAGAAGCCTGCCTAAGGATGACGTCCCTTCGGTGGGCCTTCAGATACTAATTGTAACAATTTTCATGCAGGATGCTGGACCTTCTTCAGGGCCGAGCAAGGTCGCACAGGGTCTCCTGTGGTGGGCCTGCGAGAAGAATGTGATGGGGAACCTTTTTGGCTATCCTGGCTGGAGATAACAGTAGTCACACATTCTTCCCTCACGGAATGGGGAGCTCACATGAGCAATCTCACGATCAGCACACTTTGGTCCCCATCAGATTCAAAACTACACATAAATCTTTTAGAGATGGGGGTTGGGGGGTAGCTAGCAGGCATGCCATGGAGATGCGGACGGTGAGAGCTCCTGGGGCCGATCCTCATTAATGATCCTTTAACTGGTGCGTGCAGTCTCGATTTCTTATGGACTACATCCAGAATGTTGTGGCAGTAGTCTGGCTGAGACGGGGGTCGGGTAGCTGGTAAATACAGTTGGTCTGATGCTCGGAGTGCAGACGGAGTGCTGGACAGCGAGAGATTCCTGGATTCCCTGGCACCGACATCCAGACGACGAGGAGTGATTTCACGCCCCACCAGCACCAAACGTAGTTACGAAGAGAAGCAGGCATCTGCAGTGCTATGGCACAAAGAACGGCAACGGTGCACAGGTGCTGTCGTGGATTTGCAGGTGACAGTGCTGGGTGTGATGCACAGAGGCCCGGAGGAGTGAGATGGCGGAGTGCTTGCAGCTACAGGGGAGGAGGACATGCTGGGGTGGAGACTACAGGGCCCACACAGAACATCTGCCCGGAGAAGTAACAGCACAAGACGGAGGGATGCATGTGAGGGCTACATGGAGATGGTAGGGTGAATGACTGCAGAACAAGGCTGATTAAGCCTGCAGCACTGAGACAGGGCACATTCTTAATAGGGCATTCAGCAGATGAGTCTGGCTGGATTGCCACTGGGGTGAAAGGTGCGGTGCTGATCCCACAGGGCGGCGAGAGATATTTGGAACTTTAGCAGACGTCCTTGCAGCAAGAGATGATTTTGCCCCCCGGGAAAGCAGCCCTACATATGTAATTGCAGCCAGGGACTGCAACACTTTAGGGCTGGAGATGACAGTGGAGCGCTTGTGCTGGTGTAGACTGGTGGCTGCACCAGACGAGTCGCATTGGGTCCCAGAAAAGTGGAGCAAGCAGAGTCCCTGGTGTGACGGATCTGCTGTGGGGACACAAATTCAAGAACCGCACATTGGGCCTGTCTTGAACAGTTGCAGTACGAATGGGGGCAATCCAACCTTGAAATCTCTCTGGGACACTGGAAGTGCTGCACACAAAATCTGCCTGCCTAGTGCACTTTGATGATTGATTCCTGATGAAGCAGCCTCCCCAGTTGTGTTGATTGTGGAACACAGAGGGGGCTAGAAGGAGCTGGATTTTGGAGGTGTGTGCAGACAGGCCTCCTGGTTTTGGATATTCATACCACTGCCCACAGGGCATTATAAATGCCGAACCACAAGGCAAAAGGAGGGCAGAAGAGGTCCAATATGGACTTCTTTTGCGGCCAGGGCAGTGGGCACCCTCCTTGTCTATGGAGGGGGTGTAAACTATGGATGGGGGGGCACTGCAACGCCAGACCAGCAGGACAGAGTTCTTGCAGCGATAGGGGCCCTCCACACCACGGTTAAATAAAAGATAGATGAGGTAAAAATTGATGTTAATCTTCTGCGGCAGGATGTACGCTTGTTGTCTGAGCGGGTGACTAACAATCCAACGTGGCTACACGATAACGTGTCTGCAACAGAAACCCTGGCAGCCATGGTGGAAGACTTAAAGGCCAAGAATACAATTCTGGAGCTGCAAGACGCAGAGGGGAGATGCAGACGTAACAAAATCCGTGTTATGGCTCTTCCAGAAGGCAAAGACGGGAAAGATCCGACAATGTACTTAAAGAGCATACTCCTACAGGAAATTGGCCCTGGCAAGTTATATCAAGGCTTCACGTTGAAAGAGCACACCGCTCACTGGCACGATGAACACTGCAAGGCACACCTCCAAGACCCATCCAAGTGCAAGTACTACATTTCAGGGATAGGGAGGTAATCCTCCAAATCTCCAGGGATGGCGGTACTATACGGCGGGGATCCTCAAAGTTGCCCATCCACCCAGACTATACACTATTGGTCTAAAAGAAAAGAAACACATTTGTTCCAACTAAAGAGAGCATGCAACACCTGGGCCTTAAGTGCATGCTAGTGTATCCAGCGAAACTGAAGTTGCTTTATAAAGGGAAAGCCATATTATTCGAGGGGGCGGAGCTAGCAAGTGGATGGATAATAATGGAATGGCGGCACAACCCGTGAAGCACAACAAGGAGAAACTGAAAAGTTGAACTGGGTTTCCCTCGCAGGGCTAAAACAGGTTGGGTACTGCTGGACATGACCACTGACTAAATACATACCAGACTCTTTAGTGCACACTGGTTGATATTACATACCTTCCTCAGGAATACTATGCGTACCCTTCCAGCCAAGAACTGGTTGGACATTGATTACGTGACATCGACTAGCAACCCCAAGGATTTGGTAACTTTAGAGGGATAACTATGTTTCTCCAGCATGGGGTCTGGCATGGATTCACATGCTCATGAATATTCCCTGTCGTCAGGCTGGGAATACGTGGTAAAGAAAAAAATCAGTTTCAGTTTCGTTTCTGAACTGTATTTCTCCTAATAACCAATCACTGGTCTCTGTGTCATACTGCCCCCAGCCAATGACTGCCTTCTACTTAAGCCCCTCCTCTGGCAGCCATCTTCAGATTTTTACCGCACGTTCAAGTGTTGGGAGTCCTCGTGCTTAGCTCTCGAGCTTGTACTTCGTATTGCGTTTTTTCAAAGAGTTTACTCTTATTTTTTCGGTCAAATTGGGCCTCAAGCTCCACCGATTCCTCTTCCGAATAACAGGGACCCGTTTCGGAAATCTCTATGCCCCTCAAGGGCGAATTTTCATCGAATTTCCTTTCTTGGAGGATTCCAGAATATCTTTGAGGCCCTTGTGGACAATGCCGAAGACAAAGGAGACTCAACACCTCTGTTTAGGATCTGCCCTGGATGTGGACTACAGAACGTCTTCAAGGAGGATGGGCACTCCCGGTGCCTCTACTGCCTGCACTCAGACAAGTCGCACGTGGAGGAGGCCTGTGCGTTCTGCAAGGACATGTCCTCCCGTACCATGAAGGACCGTCCCAAGCGACTTGCTGACTGGCTGGAGACGAAGAACCCGGCGGCAGGTGAGCCCCGGCAACATACATCTCCCAAGAGAAAATCTGAGCGTTCTTCTAAGACCTTTGAGGGTGCTCCGGCAACGGGGCCCAACAAAAGCAAAGCACTGCAAGTCCGTGGGCACCGGGAGCGCCGTTGGTACGGGCTCTGCGGCTGCCAGGCCGGGCGCAGCAACACCAACGCCGTCAGCCACGAGCCAACTCTCCGGCTCAACGAAAAGGAAGTCGGACAACCCAGGTAAGCTTCTGGAGAAGGCCCTGTTAGCTCCGACGGAGAAAGCCAACGGGGAGTGAGGCGTTGACCCTCCCCCCACAGTGAAGGCCTCAGACGCGCCTAAGGTCGTGAAGGCCCAGATTCACCAGGCTAAGGCTTCAATGAGGGAGTGATAGCGTCCCTTTCGAAAAACCGCAGAGGCGGTCCCAGTGGAGACAGTCCTCAAGCCAAGAGTTTCCCTGCCCACCCGGAGGGAATCGTCGTTCCTGCCCATCAGAAACATCCCTGTGAAGCCCCGGGCCGAGAAGAAGGGGGGGGGCACGATAGTCCTACCGGACAAGCTTTCGGGCCTCAAGTCAGTTCTTGATAAAAGGTTTGTCGAGGTCAGGTCCTACAGGAAGGAAGCCGATGATGCGGACGCGGAGAGTGACGAGGGAGCCAACGAGGAACCGCAGGTCGACGAGCTCTTCATACTCTCAAGCAGCCCGTTCTTCATCCCAGGAAGCCTGCAGAGGCCGCAGCAAGGCCGGAGAACATTGTCGTCGTCGCCAAGGGGCCCAAGGTGGTAAGGCCTCGGCGAAGTAGGACTGAACCGGCCGTGACGTCGGGCCCCTACCCAAGCCCCCCAATGGGATGCCGGCTGGCGAACTTCGTCAGAGTGTGGAAGTTCATCTCCACCGACCGTTGGGTGCCGGATGCCCTGGCCCACGGACACACTCTGGAGTTCCAAAGGAAGTGTCCTCCTTTCCCACCTGTGGCCAGGAAAGAAAACCACATTCCGCAGCTGCTGCTGGAGGTGCGAGCAATGCTGAAAAAGGGAGCAATGGAACTCGTCCCAAAGAGGCTCCAGAGTATACTCGCGGTACTTCTTCGTCCGAAAGAAGCCCAGCGGTTGGCTGCCCATTCTAGATCTTCGCCGCCTCAACAAATACTTAAAATCCCAGAAGTTCCGGATGGTCCCCCTTCAGCACTTGCCTACTTGGACTTGGAGGTTGCCTATTTTCACATCCCCATTCTCAAGGGGCATTGAAAGTTCCTGTGCTTCGTGGTCCAAGAGCGGCACTACCAATTCAAGGCCCTTCCCTTCGGTTTGAAGTCGGTCCCAAGGGTCTACAGCAAGTGCCTGGCACCGGTGGCGGCGCGGCTGCACCTGCATGGGATCCACGTCTACCCCTATCTGGACGATTGGCTCATCCGAGCGAAGTCAAAGGAACTCACGTTGAGCACACAGCGAGGACCGTCCACCTGCTCATGGAACTGGGGTTCTAGATAAACTATGCAAAGTCCTGCTTGGAGCCATCACAGGACGCTCAGTTCCTGGGAGCCAGACTCGACATGGTGGCACGCCTAGCTTCACCATCGGAGGACAGGATAAAAGCCATCCAGGGCAAGGTACAACGGCTATTGACCATGAAGGTTGCCAGAGTGATGTCCATCAAGTCCATGCTTGGCATGATGTTGTCATGCATCTACCTCGTTCGGCTGTGCAGGCTGTGGATGTGGCCGCTGCAGGACTTCCTCGACGCCCGTTGGATGCAAGCAACGGGAAGCTTTGAGGACAAGATCGCCCTCAACAAGACATTCCGTCGAGTGATTCGGTTGTCGGGTGTCTGCGCGCATCTCGCAGCGGGCACAGACTTCCAAACCCCATCTCATCAGGAGACGGTGACGACGGACGCCTCCCTGGAGGGATGGGGCGCACATACTGGAAATCACCATGCAAGAGTCCTCTAGCTCCCAGAGGAGGTAACGTTACACATCAACGTTCTGGAGCTCCGTGCCGTGTTTTGGGCCCTCAAGTCATTCCTTCCGTCCCTCAAGGGCAAGGTGGTGCGGGTCTTCACCAGCAACACCACCACAATGTTCTACATTCGGAAGCAGGGGGGCACCAGATCCCCAGCTCTCTCCAAGAAAGCGCAGGCCCTATGGCACTGGGCTGTCGTCCAGAAGATGTTCCTGGTACGCTTTCATCTAGCGGGAGTAAAGAACACTGTCGTCGACTCACTCAGCAGGGAACTGCACACTTGCCACGAGTGGGAGCTTCGGCAAGATCAGGTGGACCTGCTGTTTCGACGATGGGGCAATCCCCAGATCGATCTGTTTGCGACGGCGACGAACACCAAGTGCCGGAGGTTCGCCAGCAGGTTTCCCCAGCCGGGGAGCATGGGGGATGCGTTCTCATTCCTCTAGGACGGCCTGTTTCTCTACGCGTTCCCGTTGTTGCTTCTGCGACTCATCAGACAACTCAGATGGTCCCAGTGCAGGATGATCCTCGTCGCACCGGCGTGGCCGAGGCAGATTTGGTACCCGGACCTTCTGGACATGTCAGCGTCCCCTCCAGTCAAGCTTCCGACGGACACAGATCTTCTCGCCGGGGAAAGAGGCGCGATTCTGCGCCACGACCCGGGGTCACTGAACCTGCAGGCCTGGTTGCCTTCATCGCCGGCTGAGAGGACTTTGCACTCGCTGGATGTGGCTAGAGCGCTGAAGTTCTATGTGGACCGCACAAAGAGTTTTCGGAAGACGTCACAGCTCTTTGTGAACTTTGGCCCTGTGAAACAAGGGAAGGCCCTCTCCAAGGCCTTCATTTCCAGGTGGCTCTCCGGCTGCATCACGCACTGTCACCGGTTGGCAAACCGACCATTCCCTGGCCGTCCAAGAGCCCATTCGACCAGAGCGATCGCTCCAACTACAGCATTCCTGTCTGGTGGGCCCCTGCTGGACATTTGCAGGGCTGATACGTGGAGGTCGATGCACACCTTCACGAAATTCTACTGCGTCGACCGGGATGCCAGGGAGGAGTCCAGAGTCGGCCAAGCAGTGCTGCGCAACCTGTTCGCTTGAAGGTGAGCCTGGCGAGGAGGTAAGAGATGCTTAATTTTGACTTGTTGAAATGCTTAATGTTGAGCCTTGCCACCTCCCGTGGTTGTGAATGTGTGTACTGCTGTGTATTCTTTTATTCACAAGCATGTGAATCCATGCCAGACCCCATGCTGGAGAAGGAACAAGTTACTTACCTGTAACTGTTGTTCTCCAGCATGGGTCTGGCATGGATTCACATGCGAACCCTCCCGCCTACCCCTCTGCGGCTTTTCTCTTGGTCCTACTGCCACTTTACTTGCTGCCAAATCTGAAGATGGCTGTCAGAGGAGGGGCTTAGGTAGAGGGCAGTCATTGGGTGGGGGCAGTATGACCCAGAGAAAAGTGATTGGTTATTAGGAGAAAGACAGTTCAGAAATTAAACTGAAACTGATTTTATTCTTTACCGATGATTCCCAGCATGACGACAGGGAATATTCACGAGTAGGTGAATCCATGCCAGACCCATGCTAGAGAAAAACAGTTACAGGTAGGTAACTTGTTCCTATTGGTATCCCACCTCTTGCTGGTCTTTCGGAGTAGTTCTGCTCTGAAGGTGCAGGTTGGTTTGAATGGTGCAGAGCTGTTGAGCCACATGGTTATTTTTGGTGTTATGTTTTGTTCTGTTTACTTGCTTGGTTTGTTTCAGGGCAATAGACTGAAATGCATACAGAGAGAATGTGTTCTGGGGGACTCATGAGGGGTACTGGGCGAGGGATGTGATGGAGGATGGCTGATATCTCTGAGTGGGCTATTACGGGTGTCAAAATGAACTGGACAGAGCGCTGGAGGAGGCAGAGTGATGGCGTGCGGCAGATATGGAGGATAGTTATGTGCAATGACAACTCTTAAGGTGCTGATGTGGAACATCAGAGGAATTAATAACTATCTGTGGCATAATAGGATTGGCTCCTACTTGCGCATGAAGAAAATCGCAATAGCTCTCCTCCAGGAAACACATCTTTTGGGGGGGGTGAACAAGTTAAGCTGGTTGCCAGATTGGGAAGGGTGGGGATATGGCTCAGCTTACTCTGCGTATGCAAGGGAGGGTCCTGGTATGGATTGCCGGCTTGGTCCCCTTTAAATAGCTATATTAAAAATAGGGAAATATGCATTGTTAATTCATGCTCCACTAACCATGCGGCATCAGACTTCTTCCGCTCACTGTATAGTAGGCTGACACACCTCAGGGGGACATTTTGGATTGGGGTGGTGGTGTGATTTCAACTGTAAATTAGATCCTAGGATGGTCAGGTCGGATCACAAACATGAGAAGCCTTCTGCGGCAGCAAAAACTCTCAATGCCATCCATAGTGATCTATCTCAGGTAGATGTTTGGAGGGCTGACAGTGGAGATAGAAGGTGCTATTCCTACTCCTCAGCCCCACATAAGGTGCACACTCTGATCGATAACCTGTTCACTGGAAAGGAACATTTAGATAAATTTGTTGAGGCAGTATATGCAGACAGATTCACCTCCGATCATTCCCTATTGACCATAAATTCTACCTTGAGGGGGGTGATACCACTGATACCAACGTGGCGCACGCCAGTGGAGGCCTTGTCGAGTGATGGCTTTAGGGACCCCTTAGAGGATAAGATAGTTGATTTTGATTATATGAATGTAGATACGTGGGAAACTGTATGGGGCGCATTTAAAGCCGTGGTGAGGGGTGAGACGATTTCAAAGGCTGGAGGTATTTGGAAGTCTTTGATGACCAAATTAGGTGAGATCGAAAGTAATATACAGAAATTAGAAGGAAATAGGGCTCAGACAGCTCTAGAGAGACAGAATTGATTACCCTTAAATTGCAATGCACTGCGGCATGGTAGCGACTTAGGCAGTCTGAATGTGGCGTTTGTGTCCAAAATGCATGGTGAAGGCGACAGATCAGGCAGATTTCTGGTATGGCGCTGTAGGAGCGAGAGACTGAGGCATGTGATTACGTTGATTAATGACAAATGTGGGGTAAGCTGGCGATCTAAGTGTGGAATAAATGGAACCTTCAGCACATATTATGAGTCGCTGTATGGTAATAGTGGGGAAGTGGATATGGACGTGGTTGGCTTCACACTTTCCCAGATGGATCTTCCACATCTGTCGATGGAACAGGCTGCAGACTTAGATGCAAACCTAACTGAATTGGAGTTGTGAGGGGTAATATCGTCCCTAAAGACTGGGAAGACATCAAGAGGGGATGGACTCCCATCAAAATCTCTAAAGAATATGGAGACATTTTGGTGCCCACTATGCTCAAAGTTTTTGAAGAAGCATACGAAATAGGCCGCCTTCCGGTCAGTATGCATGAATCAGTGATTGTTCCAGTAATTAAGCCAGGCAAGCAGCAATCCCTTTGTGTATCATATAGACCGATATCTATGATAAACCAGTATGTAAAAATCCCGACGACACTGCTGAGTGGACGGCTTAGTAATTGGCTCCCTGATCCACCAACATCAGACCGGATTTGTGCCCGGTAGAAACACTTCTATAAACCTGCACAGACTTCAATATGTCATTGATATGATCCGGTTACATTATGCTTTGTATGCGTTAGCCTCCCTAGATGCAATCAAGGGTTTTGATTCTGTTTTTTTGTGACTGGATGTATGCAGTATGTAGTAAATTTGAGATTGGGGAGGGTTTTCTTAGATGGCTAAGACTAGTGTACTCAGAGCCGGTAGCCAGGGTTAGAACGAGCAGATATGTACCATCACCATGGGCACTACACAGAGGTACCGGTCGCGGTTGCTCACTGTCGTCAATGCTGTTCATAATTGCGCTGGAACCGCTGGCTGTATATCTGCCTAGTGAGTTCAATGAAACTGGAATATTGGTTGATGGGACACCACCTAGTGTCGCTTTATGCGGACGATATGCTTCTTTATCGGCAAGAACCTGAACATAACATGCCGCTAATAAGTGAGGTGTTGGATAATTTTGCTAAACTCTCAGGTATCTCCTTTAGAAGAGAGAAGTCCTGCCTTTTCCCCTTGACTTGGATGCCCACGCTCCAAAAGCGAGACTTACCGGGGCTCACCCTCTGCTTAAGTCGCTAGAGGGAATAGCAAGGCTGCCACTCTCGACAATGGGACGTGTGGCATTGGTCAATATGGTAGTCTTGCCCCGTTTGCTAAATTACTTCACCAATGTCCTGTTTTATATTCCAGGTACTTTCTTCAAAACTTTGGACTCTCTGATTAGGGGATTTTTCTCTACAGCAAGGGGAGGCACAAGATTGCCTTAGGGATGTTATGCTTGAGATATGAGGATGGGTGGGGGGTTCAACTTCCATGGTTTGGGTTGTATTACCTAGTAGCCCAACTGCAATATCTGGCATGGGGTTGACGGTGAACCGACACTGGACTCTGGTATTGATCCAGGGGGATATGCAGTCGGTAGTGTTAAAAGAGGCCCTATGGATTCTGGAGGTATGCCTCAGAGATACATCCTATCTATTGTTGATGGGGAAGCAGATTTGGAACAGGACGGTGTGGATCCTTAGTTTGCATGATGTATATTCCCTGCATATGCGCCTCTGTCAGCATGTATGAGCAGCAACAGGAATGATCTCACAAGTATGAGGCAATGGGAGGATTTGGAAGTTGCCACCTGGCGGATGTCTTCAAAGAGGGATTGGTCAGGGGATTCTCACAAATGGTGGAGGAATGTGGGTTACAAGTGGGGCAATTCCTACGCTTTGTGAGGCTCACACAGATTGCTAGAAGGAAATGGCAAGGTTGGCCTGAGGAGCCTGAACAAGATGAAGTGTTGTCTGTGCTGTATAAACTGGATGATGGGCGGAGGCCCCTGTTGAGAATATATGGGAGTCTGCTGTCCGGTATGAGTGCTAGAGGGACATGGGTTACACTACCATGGGAAACAGATTTTGGTCACATATTGGAGGATAAACAGTGGGAAGGGGTGCTGATTTTTGTGAAACGTGTATTTCTAGAACTGCATGACACAGACTGGTACAATTAAATGTTCTTCATAGGACGTATATGACTCCATATCTTTTGGCAGTGCCCGATCATTCAATCCTTCTGGCGGCAGGTTAACTAGGTGTTAGACAGGGTTGGAGTGTGCAGATATCATGTTCCCCTGCAGAGTGCCTGTTGGACGTGTACTCCCATCCAAGGAAGGTTACATATGTAGTGAAGCTGGTGGACCTAGCCTGTATTCTAGCTAAAAGGAGAATAGCAATGTTGTGGAAATGGAGTATGGGTCCAACATTTGCATTGTGGTGGGGGGATATGAAAACAATGGTGTACTGTAGAAACTGCAGAATGGTACAGAGCCATGAAGAAGGGCCTCAAAGGGCCCACTGCTGACATGGAGGCCTGAAACGCTTTACTACAGGCAGTTTTCTGTCACTCTGATGATATGCTCCCACAATTTCAATATGACATCTATAATTGTACGTGGCATGGAGTGGAGGACTATGACTGGGAGGGTCCTGTGAGAAACCTGAAGGTGTCTCCCTACCTAGTCCCCAGGGATCTGTCATCCAGGTGGCCAGGACACAACCATTACTATTGGATCCAGTTCCTGCAAGTGGACCAGTGAGGGAGGATCACCTGGATGAGGGGTCCTTGGGGAGTGGGAGAGGGACACCAACGTATGAGACGCAGTGTCCCCCTTCTTTCAGCACCTTTTTCCCATCCTACCACGTAGGATATTCCAAAACACTGCCCCCACCCTTTCCCACACAAACACTTTTGCACAACACGAAAGACAACGGACTAACACCAGAACCGTTTGCCTGACATGTCCCAATAAAAGAATCGGGCAAAGTCAGGCAATTGACCAGAATCACACACACCTGACTGCCCTTTCCCTTCCTGACAGCGATAAAAGGTGGAGCACGAGAGCACAGGACGAGCAAGGCAGACCGCACAAGGTAAGAGCTAACTCAGCACAGCAGTTCAAGAGGAGGAGAAAGACGGCGCAGACCAAGAGGGTAAAAGGGGAGAAGCGACCTTATAACAATAGCCAGCATGTGTTGCAGAAGATGTCTTACAGTAGATGAGATCTTCCTCCGCTGATAACCAAGCCGGGGAGAGACACAGGTCTCTATGGTACCAACCTTGACTCAAAGAAGAAAGTCAAGCAGTTCATCACAGCTGGTGAGTCAAGGGAAGAGCCGATAAGAAACTGAACTGTGTTGAACGATAAATAGCCAACGGCTAATTTGAGCTTTTGAGAGGTTAAAGATACAATTCATGAGAGAGGGAGAAAACAGGCAACAGAGAAGTCTGACACCACGCGGGTGCTCAGGCAGGGAACTCTGGGCTATTACCCAATGGTAGAAACTACCGTAACCGGAAGCCCGGGGACAGAGGCGAGAAGAGGTCAAAGTGGTCATACAGGGGTCTTGTAAAATCCTTTGTACCGTAGAAAGTCTTTGACCGACAGATTATTGAGAAGCTAAGGAAAATGTGTCCCGTTTGCTGAAGTTCCTATGAACAGTGTGTTGTAAATTTGGCAAGAGTGAACCCAGCCGAGGGAAGCTGACAAAAAGGGGCAAAGCCTGAAGAACTGTTTAAAAAGACATTAAGATTTGTGAAAGTAAGAAAAGCCTCACTGAGCCCGGAAGAGGAAGGTGAACCTCTAAAAGGGTCTGAGCACGAAAGAGGGAGATTCATGTTGGAAAGTTGTCACCCAAAGTGCATCGAAAACGGAACTGTTTAACCGATTTTTTGCATACGATTTTGTGAAGGGTCTACACCCGGAAGAGGGACACCCAGGGGTGAAGCCATCACCCAAGGTATACGTGAAGCAGAACTTTGTGTTTGTTTGTTGGATATAACTGGCCTGGAAGGCAAGAGACTTTTGTGAAAAGAGACTTGGCCATCCAAGATCCTGACAGCTGATACGAAACTGTCCGCTCATCCTGAGAAAGCTTGAGCGTGTGATATGCTCAGGAGATCCACTTTATCCTGTGCTCAAAACGTGGGGAAGGGAGACCCCTTGCAATTACATCCTGACTTATTATTTGTGAACACTTCTTTCTTTATTGAAACCCTATCCCACACTCTGCTCAGGAGATCCACTTTATCCTGTGCTCAAAACGTGGGGAAGGGAGACCCCTTGCAATTACATCCTGACTTATTATTTGTGAACACTTCTTTCTTTATTGAAACCCTATCCCACACTCTTTCTGTAATTAGTTGGAAGGACTTGGCAATAGGTTTTTCTTAGTATTTGCCCTTTTATTTGACACAACGCCACTAGGACTTCCTTATTCATTTGATGGTCGACGCTTGCTGCCATTTTAGATTTAGGTTAGGTGTTTTTCCAACCTGCATTCATTGTTCTATAAACACTCTTGAACTGTGTTCAATTGTGTCTGTCTTTACTGTTGCCACCATGAGTTCCTTACAGTCTCCACACACAGACCCTGTAATGGGATACTGAGCGGCTCCCTGCCCCCTCCTAATGTTGTCTGAACAATAACTGTGAAGGTATCTGAATGTAGCTCTTCCTGTAACAAGATATGCTATCCAAATGTTGCTTACCCTGTTGTTGTTGGTTATTCTTAAATTGGTGGACATATGATATCCTTGCCTGATGTATTAATGGTGATGCATATATGCCAATAAACAGAACTAAATAAAGAAAGAAATCTCGAACAACTGTGCAGTATGGCAGCCGTGACAGGGTTCAGGGGCTTCAGTCTGTCAGGGGGATAGGGCCGCTCTCAACCTAGGGAAGGAGGCCTAGCAGGATAATCACCAGAGCCATTCCTGCCCCCAGAGGCAGAATAAGGAAGTTGGGAGGGCCCCAGTATCTAACCCCCCCACACCTTCCTGTTTGTGCCAGGTTGCATGCATCAGGTAACACTATCACCCAATGCCTCCTGTTCGACAAGCAGAGGTGCTCGAGTCAGACAGGATTAGCCTTCTCAACAATCCCAGGATTATGCGGCCCAACCACTTGGATTCTGCCATTTATACCAGGTGAAGGTTTCTGCCTTTTGTCTACTGGCAGGAAACTCTGCCCAGATCACTGGGTTTATATAAAGGGTGGTGTGAGTTACCAGGCAGTTGCCCATGGCGTGTCCTATTATCATTATTTATGTAATGGAGCCTCACGTGTCGTTTTGCCCATTATTCTAAGTGAAGTTGTATTCTTCTAAATCTTTGGAAAGGTATATTTCATTTCAAATAGTAAGCCCTTACTAAATGGCAACTCATTTGTTGCAGTGCAGGGGGCAATTCTATGTTTGTTCGTAGGCTTTTACATGTGCGCTATCACTGAGCCGACAGTTTTAGGGGTTTAAATATATGCTCCAACTCCTATGTGTTAAAGAATGCAGTAAAATATGACCCACAGTGATTGGTTTTTTATTTCTTTGCTCCAACAGTTCCCAAAGATGGCCTAAGATGTCAAGCAGCATTTGAGGAAATGAGGTCAAACTACATTAAGGAACTGCGGAAGCTGGTGACAAAAAGTCCAAGCAATTCTGGGCAGAGTTGGCAGCGCTTTTACCAGCTGACAAAACTTTTGGATTCCATGCATGATGTAGGTATAATGTGCAAGAGCCGAATTTTAGAACAGACTTTAAGAAAAATATGGATCTTTTTGAAATAATATTTTCTAACAACATTTAATCGCATAATTTATTTACTATGGATTTGACCCGCAAAGTACTTGTGTTGAGATTGCTTTGGTACATGTGGATCATTTTTGGGTAACCCCATACATTGTCCACAGGTGACCTCATACAAAAGCCCTTCCATGCATGCAATCCCCTTTGTCTAATTTGTATTTCTTGCTTTACTAGCTGTAACATAATGTATGGACATCCAGTGGGTCCACAAGCAGAAAGCATTTTCTGCATGTGTGAACGGATCGAACACTGGAAAATGAGCACTACATTATTTTCATTTAAAATAGTGCCCATTGTCTCGAAGGGAGTGGAACCTGTTGGGAAAATCTACTGACTGGGAACCAAGCTGTGAGCATGTTCTTAAGCTTGGTAAAATACTTTCTTTTTACTGGGGCACCGCTGAGTAACTCCTGTTGCCACAACATGGCATAGTTGCCACTAGCCATTGCTATTTTACACATATGCTTCTGAAATGAAATCGTTGTTGACAATATTGGTCTGCATGCAAGATGAAAGTACATGTTTTTATATATGTATTTCCAGTAAAAGCGAATGAAAATATGTGAATGTTTTACCACTGCAACCTTTTTGTTGCCGAAATCTCAGCTGTAATTACCTTTGCTGCTACAGGGTTCACTTACTTTGACATTGACTTATGAGCGAGCAGGTTTTGAGGCAGGCAGGATCATTTCTTGGTATCAAATTCTTTCCTCCCATCTAATACATAAAGTGCTCAAAGAAGGGTGCATTTCAGGTAAACACTTAGTTTAAAGCCAGAGGTGTCTTGTAAAATTTACAGATGGAATTATTTTTCAGCTCTATGTTCTGTTGCTCCAAAGCAAGACAGAGTCTTGGGGAGCAGGAAATATATTTTTCTTAGTAATTGTTAATTCTTTGGACAGCCAATCCCTCTCAGATGGCGCAAAGGAGGGCAGTGTGTATTACTGTCTGGTGTGAAAGACGCAGTTGGTTGTGTGGTGAAAGAATGCAGAAAAGCCGAAAAGGTTATCACCACACATGGAATCCAGAATCACTTAACACTGACCTTCCACGGCAAGCATTCAGCCTTCTCCTGAATTTAGTTAAAAGTATCCAGAGGAAAAAGTTTCAGTGTGTACAGGTTACAAACTCCGTTGTCACAAAAGAGCTTTCATGAAGTATTTTGTGTATTCTTTTTTTATCCAAATTCAACTGTAGAATAGCAAAAAAAAGTGTCATCAATTGTTTTACCACTTCACCGTTCCAACACAACCTTTTCCCACGAGCATTTAATCTTATGAAATCCAGGACTTGCTTTCCAATTATTGTCATTGAGTATTAGCAAAACAGGAACGTTAAAACCTGAGACCATGCTAATCTCTATAAAATGTTTAAGAAGCCTGTTATACACGATACAAATATAGCTTTTTACAAAACATTTCGGGAGGTAGAGTGGGGGGTCCAAAGACAAGACCAGTGTCTATGTCAAACTAAGGACTTTCGTGGTAATTCATAGAATCCAGCGCAGAAGTAGCACACGCGGCTGGTGCAGAGACGGAGCGTGCGCCAGCATGCGCCAGCCGCGTGCGCTAAATCCCAGTTCCACACACCGCGTATTCATGGATTACCCAAGCCATTCATAGCCGTGGCGCAGCGAACATCCAGCAGCGCAAGTAATGCCCCCAGAATACCCCTTGCGCTAGAAAAAGCTGTAGAAAGCCCCAATACGGCACAAAGGGCCGCGCTAACCCAGGACCCGCTCACAGCCCCCCTACACCGTAATCGCGTGAAAAACTACGCGTACCCTGCTTGCGCCGACCAAATCGCGTGAAAAGCATTTTTGTGTACCACGGAATACACGTACCCTGGTCGCGCCGGTCGAATCGCATGAAAAGCGCACTCGCGTACCCCGGAATACACATACTCCGCTCACGCCAGCCAAATTGCGTGTAAAAATACCTCATGCACCCTCGGAATATGCGTATCCCGCTCGCGCTGACCAAATCGCTTGAAAGGCGCACTCGCGTACCCCAGAATAACCGTACCCTGCTCGTGCCAGCCAAATTGCTTGAAAAGTGCACTCGCATACCCCGAAATACGCGTTCCTCGCTCGCGCCGGCCAAATCGCGTGAAAAGCGCCCTCGCATACCCCGGAATACATGTACCCCATTCCCGCTGGCCAAATTGTGTGAAAAGCGCACTCGCGTACCCCGGAATACACGTACCCCATTCCCGCTGGCCAAATTGTGTGAAAAGCGCACTCGCGTACCCCGGAATACACGTACCCCACTCGCACCAGCCAAATCGCGTGTAAAAATACCTCACGCACCCTCGGAATATGCGTACCCCGCTCACGCCGACCAAATCGCTTGAAAGGCGCACTCGCGTACCCCAGAATAACCATACCCTGCTCGTGCCAGCCAAATCGCGTGAAAAGCGCACTCGCATACCCCGGAATACGCGTTCCCCGCTTGCGCCGGCCAAATCGCATGAAAAGCGCACTCGCATACCCCAGAATACACGTACCCCATTCCCGCTGGCCAAATTGTGTGAAAAGCGCACTCGCGTACCCCGGAATACACGTACCCCACTCGCACCAGCCAAATCGTGTTTAAAAATACCTTGCGCACCCCTCGGAATATGCATACCCCACTTGCGCCGGCCAAATCGCGTGAAAAGCGCACTTGCGTACCCCGGGATACACGTACCCCATTCCTGCTGGCCAAATTGTGTGAAAAGCGCACTCGCGTACCCCGGAATACACGTACCCCACTCACACCAGCCAAATCGTGTGTAAAAATACTTTGCGCACCCCTCGGAATACGCATACCCCACTCGCGCCGGCCAAATCGCGTGAAAAGCGCACTCGCGTACCCCGGAATACAGGTACCCCGCTTGCACCGGCCAAATCACGTGAAAAGTGCACTCGCGTACCCCGGATTACACATACCCCGCTAACGCCAGCCAAATCGTGTGTAAAAATACCTTGCGCACCCCTCGGAATACACATACCCCGCTTGCGCCAGGCAAATTGCGTGAAAAGCGCCCTCGCGTACCCTGGAATACACGTATCCCGCTCGCTCGCGTCAGCCAAATCACGTGAAAAGCGCACTCGCATACCCCAGAATACACGTACCCCACTCGCGCCGGCCAAATCACGTGAAAAGCGCACTTGCGTACCCCGGCATACACATTCCCCGCTCGCACCAGACAAATAGTGTGTAAAAATACCTTGCGCACGCCTCAGAATACACATACCCCCCTTGCACCAGCCAAATCGTGTGAAAAGCGCACTTGCGTACCCCGGATTACATGTACCCCGCTAACGCCAGCCAAATTGCGTGTAAAAATACCTTGCGCACCCCTCGGAATATGCATACCCCGCTCGCGCCGGCCAAATCGCGTGAAAAGCGCCCTCGCGTACCCTGTAATACACGTATCCCGCTCGCTCGCACCAGCCAAATCACGAGAAAAGCGCACTCGCATACCCCAGAATACACGTACCCCGCTCGCGCCAGTCAAATCGCGTGAAAAGCGCCCTCGCGTACCCTGGAATACACGTATCCCACTCGCGCCGGCCAAATCGCGTGAAAAGCGCCCTCGCATACCCCAGAATACACGTAACCCGCTCGCACCGGCCAAATTGCGTGAAAAGCGCACTAGCGTACCCCGGAATAAATGTACCCCGCTCGCGCTGGCCAAATCGCGTGAAAAGCGCCTTGCATACCTCGGAATACACGTAATCAACTCGCGCCAGCCAAATTGCATGTAAAAATAACTTGCGCATCCCTCGAAATACGTGTACCCCGCTCGCGCCAGCCAAATCGCATGAAAAGCGCCTTCGCGTACCCCGGAATACACGTACCCCACTCGCACCAGCCAAATCGTGTGTAAAAATACCTTGCGCACCCCTCGGAATATGCATACCCCACTTGCGCCGGCCAAATCGCGTGAAAAGCGCACTTGCGTACCCCGGGATACACGTACCCCGCTTGCGCCGGCCAAATCGCATGAAAAGCGCACTCGCATACCCCGGAATACACGTACCCCATTCCCGCTGGCCAAATTGTGTGAAAAGCGCACTCGCGTACCCCGGAATACACGTACCCCACTCACACCAGCCAAATCGTGTGTAAAAATACTTTGCGCACCCCTTGGAATACGCATACCCCACTCGCGCCGGCCAAATCGTGTGAAAAGCGCACTCGCGTACCCCGGAATACAGGTACCCCGCTTGCGCCGGCCAAATCACGTGAAAAGTGCACTTGCGTACCCCGGATTACACATACCCCGCTAACGCCAGCCAAATTGTGTGTAAAAATACCTTGCGCACCCCTCGGAATACACATACCCCGCTTGTGCCAGGCAAATTGCGTGAAAAGCGCCCTCGCGTACCCTGGAATACACGTATCCCGCTCGCTCGCGTCAGCCAAATCACGTGAAAAGCGCACTCGCATACCCCAGAATACACGTACCCCACTCGCGCCGGCCAAATCACGTGAAAAACGCACTTGCGTACCCCGGAATACACATACCCCGCTCTCGCACCAGACAAATAGTGTGTAAAAATACCTTGCGCACGCCTCAGAATACACATACCCCACTTGCACCAGCCAAATCGCGTGAAAAGCGCACTTGCGTACCCCGGGATACACGTACCCCGCTTGCGCCGGCCAAATCGCGTGAAAAGTCCACTTGCGTACCCCAGATTACACGTACCCCGCTAACGCCAGCCAAATTGCATGTAAAAATACTAGCACACCCCTCGTAATACGCATACCCCGCTCGCGCCGGCCAAATCGCGTGAAAAGCGCCCTCGCGTACCCTGTAATACACGTATCCCGCTCGCTCGCACCAGCCAAATCACGAGAAAAGCGCACTTGCATACCCCAGAATACACGTACCCCGCTCGCGCCAGCCAAATCGCGTGAAAAGCACCCTTGCGTACCCTGGAATACACGTATCCCACTTGCGCCGGCCAAATCGCGTGAAAAGCGCCCTCGCATACCCCAGAATACACGTAACCCGCTCGCGCCGGCCAAATTGCGTGAAAAGCGCACTAGCATACCCCGGAATAAATGTACCCCGCTCGCGCTGGCCAAATCGCGTGAAAAGCGCCTCACATACCTCGGAATACACGTAATCCACTCACGCCAGCCAAATTGCATGTAAAAATAACTTGCGCATCCCTCGAAATACGTGTACCCCGCTCACGCCTTCGCGTACCCCGGAATACACATAACCCGCTCGCCAAAAAGTCTGCGCGTGCTCGGTACACCCGCAAACACACCTCACAAGCAGCCCACACCACAATGGAGCCCCCCATCACCAGTGAGCATGCCATCAGGCAGCCCACACTACAACGGAGCCCCCCCATCACCAGTGAGCATGCCAGCAGGCATCCCACACCACAACGGGGCCCCCCCATCGCCAGTGAGCATGCTATCAGGCAGCCCACACCACAACAGAGCCCCCATCACCAGTGAGCATGCCAGCAGGCATCCCACACCACAACAGAGCCCCCCAATACCAGTGAACATGCCATCAGGCAGCCCACACCACAACAGAGCCCCCCAATACCAGTGAGCATGCCATCAGGCAGCCACACCACAACGGAGCCCCCCAACGACGGCAAACTGCCAGCAGGCCCCGACTCATGTCCCCCCACCAGTGATGGCAACGTGCCAGCAGGCCCCGACTCATGTCCCACCACCCCCACCAGTGACGGCAACCTGCCAGCAGGCCCCGACTCATGTCCCCCCACCAGTGACTGCAACCTGCCAGAAGGCCCCGACTCATGTCCCCCCACCAGTCATGGCAACCTGCCAACAGGCCCCAACTCATGTCCCCCCACCAGTCACGGCAACCTGCCAGCGGGCCCCGACTCATGTCCCCCCACCAGTCACGGCAACCTGCCAGCAGGCCCCGACTCATGTCCCCCCACCAGTGATGGCAACCTGCAGCAGGCCCTGACTCATGTCCCCCCACCAGTGACAGCAACCTGCCAGCAGGCCCCGACTCATGTCCCCCCACCAGTGATGGAAATCTGCCAGCAGGCCCCGACTCATGTCCCCCCACCAGTGACAGCAACCTGCCAGCAGGCCCAGACTCATGTCCCCCCACCAGTGACGGACACCTGCCAGCAGGCCCCGACTCATGTCCCCCCACCAGTGACGGACACCTGCCAGCAGGCCGTGACTCATGTCGCCCCACCAGTCATGGCAACCTGCCAGCAGGCCCCATTCATGTCACCCCACCAGTCACTGCAACCTGCCAGCAGACCCGACAGGAACATAGGCCCCTCCGCAGTGACCTGTGCTACCTCCTGCCCCTACCCCTGGACTGCACCACTTGCATCAGTGGAACCACCCCCACCAGGCCCCATGTGTGGGTCTGATGCGGCCTCCTCTTCACCCATGACCTACCTGGATGCCTACGCACCATGTTCCGCTGTGGACAGCCCCTGTGTGGGCTCACCTGCCCCTACTGCTGCCGAGGAACCCACTTCCAACCTCCGCCTCTTGGGCATCCCCTCGGCAGGCCCGGCCTTGGACGCGGCACCAGTCCCCTCGCTCCCGGAAGATGACATATCTTGGGAGGGTGACTGGGCCATGCGTCCCCGCCTGGTGAAGGCATCCCCGCTGCTCTGCTCCACAACGCCGTCTCCGCCCTCTTCCTCAGTCGCCGCTGTAGACGAGGAGAGATTGAACACAAGCATCAGGGTACTGAACAATAGTCTCCTAGACACAAAGCAATTGCACATGAGTGGCACTGTCAAACGTCACTTCCATCATCACCCTCCACAACACATGGGTCAGTGCAAGCAACACACATGCAGAAACAGGCATGGCATATGCAACAGACATTTGCATCCATGTCCAAGGCACCATTGGAACTTCCGATGTGGGGCTGAACCACACATGCATCATGGGACATGCTGATCACATACACACACACCACCGGACAGTCCTGCATCTGGCCATGTGTACCTCCCGACATAGTGGATTCATGGAGAAGTAGCCCGCATCCGTGAATTCACACATTGTAATGGACATGTGTCATGCATCCATGGCGTTTCCCAGTCACACACACACTACTCAGGCACGCACAAGTACACCATGCATGACCATGACGGTGACAGCAGCATCCACATCTCACACCCCAAACATGGCCAAGTACAGACACAGGTATGCAAACGTGTGCATTCTCACATGCTGTTGCGCATTATGCATTGCAACACATACACCATCCATGTGGAACACGCCTGGCTGGACTCACATGCAGCACCATCATGTCCCTGCACACACACATCCACATATGGCCCATGTCACACATACAGCCAATTTGCAAACTCCTCTCACACTGCAACATGCACTGTGTTGTACGAGAATGCATGGGTACTTACTGCTCAACTCCAGACGGGTCTGCATCTAGAGAACTGGTGGTGAAGCACTGGGCGAATGCGCTCCAGGACCCTCATCTGCTGGATGGTAAACTGGCCCCGGCGCCCCACTGCGTCCAAGAGGCACCGGGACTTCTTAAGGGTCCTGGACTTGTAGTCCTCCCAGCGTTTCAGGACGTGTTTCATGTCGCGGGGTGCCACCCCCTCCGCGTTGATGGCACCCACAATGTCATCCCAGATCCTCCTTCGTTGTCGGCGCGCAATGGTGTGAAGAGGGCATCATAATGCCCCAGGATCTGCTCCACCAGGATGCCAACTTCATTTGCTCTGAAGCTGGCAGCCGTCTGTCTCGCTGCCGGGGGGGTTGCCACTGGTGCCAGATGGTGTTGTCAGACATGGCAACCCCCGAGGCAGGTGTGGGTGGGCAACTGGGTCCTGGGGCTGGGCTGTGGAGCGATGGAACACAAGCCGGGAGTCTTCTGTTCCAACAGGGGTGGTCACAGCAACTGGACCCCTGGCGATGGCTGATGTGTAGGCACCAAATAGCGGGGCACGTTGGCAGCAGGCAGGCAGGCAGCAGCAGATGGCTCGTAGGAGGCTCCCCAGGGTTCTGGGGGGCAAGTTAATGGCCTTCTGGGCAGGAGCGTGGTCTTCCATGTGTTGTCGCGTGGCCAGCTTGATGCTGAGTGAATCCGCATGTACAAAACCAGCAAATGAGCATGAAATTGTGTGAAATCCGAGGAAAGGCCCTTAGCGCGTAAGCGCGTGAGTGACATTATGCGCGCGGGCGTTTCCCTCTGCACGGGTTAAAGGTGAACACGGCCAGCAGTTCACTGTGCGTGCTTTTAGTGGAGACCGACCGCGTGTGTTTCTTCTTCTTGTGGGTTCACACGCGATTACTTCACATCGCTTAAAGTTCATACGTCTTGTTTTGGCAGGCGAATTGCCTACGGAACACACGTGTGTGTTTTTCTTTTCCACGCAAGGCAGATGGTGAGTCGCACACGCTTATTTTGTCCACTGTGGTTGCCCCTGTGTGTCACGCACCCATTTTTGAGGTCAGAGTAGCCTGCGTGTTCCACGCGTACATACTTTTTGTGTCCCTTGGTGCCACAGCATACCGCTGGAGGTTTATTTCACACACGTGGGCTACCGGGGGTTGCGTGCACGTTTATTATCATTTTTTGGGGTGCCTGAGCGTTGCGTGACCCGTCTTTTATCACCAGGGGTCACAGACAGCCTTGCAGGAGCACAGAGGTGCGTCTAACATCACTTACCCTGCCCCTCCACCCCAATTGCCCAGGACAATTGTTGTGTGCACCTCCCATTGGCTACATACCATCTGTGCCATGGTTGGGAGGACACCAAAAGGGAAGGGTGGCAAAGCTGGATGACCTCCCAATGCTGGGTGTGGTGGGGCACGTGGCCAGGGAGTCCAAGGATGCCAAGGAGGACGCAGAGGGGGACGTGGCCAGGGTGTACCACCGGGGCAGGATGTCTAGCAACTTGCTGGGACAGCCATGCCACTACCCCCAGCACCTCAAGGAGACGCTGCTGCTGCAGTCATCCCCAGCGCACATCTGACCCCACAGGCAATGGCATCTGCTGGCACGGGCAACCAGGTGGTGGAAGCTGCAGCTGTGGCGACCACCACCCAGGCTCAGGGTCCGCCAGCGCAGGCTGCCTTGCCACAGGATTCCAAGGCAGATTTTCATGACAGGAAGGCCTAGCCACGTGTGTCCCAGGTAACAGTGACCAGGGCAGTTTTGACATCTGCTGCCCCAAGCAGCCAGGTGGTGGGAGCTGCATGAGCAGATGCAGCCAACACCACCCCGGCAGTGAGTCTGCCAGCCAGGACTGTGTTGGTCACAGCCCTTGGCACTGAGGCAGTTGTGCTGCTGGGTCCTGGCAACAGCACCCAGCAGCCAATCGCACTATCCAGGCCTTCCGTCCTCATGCCAATTCCTACTCCCATTGGCCAGTCCACCATCGCCACTGCCCTAACTGACCAGTGTGGCATTTGCCCCTCAGGGTCCGCACAACCGGCCAAGAGGAGGAAGTGTGCTTCTGCGCATGAGGCTGGGACCCCAGACATAGCATCAGCCTCTGGCACGGCAAGGAAGAAGTCCTTCAATAAAGAGGAGCTGGACTTCCTTGTGGGACTACGTGTCGGCACACAACCGCGATATGCTGGTGGGCGCAGGTTGCCATTCTACGCCTGCCCAGCATCAGGTCCACTGGCAGTTCATTGCAGATGGTGTGAATGCAAAGGGATATGAGAGGCGCACAGCTCAGGAATGCTACAAGTGTTGGACTGACCTCCGACGCTGTGCAAAACTAAAGTGGGCCTCTAATTACACCCTGACTCTGGCGACTGGCAGTGGGCCTCCACCAGAGGAGGATGAACTCAATGCGCACGAGGAAATCGCTGCAGAGTTCATCGATCAGGGACTTATCCAGGGAGTGGGAGAGATGCAGGATTATGATCCAACGTCCGGTGAGTCTTGATGCGTGTGTCTCCAGCCCATGTGTATTTTGCTTGTGTGATGTGTTGTGCTTGAGTGCCAGTTCAGGCTATGTATTAATGAGTGACGTGTGTGACACATGAAATGCTTTACTGATGCGTGCTTGTCATCATGCAGTCTGCATGCAGGATATGTGCTGCACACGGAGGCAGGCCTCATCACCACACATGCACCCTACTTACATGCAAGTCACTCAGCAGCCTCTCCTGTCCATGTACAGGCTCACTGACATGTTTGCATATAGCCAGTGGTGTAGTTCCACCCAACACTCAGTCTATGCCATCACATGACTGACGGCTATGTGAGGTCACCCTGAAAGCTCGTCCTCCTCACAGGCATGCATCCTTGCCTCTCCACCACCCTGTAGTTCACTGTCACCATAGTACTGGCAATTTCCGTGTTGGACTACTGCTATGGGCTGTTCCCCCCCAGTGCAACCCTGCCATACCTGTGCTGTGGGGTACATCCTTTGTCCTTGATGCAGGGTGTCTCACTTGGACCATGCAGATGACACAGGCGTGGAGTGCACACGAGTGATCATTCATGGCTCATTGCATTCCTGCAAGCCCCTATGGGTCCGTGGCAGGCTACTCATTGCACCACATCTCCAGTATTTTATCCGTCTCATGGTATTTGCTCATCCATGTCATGCTCACTCAGGGTCACTTCATCATCATGCACATGTTTATGGTGCCCTTGTCTGTGTCGGGGGGAATGGGGGTGCAATGCATCTCTACAACCCAGTGCAAACACTTTTTGCATGATGAGTGCACTTGCCCTTGCAGTGCCGTCATGTCACAAGATGTCACATGTCACAAGATTGCCATCACTACATTTTGGGTTCTGTTGATGGTTGAGGACTTACACATGTGCTGCACTGCACCCATGCACCTCTGAGCCATGTTTCACCCTTCAACATGCCTATTCACTGGTGTGTTCACATACTGCTGTGGCTATTTGGAAAGTGTGCCATGGCTATGCTACCTGCCATCTCTTAGTTCACATCCGTAAATTTTGGCAAAGATTCATGCCTGCCAGAAGGTTGTGTGTGATGCAGTTGATATGCAACATGCAGTACATGTGTGGGTTTTGCAATTGACACACATCCATGCATGCCAGAGTTTGTGTTGTGTGTGACATGGCTGCCTCATGTGGATGCCCTCAATATTCCGTTGTGTATGTGTTGTGGTATGTGCTGCTGACATGTATACTAATATCTTTACAGGTGATGATGCACCAGAAGCAGTGGAGGAGGAGATTGCAGACAGGATGGAGGGTTCAGGTCACCATCCCAGCACCAGTGGTAGTCGTGGGGTGGTAGGCCACAAACATCCCTCGGTGCTCCAGGCCATCCTGTCCAGGCCTGCCTCTGGGTATAGCTCTGAGGATCTCTCTGACTCTGATGTTGATTCGGATGCTCATGAATCCATGCCGTCGACGGTGGGTGATTCTGTTATGGATTCTGTTCTGTCCGCCACACCTGAAGTGGGGGTAGACCCCTCAAGGGGCCAGTGGTGACGGGTGCAGAGTCGCACTCCACACCAGTTGCTCCTGTTCCTGGGGCAGCAGATCGATGGAGGAATGCTGTCCTGCAGCCGCATGCTCTGCCAGCACAGCAAGGTCCATGTCTCCTTGGGCCCCGCAGGCATGGTGGCCAGCAACACAGTGGCTGTGCGCCACCGGGGAACACTTGGTGCGAGCAATCCATGTATGCCATTGCACAGCTAGAGGGGGGAGCAATTGAGGTTTTGGCTCAAGGCATGGAACATTGGCTGATTCCATTCTCCCCCCTGATAGGCAGGTGGAGCTCCAGCAGCAGGCAATGCAGTCCAAATTCCGCTCACTCAGGCTGGGCATGGTGGCATCCAACAGGGCCAGGCGGGCAGAACTGGTGGCTCTGCGCTCAGCTATTGCTGCTGAGGGACAGGCCAACAGGGAAGCCCTGAGGGAAGATTACCCCTCCCTCAGAAGTACTCTGGGAGCTCTCATCATGGCCCAGGATGAATGGGCAGACCAGAGGATTTTGCAGCTTGAACGCACACTCTCAGCTGAGCTCCGTGCAAGCCGGGAGGAAGTCCGTCTGGCAGGTGAGGCCTCCCTGGCAGAACTTGCTCACCAGGCCTGTATGCTTGCTGCCGTGGAGGGGCTTACTGGGGCTATGCGTGGTCAGGCACCTGTGCCACGCGCACCTCCTGATGTACAACCAGGGGGGTGACGACGACCTATCTCTCACTCAGGTCATGCCGTGAAGGCAATGAGCCCATGGAGGATTTTTTTTGGACACATGTGGGTGTTGAGGTGCACCCTGCACCTCCACCCTCCTGGGTGGCCCCCCACGCTTCCCGCACCCTCCCCCGGGTCCAAAATGGCCATTTTTATTTTTTGTCTATTGTGCATTTATGTTGCAGTGTGGTGCTATGTGGCATCCGATGGCACCCACTGTGTGTTCCGGCGGGGCCCATACAGGCTGGTCTTGTGTTTGTGGCTTGGGGTCTGGACACATTTGCCACTCCTGCTTCCCCTTTCCATGGGCTCACAAAGATGGCACTGTGTGACAGTAACTTGCACAGAGGCATTGGACTTCCATCATATCTGTGGCCAGTCTGAAGTCCAACCTGTGTATACACCCCTAGTGGGGATTCATGATGGTTTCTCCAGTGCATGGTTGGACTGCATTTTGGTGAGTATATTGTTGACTGTGCATGATTTAATTCTGCTAATTCATGTATTGCCTTGTATGTATACATTGTTGATGCACTTCATGCTGTATGCGGTCCCATGCCCACTTTAGCTGCCAAGGCCACTCTCATGATGGTAGGGGGACGTGTGGTGGCAATGTCACATTGAGGGACTTGTGCTATGGTGTTTACTCACTGTCTGACATAGTGACTGTTGGGTCCTGTGTTCATGATGTGTTATGCTGGTAAATTGATAGTCCTGTGTTGCCTTTGCTTATGATGTGTCACAGGATCAGCAATATGTTTCTGTTGCAGATGTGTCCGCAACAGAGTGGTTAACATGGAAAATGTATGCTACGCTGTGTGTTCATGCATTTCCCATGCTAACATGCATTCAATCACCCTGCAAACACCCCCCACAACACACACTACACATCCCCACCCCAACATCCACCCACCAACTCACTACTTGCCTTCTGAGACATGCTGTGTCCCTGCTGCACATGTTCACATTGACTTTCGTGGACTGGCGCCGCTGGCTCATTTGTTTCCTTAGTTTGTTTATGCAGCTGCAGGGGTTTCCAGGCCACTGACACCACTCACTGTACTGTGTGGTGTAGTGAGGGGGTGTTGCGGGGGGACAACCCCACAGCACCCGTATTTTCTTTTATTCTTTGGGATTCCCTGAAATGCATGCCACTAAAGGCTCGAGGTTTTGGTGTTCAGGCCTTTGGTGGCATGCATTTACGTACTTTTAGTATAGGTTGGATGTTTTTGCTCACTCTTTTCTTCAGAGTCCGTGTCTGAGGGGATTGTCTGTGCCCGGTTTCCGTTTGGAACAGTGCGCTTTGTGACAGCTGTGTCATGTGTGTTGATATTTTTATTGAGGTTTTCACATTGCATACCATGCCATGGTGTGTGGGGTGGGTGACCTGGGGTTGAGGGAGGTTTAGGTGACATACCAGCATTTGGATGTGCTATTTTGCATGGGGGGGTTTCAATCTGTGGCTTGCATGTGTGCCTTTTGGTCACACGGGATTGTGTTTAAGTGGCTAGGGATGCACACAATTCTGCAATTCCAATGACACATTCTCAGGTTTTTAGGTTGTGACAGTTGACTGTCCCTTTGTCATCATCGATTGTCACCTGGAATGTGCCAGGCCTATGTGCACTCCACAGGAGGTGGAGTTTAGGTGAAAAATGTAGCCACAAGCTGGGTACAGGCTGCCTCGCCACATGCCCTTTACTCTCCCTTGCGCAGTGACCATGCGTGTGGTTGGGGATGTGGGGGCACCACCATGTCCACCGGTACGCCCCGCCGGGTTGCAACGTTGTGCAGGACACATGCTGCCACAATGATCCTGCACACTACTGGGGGTGCATATAGTAGCTGCCCACCAGAACGGTCAAGGGAGCAGAAACGTGACTTGAGCACTCCGAATGTGCGCTCCACTATGCCACGGGTTGCAATATGGGCTGCGTTGTATCTTACCTGAGGTGGCGTGGAGGGGTTCCGTATTAGCGTCATCATGTGGGTGCTCAGAGGCTAGGCACTGTCCCTTGGGGAGATAATGGTTGTCATTAGTTGGGTTTGTTTATTTGTATGTGTGTGACATGCATGCATGTGCACAGGCATTTGTACTCACCAATGAGCCATGTGTTGCCATGCCTTCCAGCTTCCAGGTCCTGGTGTAGGGCTGACATTCTGTATATGAAACTGTCATGGGTGGACCCGGGATTGTTTGCATAGACATAGGTGATGATTCCCTTGGGGCATTGCATACAGCAAGCACGTTGATGGAATGCAAGTGCTTGCGGTTGCGATAGATGTGCTCAGTGGCCCTAGGTGGACGTAGGGCCACATGGGTGCAATCAATGGCACTGAGCACTCTGGGGAAGTGTGCCACCCCGTAAAAGTCCTGAACCACGGCCTGCCTTTCTGCGGGTGTTCTGGGCATGTATATGTGCCTATTTATATGTGCCTGCGGACTGAGGGACGTGTAGTCATGATTACCAACACCTGGTGTAGGAAGCGTGACAACTTGGGCTGTGAGACACCCCCGACTATGGCAATTGTCCCCTGAAATGACTCAGTGGCCAAAAAATGAAGGACATTGAGCACCTTTTCCAAGGGGCTCAGTGCTTGGGAGCACAAGATGGGCGATGTGAGGTCATCCTCCCACTCAGTGACCAGGTCTAGGATGATATGAGGTGGAAACCTATACCTGCCATAGACCTGGTCATCAGGCATCCCAAAAGGGGTGGTCCTGGGCAAAAGATGCAGGGCCTGGCTATTCTCCTCCTCCTGCGATGTCCCACGATCATTGCTGCGAGAAATGGGACATTCATCGTAGATGTATATGCTTGTTTGTTGTTTGCGTGCACTTTTATACTGCGGAGGGCCGCTTCCGTCTGCTTTCGTGTGGCGGACGTATTTATGCGTGTCTTTTGGCGTGCACGTTTTCCCTATTAGATTCCATGAATACGTGTTGTTCATGAGCGTGTGGGCGTTGCATGTATTTCCCAGCGGCACTTCCCTCGTTACGCCCACATTTTCACACGTTGTTCCCCATTCCGCGTGTTCCGCCCCCTTTTTAGATGTGTGCACTAGAAGTTGTGTGCTTTCGCTGTGCGTGTCGTGCACAGCGTTTGGCAAGTCGCAGTGACTTGTAAGGTAAGCACGGATTTGGCGCAACTCCTGGAAAAGCCACGCGCAGGGCCTTCCATGAATCGCTTGCGTGCAAATTGAACGCGTGCGCTGGCTTTTTCACGCTTGCGCCACACATTTCGGTGCACACACATTCCATGAATTACCCCGTTTGTTTTACAGGGATTAAGGTAATTCTGGCAAGTGTAGGGGAAACCAGAAAAAGAGAGAGTGTCAAATAAAGAAGCTAGAAATCAGCTTGCTTTAGCAGGAAGCCCTTTCCAAGTCTTCTTGGGTATTCAGAACTCGTACTTGATTATAGACATCCTCGGTTTGAGGAAAGGTGGGAGAAAGCTTCAATGGGGGTATATAGAAAAGTACATTTATAATCTTGCTTCTCCAATTGCAATCTCTCAGTGGACGTCAAAACAAATACATGATCTTACAAAGTTGCAGGGGCCTGAAGAACTCTTACCTGAGATTTAGGGGGTGGCTGTACCTCTTTGGCTTTGGTTCAGTTTCTCTGGGTCGAAGGACCCAAAAAATGATCCATCTGCTGACCGCCTTTCTGTCTGGCTCCCAGGGCACCTCGTTTCTGACTAGTAAACTTCCAGGCCGAATACCTATCAACCTTTTGGATTGTCAAGGTGGGTGAAAACAAAGGATTTTGTTTTTGCTTGTGAGAGCTTCATAGATGCTATGTATGGGGAAGGGGAGTGGCAGGTGGGTGAACCGACTCTATGGTGGGTGCCACATGCCAGAAAAGGGTGAGTTGAACAGTATGTGACACCCCAGTGGTGAGATGGCTCCATCTCATACTCCTTCCAACAGCTCTAGATTCTGCCCAGAACCGACCTGGCCTGCCGGAAACCTCCATGATCATTCTTTTTTTAATGTTTTATTAAAATGATATAGTTTATTTCTAAACTTTTCATTTATGTATATCGGAATACGAATAAAACTGAATTCATTCAATTTTTAATAGTTCACTTATGATCAGACAGCCTCCATTATTATCTTTTTCATGTATTTTTGTAGTTGTTCATCATCATGATATTGTTCCAAAATTGAATGATCGTAAACACAAGTTTGTTATTTCCCAGCAAGATCTGGGCCCATCTTTCTACTGGTTCCATCTGTGTGTTAGGTATCGTAAACGCCTCTCTAAAAAGATTTTGCTTTTCTGTCAATGCCGGACATTCCATTATAATGTGGTGAATTGATTCCAAATGTTCCTTTTGTTGGCAAAAGCGACAAGATCGTAGCGTTCTCAGTATTTGCTTTGTCTTTTTCAAAACCTCTCGTGTTGGAAGCAAATTAATCCAAAGTCTCAAAAATGTGTCTCAGGTTTGTTGGTCCAGAAAGATCATGAGGTATCTTTGGAGTTGGTTGATTGCTCTTATCTCACGTTCGCAGGTTAGGTCCAATTGATATTGTGCTTTGCTATGTATCGTCATAATCCAGTTGTTTTGCAGGACAGGATTTTTTGCATTTTGAGGCCGTTGTATTAGAATTTCAATCGATATGGCTGCGTCCTGTAGTTTTTTTCTGCATCTCTTTTCCATGCCTTTAGTGCCGTGTCATTAATGGATTTAAGTTTATCTCGCAATATTTCAATTGCTGGTATACATGCATCGCTCATCACTTTCCTATACAGGTCAAGATGTTTCCAAATTCCAATTGACTCTACGGATTTGGTGGCAATTTCACAGCGGATACGCGTCATAGGGTATAACTGAGGTAATGTCAGAACTTTACTCCAGACAGGGGTCTGCAACCTTTGGCTCCCAGATGTGTTTGGACTACCATTCCCATCCGGCCTGTACAGCATAGTCAATGTCAGGAGATCATGGGAATGGTAGTCCAAACACATCTGGGAGCCAAAGGTTGCAGATCCCTGCTCCAGAATATTGCTTCCAGTTGTTGCCATATTGACCCCTCTAATTTGATCATTGCTTGACTTCCGTAGGTCAATATTGCCACTGCTTTCTGTCTGTAGAATGATATTACAGGCATCATGGACATTTTCCCAAATTTACGGTGTATGAGTAGGCCCTGACGGGTTAAAGTGTGTACCTTAGATTTAAGTTGATCTGCCCAATCTTTTTCTACTCTTGACTGACTGAGCCAGATGCCTAGATATTTTATTGTTTTGACTTGGAGTCGTTTTTTCCCTTCAAGAAAGAGGGATAGTGTTTTAGATTTATTTGTGGATAGACTGGTTAGAGTCATGATTTAATTTTTTGCGTGTTGATCTTTAATTCATTCAGTTACATATAGGCTTCCAACTTGTCAATGCTTATTTTGAGCCCTCTCTGTGTTTTGTCGAGCATGACTAGGTCATCAGCATACATCATGCATGGGAGAGAGACGGCATTAAGAATCGGTGGATTAGTAATTAGCGTATGGGTAAAATCCTCAATGTCTGGTGTATATAAATTGAAAAGGGTCGCCGCAAGGGGGCATTCCTGTTTCAGCCCATTCCAGGTTTCAATCGGGGCTGTTATAACTCCTTCCTTTATCATTCTGATTTTTACGGTTGTGTTAGAATAAAGTTGTTTTATGGGTTCAAAGATGTCTTGTGGACATTTCCATAATGCCAGTTTATCTCACAGTGCCTGTCTATTAACCATATCAAAAGCAAGCTTTAGGTCAGTGCATAAACTTGTGTTTTTTTTTGTTGTCACTTCTTGTTTCATTAGATTCAGGAGAATCAGATGTATGTTTGTTCCACCTTTTTCACAAACCCTGTCTGTCTTGTGGATTATCTTTTCATGTTCTTAGCCCACGAATTTGTCTAACAGGAATGTCGCAAATATCTTCCCTAATGGATTCAGAAGGCTGATAATTGGCAGGGGCCTTCCTATCACCCTGCTTGAAGATGGGTAAAAGGACCGCCACTTTCCAGGTCTTCGGGATGTTATTGGTTTCCGCGATTAAGGTGAATATTTGGGCGCAAAGCTCTGCCCACAGCACTGGGTTACGTTTGATAATAGCATTTGAGAGCCCGTCTGGGCCAGGGGCACGAGACACATTGAGATTGTTTATTGCAATCAAAATATCGTCTTGTTTCTAGTTTATTGACCATTTTGTTATTTGCTTGACCCGTGGGCCATCTCTCAGTTGGGGCCTTTTCTTATATAGGTCAGTAAAATGTTTTATCCAGAGTCCTTCCGAAACGTCAGAGATCATTTGATCTTGACGATTTGATTGTGGATTTATCAAATTCCATAATTCTCTTGAGTTTCTGTTTTTTAAAGCTTCCATCATACTTTCTGTATCATTTTGCTTTACTATTATTCTTGTTGTTTTTAGTCAGTTTGTCTAACGCTGTTTTTCAAGTTTCCTAAGTTTAAATTTGTCTTCACCGTTCCATTTTGATAATGCTTTTAACTTCTTGCGGAGCTCCTTTTTTCCCACCACTATTTGGGCATTGTGGATATGACAGTGTTTCTTTCTTATTTTATCGAGGTGTTTACCTTTTGGTGTTTACATTTTTCCAATCCCTTTAACATGTGTATTTGTGAAGGTTTTTATTAGATTTCCTATTTACTGTTGGTTAATTCGCAGTCTATTCATTCCACTATTGATTTCTAGTGCTGGAAGTCCGATTTTGCTTTTTGTTGGCACTAAGCACGTCCATGATGCTGTGATGATATGATGGTCGCTATTAAAGGAATGTTTGTTTTCAGTTTTTAGGATTTTTTTTTATTCCAGGTGAGATATACATGTAATCTATTATCACTGTAGATTTACCACGCGACCATTTCGGCATTTGTAGCCCAGTATCGTTCAACGCGCTAGAAACAAGATACAAGTTTCTATGAGCTATTTCTTTCGTCCACCTTTGAACTCTTGATGGTAATTGACAAGAATCATATCTAATTCCAGTAGGGTCAAGCAGGTGGAAATTCAAATCACTGCATATGATTTAATATAGCTGACAGAATTTCTGACTTGCTAGGTCGATAGCAGAGAAAACAATGTCTACAAAGGTTTCATCGCTTATTGCAATGGGATTCCAATAGAGGTTCATGATACCCAACCTTTTCGTCTGTGTGGCGATCTTTTGGTCATTTCCTCCTTCAGAGATCTGGCTAGGGTACTGTAAAATGGTTAGCTGTGCCCATGGGTTCAAGTTGTTCAATTCCACCACTTCTAAGTTTACATCTATTTTGATCAAAGTGAGCTGACCGGTCAATGGCCTTCCTTTATTACGGTGGATCGCTGGATTCAAGTATGTGATGTATACGTCACAAAACGGTTGGGCGGATATCCAAGTCTCTTGTAGACATATTATCTGAAACTTGGCAAAGTCATGTGTATTCTGTTGAAAGAGGTGCATATGTCCCCTCGAGTTCCATGATCATAATGTCATAAGATCCTTCTCATGTCTAGTTAGTTGTTATTGTGGCTGTTTTTTTGTCTGTCTTCGTCACATCGGTTGCATTATCTATGTCACTGCAGAAGAATTTCTTGGCGATTCTTGATTTTGCCATGTTGTATTGACTGTCATTTCTGTAGGATCTTGATGATGAATTTTGCATTTCTAGGTGTATCTCCTTTGCATCATTGCTATGGGTGACATTCGATTGCATTAGATTATCTAGGTGTTTGCGTTCTTGTTTAAAGATTTCCCAAGACCAAGCTTCTCGGGAGCTTTTCTCTCCATTTTCAGCACACACATATCCTAGTTGCTACAGCTGCTTTCCCATTTCAGATATATGTATTATTGTTTTTCTAGAATGAAATTCAATCCATACTATGGGCCTCATTACGACCCTGGCGCTAAGTGTTTAACGGCGCCGTAAAAGTCTGCGGCGCTGTTAAACACTTAGTGCCCTACTACGTGGTCCCTTTGCGGGACCCGATCTTAACGGCTGGTCTACACCAGCCGTTAAAGTAGGAACCCGCAAGGGGACCTTGGTGCTAAGTACGGTACCGCAATTTGCGGTATCGTACTTAGCGCCTTCCCCATTCCCATAGAGCGACAATGGGAATGGGCAAGGGCCATGGTTCAATGGGGAATTACCGCCCCGCCAACCTTGGAATGGGGTGGTAATTCCCCATTGAACCATGGCGAACCTGTTACAACACCGGCACCAACCATGGTGCTAATAGCGCCATGGTTGAGCGCCGGTGTTGTAATCAGGGCCTATGTCTAGTATTTGATCATCTATAAATTGGACTAGTTTTATATCTTCTGATCGTATCGATTTGAGCTGGGGGCGACCTGAAACAGGCATAAAATGTCGGTCCTATTTAGTATCACACCATCATTTCACGTTTCAAGTCTTTTCAATTTCATTCTATTTGTGTTTGTCTGTCTTCGCGGGTCGATAAATGTGGGTAGTTTCAATTCTGTCTCACTTCTGCCATCTCTCGACTGCTTCTTCTACTCGTTTCTTCGATCTCTGTGCGGGCTTGTAAGGTCCACTATCGTGGGCTCATAATCAGTTGTTAAGTCTATGATTGTCGATAGATCGTGAGATGTGAAATCCAGATTGGTATCGGATATATCTTCGCAAGAGAGATAGATGGTTACGGTCTGTAACGAGAACCCTTCCTAATATTGATTGATGATTATTAGAGAGGAATCATTCATATCTGATGACAGGTCGATGACAGCCTCGTGTGGCTCACCCATATGTACCAACAGGTTCATCATCATTTCCTGTAATGCTTGTTCCTCTGTTTGAATCACCGCTAGTCGTTGAGTTTGTGTTTGGCTATCAATATAGTCAGCTTTTGCATCCTCTTTTCTTTCTTTGATCCGAGAAGATGTCTTTTTTTGGTTGGAGTCTCATTGTCTTTGTCTGTGGTATAGATAAGTTTCTCAAAAAGGCTCTCGATCCGTTTCTCTTTTTTTGTGACTTTTTTGGCTGGTTCCTTTTTCTGTTTTGTCGAGTTATTATTGGTCTTTGGTGCAAACATCTCAAAGGTCTTTCTCTCTTTTTGTGTTTTCCTGTTATTAAGAGATTGTTTCACCTCTTAGTCTTTCCCTTGAGAGCTAGATGTCTTTGTGATAGGAATGTGCTCGTTGAGTTACTCAGTAATCGGTGACCTCAGTTCTCCAGGCTTGCTTTGCGGTTTTTATTGCTCATTTGATTTTTTGTTGTTGGGCAACTCACTATCTTTGTGCTGTTCTCTCAAATGTTGAGGTTTCTCTCGGATAATTGGGGAATTTCCAATATTGTTAGCACTTCGCCTCATATACATTAGATCCTTTTGCGGTTTAGCTGCGTGCATCATTGCTATAAGGGTGGTAGTCAATTGAGTTTTTTCCGCCCGATCTTTCCTGCCAATTTCAAATAATCGCCAGGATAGGCTTGCTTCGCTTCTATATTCAAACGGTCTGGTACTCTGTCCATGAAGGCCTCAAGATGGATTTGCTTGGAGTGAATTAGGGCCAGCAAGGTTGCCTGATCCTTGAGAGACTCTCTATTGGATTCTTGTAATTTTAGAAATGGAATCATTGCTTGTGATAACGTTGCTATAAGCATTTTCTGCAGATCAATCATTGTGGTCGGGATTCGGTCTCGTTGGCATCCTTCGAGCTTCGTCGCAGTGACATTTGCTGTTGTGCGTCTCATCATGTCTTTTGCGCTCCTCCATTTGGGAAGCCCATCTTTCGAAATTCGTTTACTCCAATTAAATGGGCCCTGGCCACCGGCTGTTTTGTGTAGTTATGCAAATCCGTCTGCGGCTTTATCGTAGTTCTTAAGTTAAGCGGCGTTGAAGTCATTTGTTTATCCATGTTCTTTAAGTTACCTAACTCGCCAAAGACTTCTCTCCTTTTCTCATGATTGGTCATGAGTGTTTTGGTTTCCGTGATATCTAGTGATAGTCGCGCTGTCCATGTAAAAGGTAACTAGTTGCTTGGTGGCATAATGGATTCCAACTTGATTTCTCTTGTGTAATTTTTCTGCCACAGCTGTTTCGCCAATATTGCTTTGTGTATTAAGGACCTGTTACTCTTCAAGCTAGCAGTCAGGGGAATCTGATCATTATCTTGTTCATTCAGGCTAATTGTCATCTGCCTCTGTGCTTTTGAACATGCTGGCCTGAGTCAAAAATTGTGTCCTGGTTGTCGACTATGGACCGCTGTATCTGCGTATTTCCACTCCTCGGATTTCGCGGTTTAGTATTGTGGTGTTCCAAAGCCGGAAATTCCACTCCGATAAACAGCAGGTCGGTAAGATCAATATGTGCAGCTTCCGGGTCAGTGTTTATGTCCAGGGGAATGTACACATGGGACTGTGTAAGTGTCTTTCCTTTGGTCGTATTCATCGGGTTAATGTCGCATAGTATTGGGTCTTGTGTATTCACTTCTACGTGCTGTGCGTAGGAAAGGTCTATATGTGAAGCTTCCAATTCTGGGGGTAATGTCTCCCTCCCTTCCACCCCATGTACCCGTTGCTCAATCCCCTCCTCTATGGGTGTATCTCCTGCTGGCATAAAGGGATCCCTCACCTTCAGAGGCGTATGGGCTGATTGTTTCTTTGTTGTCCCATTCTTCAGGCGTGTGGATCTAGGAGATATTGGCTCCAGCAGTAGTGACAAGGGAGGTGGGGGGGGCTATGTCCGGATTGGGAAATGCCTTTGTTAGATGTCGTGTACACGGACCCGTGGAGGCGACCATGTTGGATACTTCCATAGACGGTCAAACTGATACAGCAAAGTGGGGAGGTTAAACGTGTGCTACAAAGCTCAACCTCTCGTCCGTTCAGCTGGTTGATATTAGCCACGTTTCCAATATGTCCTGATATCAAGCCTCGATTCCTCAGAGCACGGAGAGCCCAAAGACACTAAGATTCTGCGACCTCACTCTGCGGCAGTTCCGCGGCATCCTGCAGTTTTTGTATGAATCAAATGGAAGACAGCAAAAGAGGACTAGCAGCCTCTGCACCTCGAAGCTCGTAGCTCAGCAATCCAAACAGTCTTGACACTAAGACTCTGCGACTTGTCGCCACGGCCGCTCTGCAGAGTCCTGCAGTTTTTGTATGAATCAAATGGAAGACAGCAAAAGAGGACTTGCAGCCTCTGCACCTCGTAGCTTGTAGCTCAGCAATCCAAACAGAGTCTTGACACTAAGACTCTGCGAGCTGACTCCTGCGATCATTCTCACTAGTGAGAGTACCCTTTCTCTTCCTGCCTTTTCAGGTATCGTGGCTATATCTTCCCCTCTAGGTAACTTCTCTGTTTCTGCCACCAATGTGAAGTCCTTTCACCTACTGGTCTTTTGGTCGCCTGATGTTCCGTTCTTCCATTTATATTTTTATATATATATATATATATATATATATATATATATATATATATATATATATATATATATATATATATATATATATATATATATATATATATATATATATATGTATATATATACACATCACAACTCTTCTCCAGATGACATAAGCTTCTCTTTTCATGAACTGGATTCACTTACTCCAACTGCCAATTTTCTCCCCTACATGAGGCTCTCACTCCTCTTTCGTTCTCTGATGATCCACTTCCTCCATTTCCCAATAACACTGCTCTCACTCATGACAACTCTCTCTTCCTCCAACCTCCAGTGCTCTCCCTAAAACTCACTCGTCCTGCTCCGTTCGCAGTGTACTCCCCTCTCTCTCCACCAAACACCTTTCTCAAAATTCCCAAGGTGCCAAACTGAAGTGGCTGCTTTTTTTAGTAGAGTTCTTCCTTCCTTTAAGTGGTGCATAATGACTTTGAGGATACGTGTTATGAGGGTTGCATTCTCTTGTGATTAGACTATGTGTTGATGAGAATGTCGTTTGCAAGGGGGCTGGCCTTAGATTTCATAATGGTCTACCGCCATCTTGGAAATCAGTAAGGTCATGGACAGGTGTGGAGCCCCTTCCTTGCCTTTGTCAATCTGTGTTCCTTGGCTCTCTCAGCATATGTATTTGGAGTCAGAAAAATCTTTGATTAGTAAAGGGACCTGCCAGTTACCTCTACAATGAATTTGTTGCAGGAAATGTACAACTTTGTGGTCCTAGCCATATGACACCGAGAGGGGGAGCTTGTTTATTTTCTCATTTGTGCGGTCCATGGAAAGTAATGCTATATTTGTTTGGACAAAACTTTACAACTGTGGTACTTCTGCACACTGTGCGAGTTTGCATTGTGATGTGAAATGTTTCCCAACACGTACACTCTGATGGAGAAATGTATTTCCTCACTGAGTGGGGTCTCTGAAGTGTTGCAGCATGATTATCTTAAAGTGGGAGGCTTATATTTCTACACTGCATGTTTGGGTCTGGCTAGGATGCTTGCATGGCTCTCCTGTGTCAGCCTTTTGTGAAGGAGTAGCCTTAAGGGGTAAGAGTAGTACTTTCCTTTGTGCTGGTCCTGACATGAGTAGGCAGTGTTGGGGGTATGAGTTCCCTTGTGGGTGGCCTACAGATGTAGGAGTGGCAGTGGAGTGAGCATTCCTATAATTCCCCCTCAGGTGGTTATGGGGTAAGAGCATGAGCACTCCTGTGATTGCCCCTTTGATAATTGTAGTTGACTGTCAGAGGGGCAAGGATGGGGATACACTTGTGACTGCTCCTCAGAGGGGCAAATATGTGAGTACTCCTGTGACTGCCCCCTACATGGAAACTCAGTTGAGTGATCTAGGAATTCCCCCTCTTTACCTCCAATGGGTCTAGCATCCACTTGCTCAAGCAGCCCTTTTTACCACCCGACTGTCAGTACCCAAGGACAGGCAAAGGACTTCATCCCAGGTGCCATGTATTAGAATTCTCTGAAATGTAGTGATTTAAAGTCTCATTGCCTCTCTAACTTGAAAGGTGCAAAATTGGTGGGGGAGGTGGTCAGTTGGGAGAAACATGTATCATAGTTAGAGATGGAACACTTGGATCATTTCTCCCATCCCATAGATCTCATGGATGTTCATCATATTCCAGCAGTATACACTTAACAAACAGTAAATCTTCAATACAACACCTAGGGAATGACCCAATCCTCCCCCAAGCTGCAGAAAGAGAATCCAAATACAAAGCAGTGTCTTGTGATATCACACAAAACATAGAGGTTTTCTCACATAGCACTCTGAAATTGGTTGGGTGCAAGGCTGACACGTTACTGCTGTGCACAATAATTCACCTCATATGTTCAACAAGTCCTTTCTCTTTTCGTAGTGCTGTGTGGTTAAAGGCAGGAATAAACAGAACTCACTCTTTGCCCAACTTAATCCTTTTTTTTGTGTTTGCCTCTCGCAGCAGTGTTTCTCTCTCGCTAGAAACCCCCTCCTCCTTCAAGGCCAGCACTCGGAGTTCTGTCTTTTTGTTTCAGTGTTCTCATGGACAATCGGATTACTCTTTCTATTATGATCTATGGGCAAGTAGAATCATCAATGGCTTCTTCTTTGATAAGCAGTTCATGAATTCCTTCCATCCTCTATTCCTTTATCATGCTGTACACTTGAAACTCTCACTGCTGCTGCCCTGTTTCTAAAATGTCTGTCTTGGCCTGCAGTCGAAGGATATCAGTCACTGCCCATTGAGTGTTTTTCCTTTATTACGCTCATTACTCTCCCTAGGATGGATCAACACCCGTACCATTCCCACAATTTCTGTGAGGGACTCCATTTTCAATTCTGCTAAGTCAGTTAATTGTTTGATGACCTCGATCATTTGTTTTTCACCTTGAAAAGGGTCTGTGACAAAGTCACTAGGTGGAGTGCTGGAGGATAGAAGTGGCTTGATCATACAGGCTGTGGACTGCCACATGCTCTGTCATTCTGGACCAGAGGACCATATATGTTGGATCCCCCACTCCATACGCTGCCTCAAAAGATGAAGGGCTCACAGACCACCTCGGTTGGCGTCCATGCGCCAGCCAGTCAATTAATGGAAGGGCTTAGAATGCCCCCCGCTCACAGGTAACACCAATGATTACATCTGTGGACCACATGCGCATACACTCCCAAAGCTCCCAGCAGGGGAATAACAACAATAGGGACTTACAGAGGTTCAAGAGATGCACTGACCCACAGAAACTAGGGCAGAAACACCATCCATACATAAAGTGATTAAATGTTTTTTCAAAATAGCGGACCACATGTTTGAATACTCTGTGCACCAGCACAAACATTATTGGAAGTGGGAGTTCACCCAACCACCATTCAGATATCCTCAGGCTTGAAACTCCACACCTGAAACTGGTGACTGATTGAGGACCTCAACTGCCTACACAATTAGGGTACAAAAGAGAAGGTCACAAACCCTAGTTGTTTGGTAGTTGAAGGTCAGTGTTTAGCAGTGAAGAGTAGTATGTAGCAGTGCAGTAAGCAAATTCATAGCAGAGAGAGAAACCATGGAGGTGGCAAGGAGAGAGAGGGGAAGAGGAGGAAGGAAAGGGCTCGAGAGGATAGGAGCAATGGAGGCTATGAGGTGCAAAAGAAGTGCAGAGAAGGTCAGAAAGAGAGCAAGTGGAGGACATGAAGATAACGTAAAGATGAGTAGAGGGAGAAGAACAGAGGAGGAGGCGGCAAGCAAACAGTGAGCCAGGTAGAGCATGGTGGAGCGTCGTGGAGGATTGGGAGCAAGAGGGAGAAAGTTCAAGGTAAGGAGAAGATTAAGACCAGTAGAAAGAGTGGGTGGAGAGAGAAGCAATAGGAGGACAAGCCCACAATGTATGGCAGAAAGTGTGAACTGCTTCTTCTAAAATTCCTGGCCTGGTGCAGAAGATAGAAATGGGGCTAACAGAGGCCACACAAAGGGAGGATTAAGACTTTGGTCCTTCTGTACAGCTTGTCCATTCTCCCTCCTCTGATTCATTTGTTGCTTGGCTCTCTCTCCTCCCCTGTCTCTGGTTCCCATTTGTAACCACTACTGAGAGCCTCTGTATCAGACATGTAGCAGACCAAGTCTCTCTTGGCATCTCAGTAGCTGATTTGTCAGTGTGACCTCCGCCCCCCCCCCACCACCACCCTCCTCTCTTGCGGTTTCCACTTTAGGTGATTTGCTTTGCTCTATGGACAACTTTGTTCTGCAGCTCTTCTCTTTACCTCCCTCATCGGCACATTCCTCAGACGGTTGCACTGTTTCCCTTGCATAGTGTTTCGCTCTCGTTGGGCTTAAATGGGATGTTCAAATAGTTACTCTGACAAGGATGCCACATTTACCAATCTTCCTTTTGTGTCAAACTCCATGCCGCAGGCGTAAACAAAGGTAGTTCAACCAGACTTCAAGAATGCTGTTTTCTTCAGCGACGGGTGCTTATTTTCTTATCACCATATCCCATCCCTTAACTTCCTAATCTCCTCTTCAGACCCAAAAAGAGTGTGGAAGTCAGTTGATGATCTCCACTGGGCCTGTATAAATGTCAAGAGATACTAGGGTGGTTTCCCAGTAGTCTCCGACAGCCAATTCTAGGTAGGAGTTTTATATAACACATACGAATGATACTGCAGGTTAAATTGTGCAAAGATTTTTTGTAAAGGGCAGATATAGAAATTAAATTGCACCGGCGACAGGGAGGAGCCCTGGGGTACTCCAGAGGATATTGTCAGCATTTCTGATAAGAAGGGACCCAATGTTACCTGCTGCTTTCCATAAGTCAAAAAAGAGTAAAACCATCTCCGTGCTTCATCGGAAACATGTGCCAAACTACTTAGACTGTCACTCAAGATGTTAAAGTCAACCGTGTCGAAAGCTATTGACACATCTAACATGACAAGCATGCTAATGTCGCCATGGTCAGCATTTTCAAGTATGTCATCTCATACCTTGAGCAATGCAGTCTCTGTCCTATGTCCCAGCCTGAACCCAGATTGATATGTGTCCAGGATATTACTTTCAAGATAACTGTGTATTTGCATGGTCACAACTTTCTCCAGGCTCTTAGTTGCCCATAGTAGACCTGCAATCGGGCAATCATTTAAAAAAATATTGTGATCCAAGCTTGGTTTCTTCAATAGTGGCGTCAGATAAGATCTCTTTAGTTCCTGTGGCACACAGCCCTGAGCCAGCGATGCATTTACAAAGCTCTGAATTGGTCCACTCAGGGCTTGTGAATACCGTTTCGCTAGATATGCTAGAATAGGGTCGTAAATAACATTAGTAGGTTTAAGAGCACCTATGAGTTTCTAAATAATCTCCTTTCCCACTGGAACAAAATTGAACTCCATTTGGGGGGATTTTTCTCCCCCCTCATGGGCGGAGTCGGTTGAACAATCGACGGCGGTGGATTGACTGTCGATATTCAATCTAATCCGCTCAATCTTGTCAAAGAAAAAGCTGTTGAAATCATTAACCAACTTCTCGCTCGGACACAGGCATGTTTTAATATATTCAGGATTCGCTAAATTTCTGATGGCTTAAAAAAGTTATTTTGGTCTATTTATTGCCAAGTTAATTTAGGTCTGTAGACTTTGTGCCTTTGCCGGCTTAATCTTATCTTTATATTGTTTTAAAGCACTTTTTGCTATATTCAGGTCCTCACTAGTTTGGGTCAAACGCCATTTCTTTTCCGTTTTCCGCTAATGACTTTGGCATTTCTTCAGATTCTCACTAAACCATTGATTCCCTTTCCTATCGGTTTAAAAAATAAAATATTTTGAGAGGTGCCAAAAGATCACAATTAGCCTGTAGCTGTGCCATCAGGTTTGCATAGTCCACTGCACCACCTGGGCCGTCATACCGTTTGTGAAGATGGGTGATCAGATTGGCATCTGATATTTGATCCACATCTTTTTTCCAATGACAATATTCTATGGTAGGCAGTATTCTGCTTTTGTTTATATTGGTCACTGCCACCCAATTGAACTAAACCATAAAGTGGTCAGACCAACTAACTTGTTCAATTACTGCATCGTTTAGACTAAAGCCTCTGGATAATATAGGATCTATACAGTGTCCATCTGAGTGAGTGGGTAGATCCGACAAAAGGCAAAGACCATGGGCCTCATTACACGGACGGCGGTAAGGGTTAACGGTCACCGTTAATGGCAACGGTGACCGTTAACCCTTACCGCCGTACTACGAGGTCCCTTTGCGGGTTGGAGGAATTAACGCCTGCTACTTGCAGGCGTTAAGTACCAACCCGCTAAGGGACCTCGGAGCTAATTACGGCACCGCAAAATTGCGGTGCCGTAATTAGCGCCTTCCCCATTCCCATAGAGCCCTATGGGGCAGAAATGGGAATGGGGAAGGGCAATGGCGGAAAGGGGATTTACCGCCCCTCCAACCTTGGAATGGGGCGGTAAATCCCCTTTCCGCCAAGGCGGTGCCGGTAATTTACCGGCATGGTCCAGGGTGCTAATAGCACCCTGGATTACCGCCTTCCGTGTAATGAGGCAACATGTCACTCCATAATACTTGTGAGATGTAGGCAGTCCGTGTTTTCTGACTCATTACACCAGATATTAAGGTCTCCCAAAACAACTATATTTTGCTGATTGCTCGCTTCTACCCCTAGATAGGCATCCATAGCGTTTAAAAAGGTGCTAGCCGAGCCTGGAGGTCTATAACATAGAATCATTTTGAAGGACTTGTTGGGTGAGAGTTGATGGGAACAAGCTAAAACTTGCGAGATGTCATCCCATTTCAGAGTACAAACATTTTGGAGATTAATACTGTCTCTATAAACAATGGCAGTCCCACCTACCCTCTTTTCCTCTCTATTGAGCCATTTTATACGATAATTGGTTGGTACCAGCGTATCAAAATGCGACTGGCATGCATCATTAATCCAAGATTCTGTGATTATAAAAAGATCAGTATCATGTACTTGAATTAAATCATTAATTGAGACCGCATTTTTTATTGCTGACCTTGCATTAATGAGTGCTAACTTCAAATTCAAGTCTGCTGATGCCACAATAGATGAAGTACTAGCTAGCGGTCTTTGTGTTATCTTGGCATCTCTAATTTTATTCAAAGTGCCGAGTGACAGGGAACCCCGACTAGTGTCCTTGACCTCAAGTAAAGCCGCTCGCGAATAGAAATAAAACATCCTGTGAGTTAATAAACTAGCCAGAAGGATAACCCACCTTTCTGTGCTGCAACCCCGAACCCAGCGTTCAGGCGTACACACGTATGCCACGGACTGGCTTGGCACAGTCGCACCGGTGCTTTGAACAAGAAATACCTGGGGAAACTACAAGGTTACCTGAGAAATGTAGTAACAGAGGTGACATCTTCCCTCCAAACACAAAGGTTTACTAAGTATAAGAATGTGCTTCCAATTTCAGAGTGTTTTTGCACAAATTCACACTTTTGCCTCAATTTTCCTTAATTTACACCATAAAAATATGAACAATGATAAAAACAAGGATAATGCTTTGAAAGCGTTATAAACCTAAGAACAATGTAAATAGTAAGCATGACATCTGAGGGCAGGATTGCCAATTTATATAAAGACATGTGGTGCGCAAACTCTGCGTCCTTGATGGAAATGCAAATCTAATCATGTTTCTGAAACCTTAATTGTGTGCACCCATATGGATTAAGATGACCACAAACTACAAAAGAATAGTCTATCAGAAAATGATAATATGCATTATATTACCGTGTTTGAAAGAAGATGGACTCCTGAATGTTGATGGTTCTGAAGAATGCAACACAATACAAAACGTTGCACAAACTGATTGACCAACATTTATGGATATCATTTGTTTGCGATACCCTATATGAATAACTACAGAATGTTTTTAATTTTAAATAGGATACATATTCAGATGAGGACAAACTAAAACAAATTAGATAATACCTGCCTGCATGTTCCCCTTTTTAAGAATTTGGTCTCACTTCAGCTAATGGTTTAGTAGAAGTAAATCCCCCCTTTTTAATTTTACGACAAACACATTTGCAAGTGAAAAAGCACTAAAAGGTAAACCCACTCATGCTTTGACTTAGGATAATTTCAAATTTCTTCGCTTTTACATGGGCAGCACATCACTGCAACCTAGGGATAGAATTTCCATTCAACAGGGCAAGTGTAATGATTTTGTAGGGAAACGGACTGTAACCAGAAGCACTTACAACTATTAAAATGTTTCTTTCAATTGTTTGTGTTAAAAATAATTCTTGAGGCTTAGGGAGAATCTTTACTTGATTTTGGCCCTTTTTGTTCTACACGTTATTATAGAAACTTCCCCGATCCATAGTTGTATCACTGTGGGTGGACCAATTGGAACTTCAACCAGTGTATTTTGGAAAATTAAATCCAGAACTGTTCCTAGGAATTCAGTGCAATATTGCATGTTACATTATGAGAACGACACTAAAGCCACCAAGCACTACAAGGTACCAATAGGGTTGACTATTATCCTACAACAGCTTCAGCAAGGAAACAGACTGCTATATTTCCAGAAATGGATGAGATCCATGATTATATAGTACATATAAATCAACCCAACTGCAAATAGACAATCAGGAATCTCAATAAAGGTCATCGTCATATCCAACCTTCCATGCAATGCTTTTACAAACATATATTCCCTACATTACTTATCTCCTTAAAATATAATATCAAAAAAAGAGAAGAATCAGAGACGAGACGATAGTCTCCCAAATTACCAATATCTGGGCATGGGACTTTCAGCCAGCCTCAGTGATAACCACATAAGATTTCCTAGAAACCCACAGAGAAAATCCTGATCTTAAAGGAGTGAATATCCCAATGTTTGAAGAAGATTGGGTAGTAGATTCCAGTAGATCCTGTGTAGATTAAAATAGGCTTGGGAACCTCTGGAAAAGACTACATATACAAAGAAGAGAAGCTTTCATCTGAACCAAACTATCTAGAGAACATCAGGACCTTGAGAAATCAACTAGGCTTCAGTAATGAGTAATAGTCGTGCACTTGTTGATTTGTCCTCTAAGTCGCCAGTGAAGTTTAGGTTTATTTACTCCTTAATATAAACTTCATTCCAGGTTCCAGAACACAGGGCTTCTTGCATGAGTCTGTGAAGCTGTTGTGATGGTTGTACATTTGTAACCCTTTAATTCATGTCAGATTTTCAGGGCAGGTTTATTTTTCTTTGTTTGCAATTACACTGGGTTTAAATTTGCTCTTAGAACCTTTAACTACTGCTCTCAGGATGAAACACAACAATTCTTCTCCTCCTGGACCTCACTATTGCTTCTGTTGCACTTTACAGCTTTACTGCAGGTTCTATGATGCCCCACTGAGATTTTCCTCTCCTCACATTTCTAGCTATCAGGTATTATGCACTAAGTAACTGTACTATACCTTCCATAATGCAGCATGATGGTCCCCTTCTCCTCGGGATTTCCAGTGTATTGACATTTTCTCACAAGTGGTCTTCTCAACCCCTTCCATGAAACAGCAGGTTCAGTATCCATCTTATCAGTGGTTTACTGTTTACTGCTCCTCTTCTGTCTCTAGTTTGCTTTAATTACTGCTGTATCAGCTTCCTTATAAAATATGCACCAGAAGCCTGGTGGATTTGGTGTTTGACACCTCTCATTGAATTTCCCTCTTGCAACTCTCTTACAGCAACTCTGTACATGTTCCATTACCATGTCTCTCCAATTTACGGGAACCCTCTACTCCATCTGTTTGCTTCACTCTATGCAATGCGTTGTTCAGCAGCCCTCCGGTTCAGCTCTTGCTGCACCACATCCCTCGGCCGCTTGCACTGTTCTTCAGCCACAGTCACTAGCTCTCCTCAGGAATTTAGTAGATGCTCTAATGCAGTGGTCTTCAAACTTTTTTGGCCAGGGCCCCCCTGAGCAAAATTTGGGCAGGTCGGGACCCCCCAGAAATGCCAAATGGACAGTATATATTGCGCGCCGTCACCTGCTCCCATCAAAGTCGCTGGGCTCCCTCATCCCACTCCTACCCAGTCGCTGGTCTCTCCCCACCCCTTCACACACCCAGGGCTCTCCCGACTCTGCTCCCATCACTATCCCATGGTTCCCGCCCATTGTGCTCCCACCATAGTCCCTCGGTTCCCCCATCCCGTTCCCAACACAGTCTGAGGGCCAGTGGCGGCTGGTGAATCTTTTTTAAGTGGAGGGGCATTAAGGGGAGGTTCGGGGGGGTTTCCCCCTGTGAATTTTTTTTTAAATAATAGGTTAAAATGTTGCATTGTAGAGCATACTTTTAACAAAAAATGGGTAAATAGCCAAACAGTTTGCAATTGTTGCTGGGAGTCCAGGGGGCAGGCATTGATATTTTATTTCTATCGCGCTCGTACACAAGTGTTTCAGAGCGTGACAAGGCAAGGGAGGGGAACAGAGGAGAATAAAACAGCGATCTTACTAGGCCCAGTGACATTGAGAACGCGCAAGTGTGAGGGGAAAAGTGCATGGAAGGGGGGAGAAGTGGAAAGTGCGAAGCAGAGGAGAAACAGATAAATAACAATAAATAAATAATAAAGGCAACAAACAGTGGTAGTGCAGCCAGCAATTTGCAAGTGCTACGTTTAAGGCAGCAGACAGGGTAGGTCTGATAAGTGCAGGAAGAAAGATGGTTCTCCTCAAGTTTTAGAGTGGCAGGGCGCTGTTCCAGAGGGAGGCCCCAGCCGAAGACGGAGATCTACCCCCAGCTCGTTTCTTTGATAAACAACTGACCCTGAGGGAGTTGGAGGTAGAGGAGTGAAGAGCTCGAGAGGGGAGGTATTTGCGGAGGAATAGCTGAAGGTATTTTGGACCGAGGCCCCAGAAAGCAGAGGGTTTTGAATGATAGATGTCCGGTAAAAAGATACCATCCCTGTCCCCTGGGCCCCACTGGTCCTAACACAATGAACATGATTATGTGTATATGCAAGGCGCTGCACAATCATACAGCAATCACTCTATCATTCACATGAGCATCCATCACCATACACTCACTCATAACGCATCCATACACATGTTTAAATAAAAACAATGAACATAAACGTACCTTCTGCATTGGCCTGTGTGTGGGTGCTGCTCCAGCTGCTCTGTCCGTATGTGCGAGGAGGCGCAGGAGCTCCCCCTCGGACATACAGACATGCAGTGCCCCAGCCAGCATTTCCAATGAGCTATGCAATGCTGGCGAAGCAAAACGCCCCAGCACTTGCATGGCTCAGTGAGCATGTGCGGCTGGGGAACTAAACTGAACTGTCAAAGGGAAACAGTGTTTCCCTTTGACAGTTCAGCCAGCACAGGAGCACTCCATTAGCTGGATAAAGCAGCTGAGGGAGTGCTCACTGTTTCACTGGGCTGGCTCCTTAGCTCCTCCATAATGGGTGAGGGGCCACTATGCAGTTAGTAATGTTGACCATTGTTGCTGAATATATCACAATTTACTTACATTTTAACACAAAGCACCCCTTTGGGTACTATTGAAACAGTGGGCTTCATAACTACTCTGGCGGTAGCTGTGCCGGTAAAACCGGCACGGCTGCCACTGGAGTTGCATCCGGGTCTGGCACCCGCGAATGGGCAATTACTAGGTCATGCCGAGTTAGGCGGACATGATAATTGCCCTTTCGAAGGTGCCGGTAGATCCCCATTCGAGCCCCATATGGCTCAAATGGGAAGGGGGAGCTCGGATGCACCGGCACCGTTAATAACGGTGCCGGTGCATCCGACGAGCTGAGGTCAGACCTGGCGGGGGCTGTCAAGCACCCACGAGCACAACTCTTACTATGGCGGAACGGTAGCAACGGTGCCGGTAGATTACCAGCACCGTTGTTACTGTTCCGCCATAGTAGTAATGAGGCCCAGTCTGTGACTAAAGGAATGAATATCCATTTACAACTGTGGGCCACTTTTTCATTGTTGCCTGAGACAGTTTCATGCTTCAGCCCGCCCATGTGGGCCACCCATGCCCATTTCTTCCAATCTAAAAAAAAAAAAAAAAAAAAAAAAAAAAAAATCTTTTTTCATGCTGAGCTCTCAGGGCCCCCCTGGGATGCACCCGCGGACCCCTAGGGGGTCGCGACCCACAGTTTGAATACCACTGCTCTAATGGCTTAATATGCAGCAATGTCTCCCAGAGATCACAGCTCTTACTTTGTATCAGTCTTGAGACCGATCACCTGATTGTAAGAAGGGTAAACCGACTGCAACTTTTCCATTTCATTTGGCATGGAGAACACTGCGTCTTGCCACATCAGACATGGGTGGACCGTACCAGGGGAATAGTGCCAATAAAGATGGTGGAATCCAAAAAGAGCATGCTTAGAAAGTTGGCTAGTCTAAAAAACGTTGCATATTTGTTACAGTAGATCTAAAACCTGAGGTGGTCAGGGATACCAAATGGAGAATGTTGGATCACAAAATGTCAGAATACAGAGGCAGGTTGGAGGAACACAGAGGCTGACACACTGGCGTCTTTCAGTAATAGGACATACTGTATTGCAATACAGGTAACATCAAATGTATAGTACGCAATGTCTTTTTGTTAACATCATAAAAGAAAGACTATGACAATAGTTCCAGCATTGGGGCCCATCCACCCTTTTTCTGACAGTTAACCTTGGTCTTTATCTTTGGGCTCTGGGGTTACTTGGTTTCCTGAATCCTCATTGATGGAGTATGCAGGGGGTGAGGGGTACCCATAGCTGGTACACTTTGGTCTTGGAACAGTCAGCAGGTCAAGTCAAGGGGTGAGCTCTGTCAGGACTGACCTCCTTTGCCCGTCTCTTAGGTTGAGGTCTGAGGCATTCTTTGCCTGTTGACCACCTCCCGGCTCTAGGATCTTGTCCCAGAAACACCCCCTCTCAGCTCTATCCTAGTTTATGCTTCCTCAGAGTTCTGCCGTAGACTGACCGGAGCTACTGGAACCTCCATACTTTGTCTTGTTGGCCCAGGCACCTATTCTCCACATGCCCCCTCATGTCTTGTGATGGTATCTCTCCCTCTATTTCCTTCCCCTCTGCTGCAGATGTTTAGCACCTCAAACTCCTATCACCTGCTGAGTGGTGGGATTTCTAATAGTATCTCCTTCCTAAACTTCCCACCAGTTTATCTCTCCTATAGTCCACCCACTCTTTGTCCAGATGACAACTTTCTCCTTCTCCAACCTCACCCTCTCTCCAAAATTTTTACTCCCCCTGATGACACCACTTTCACTCTAGCCTACTCCAAACTCTCCTTCCAAATTGTGTTATTCTGGGACCAGCTGAATGACTACTACTACCATGTGCCTGAGAGTGGATACTAAAGCATGCACATTCAGTTGATATCATTTGGCGTGACAGACATCCTGGCAGTACTCTGAATTGAAATACATATTATGTAAAAGACAGTTGACAAGAGGCTTATGTCAAGTCAACAATGATGAGCCCAAAATCACAGACACGTGTGGATTAAATCGGATATATTCTTGATGATCGTGCCACTGTGGTACCATAGCAGGTTTCAGTGTAGTACCATCTATCGAATGCATGGGTTCCAGAGTTCAGGAGAGGCCTTCAGGAACATGGCTATGGATTGTTTCTGGGTGAAGCCCAGGATCCATGGAATTGCTGTACACTCCACAATCCATCAAAGCCACAACCTGCAATAGTTCTCTCGGGTGCCCAGGAATTCTGCTGTTATTTACATATGTTGAGTAACATGGTTTAGTTGTTCATCATTCCCGGATCCTGATTCATCCAGATCAATGCTCAAAAGAGGGTTCCCCTTCCCTTCCAAACCAGAATGTCTGCCGACTTGGAGAGATTACAATCATGCACATAATGTCATCAGTTTCCACAGTACATACAGAGATTTACCTGGTGCTTCTGCTGTATTTTTTCTGCAGATAAGAAACCTCATACTACTCGAGTTCTGTGATTATGTGTTGGGGATGTACTTGTACCAATGCATCCTGTAACCCATCTTCCAGTCTGTTTTGAAACACTGTGCATTGCAGCTCTTCGGACCACTGGACTTAAGTGACAAGTTTCTGGAAGTGTGTGATGTAGGCATCTAAATCATGAGACCCTTGTCTCAGGGTCAACATCTTTCTCTCTTTCACCTGTGCAGGATAACGTCAAACATTTTCTTATATGCAGCTCTGAATGCAGCTTAATTAAAGATAATGGGATTGTCTGTGCTATGCAAGGGGGTGCCCATGCAGTAGCATCACCACCCAGATTGTCCATTCGGAAGGAAGTGTAAGAGATAGTTGGACTTTAATACCATAAATGATTTACCTGGATCACCAAGGAAGCAAACTGATAACCGCATATTAAACGAGGGCCCTTTTGAAAGTGGGTTCTGGCCTTGATCTGGAGCTAATTGTGGGGTGGGACAGAACACTAGAAATTTCAAAATGTTTCCTATACAAGCTTTTAGATTTCTTACTGAGATCAAAAAGGCTGTTTTTTCTTGCTGCACTGTGGTGAAGTCAACCTTGACCTCTGCCAGCTGGGTAGCCAGCTGCTCGAAGGTGGCATTCATGACCATCAATTCGGGTGCGTTAGGCAACCTTGAAAACTGTTACAAATGGATTCACCAGATATTGCACTGGGATCGATATTAGGACAGTCCAGATGCTCAGGCAAAACCACCCCCTGCAAATCCAGGTGGTGAAGCCTTACCAAAGGGCTGAACTGCTGATAGGGGCTCCTTGTAACAGGAGGCAGGCAGTTAGCAGCGGATGGAGGTACTCAGGAAGCTAGATGAAGCTTCAGCAAGAAGGTGGGCCTGTGGAGAACAGGAAGTACTCCTAGGGTTGTATACCACAGCAAGAGAAACTCCTCCTTCCTCACTGGGCCTAAAAGAACCCAAATGCATCAGCACCTACATAGGTGTCTGTTCCAGAAGGCAGCACCATACAACAGAAGCAGAGCAGGTTTGTCAGCTGACAACCCTTCTCGTTCTAGGCAAGGTTCTTTACAGGAGTAGGATGCAGTGTGCAGGAAAGACGGGTCAGGAGAAGGACAGCAAAGGGACACAGGAACCCTGTGGGACGAGATGTGCTGAGGTTCTAGACCTCATCTGAGAAATACTGGTAGGCAAGGACTGAAGTTAGATTAGAAGATTAGGGCTGAACTAGCAGAACTAATGAGAAGTCACATACTTGAATTCACATGCTTGCAAACAGAGATTTGCAAATGGAATGATGGGTAAAGGAATAAGGTGGCACCCCAGAGGACAACAGGCATGAGCCCACAAAGAACAAGCAGGGTAGGAGTAGAGAGCAAAGTAGCAGCTGTATATACCAGAAGGACCCACTGGCTAGTAAAGAAATGAGGGAGGAGGGTGGAGTAACACAAAAAATATAGGCTGTACATATCACAAGTGGCTGTCTGAAATTTGGAGAGCAGTAGTGGAAGAGGAACTTTCCCTACCAGTTCAAACACGAGAGGGACTGGAGTCGGTCCGTGGTAGGTGGTGAGTCTCAGGCTAATGGGAACCATTGCGCTGCAAGCCACACACACGCAAGCTCTTGTGGCCCTTTTGAGGCTACACGAAGGGAGTGTCAGCAAGTCCATGGCTGGAGCTACTTGCAAGCCTGTACGCTGGGGCCACCAGACTATTTGGGATAAGCAGCAAAGCATCTTAAAGGTGTTACTTTGTGAAAAGAAACAATTCCAGTTCTCTTTAAACTGGCTTGCATCACGACAATACAATTCCCAATGATAAGAACTCCAAACTGTCCCTGTGTTTAATGTCTGGATGGGTTTTCATAGCTATTGTGACATATTTAACTGGATAGAGCTCCAAAGGCTATCTACCGAAAAGAAACAATTGCAGTACTCATTACCTATCCCTGCTCCATCATCACTAAGTTTCCTGAACGTCAATCTGATAACATCTGATTATTTTTGACACATTTTGACATCAATCATTGGATAGCTTTTTGAACGTGCCCCTGTTGGACTGAGCCCACCTGCTCCTGGTTCAGCACTGCGACTAGTTGAGCCCCTGCCTGGTCCCCTGTTATGCTCAATCACCACGCATATCCCATTCAATCTGAAACTGGCTCCAGAAGTGTCACAGATGCCTAAAGTTGGGATACCTCTGAGATTTCTTTTTTCCCTGCCTCTTCACACCCTAATGTATCAGATATACCTTAGTTTACGTTCCTAGCCCATCCTGACCCTAATTGGTTTCCCTGTACTGTCACACAATGTCCTTCGATCTATGAGTTAGTTCAAGGGGTGTCCGGCCTACCAGCCAGCCAGTGATTGGTTAAACAATGAACCTCTGGGGCTTGCCAATCAATTGAGATGCATAACTGATAGGTGTGTCCATCCACCCATTTCCAAAGGGAGATGTGTCACTACCCAGTACAGTTCAGAATCCCCCCCCCCCATCATCCGAGTTCAAACACAAGAAAGAAGTATTTTTCAGTGACATATATCTCAACATGGACCTCTGGGAGGTGCCTTGGTAGAACAGCAGTGATATATGTCAGCACAGGTGGGCAGGGAAGCTCCAAAAGGGGGAGTTAGTAACTCCATTAGGACAGCAAGTGCCCTTGAATCTCAGCTTATAATTTGAGCAGCTCAGTCTGGCATCTGTATGTACCTTCATCTGGTTTATCTCTCCCTTTGTTTTAGGTTACAGCAGTCCTGTGCTTGCAGAAAGGGGCACATGCCTTCTCTCAGACCAGATGTGCAGGGGCCTGTTAATGAAACCATAAAAGATGCTATTAGTTAGGTGTGCTGCTCTATGATAGGTTATTTATAACGCGCTTAAGGTTTCTAAGCATGGACCCGGGGTCGAACCTATGGTGCTCCGTGTCGTCTTGCTTCCAAGGCGAGCACGTTGCCCCTGAGCTATTCTCCTGAGACATTTGCATTTACATAAGGAAACACATTTCTTTAATCCAGGACTACACTGCCTACTCTACACTGATTCTGTTACACCCTATACACTGAGTAGCACAGCTGTTGTGGAACTACGATGGTGGCTTATATATATATATATAATCAGTCAGTCAGTTTAACTTTATTTAGGTCAACAGACCATAAAAGTCTTAAAATACTAGTCACACAAAGTACATAATACATAATCAGAGACAGTTTACGGAATACATTTCTCAAATTTACAATTTTGAATGCAACATTAATATAGAACACCACAATATTCCTGTTAATTCCTATTATTAGGTCAGTGTACCCAACACTGGCATGGAACTAATATACATATGGACTCTAAGATACAGAAGAACTAGTGAATTCAAAACACCAAAAACTTCCTAACTGATTCACTTCATTTGAGTAATGTGATGTGATCTTGCCCTCCATGCACTCGTTAGATAATTTACCACAGAATGCACAGCTAAATCATCTTTTGAATTAACAGATAATGCTAGGGCTTCGTTTACGGTTCTAACTGTTCTATGAAATCCAAAATAGGACCAAGTGGGGCACTTAACCTGGGTCAAAGGCCCGTAGACTGTGTACACAAAAAAGTCCAGGTGGCTTTATTTTACTTGAGATTCCTTTTAGAAGCCATATGATTTAGCTGCACTTACCCTCCAAACGACGCTGGGGATCCCTCGTGTAGTGACTGACCCTAGTGGGAGCTGGTGTGCTGCCTATCTAGTATGAGGGGACAGACAGAGAAAACTAGCTCTAAATATTTATTGACCAGAATCTCTGAAATGTGCAGCGAACAACAAGTGGGTAACAAGGCCCACAATGTAATAAAATCTGGAGATACCGGAACAAGGAGCATGAGATTGAATTTAGTTCAATTTAATGCCCCATACTCATCTGTTCACTTGTAACCCACTAAAAACAAGGGTAATTCCTCCAGGATGCCTAGTTAGTATTCAGACATTCCGGAACTTAAGTGGCCATCCGGTTTCAGTGGGGTGTCGATTACTTCTAGAAGTGGAGGCAAGTGGTGTTTGCTGGTGTTGGATCTGGTACTCTGCACCTTTAACCAGATTACCCAACATGCTGTGCTGGTTTGACCGACTGGAAGAGGCAGGAAATAAAACCGGCAAGCTCCGCGGAGCGAAGTGGAGGCAAGTGGTGTTTGCTGGTGTTCGCGGGTGGCAGCAGAGATCCCCTGATTGGCAGTAGCACTAGAAATTCATTGGGATATGGTGGGGAACATTCAAAGCCCAAAGGCAGCAGGTAAGGCAGTGCGGCCCCTCAGAACTAAACCTAAACCCTGAGGGCCAGTCACCAGAGCCGATGGAAATGGGGGATGAGGCAAATACCTCCTTCGGGGGCGGGGGCAGAACCATCCCGGCACCTCCCATGACGAGTGGGATGTAAATTGTGAAAATATTGAAACTAGGCAAGTACAGGCAAGAAGGGAGATCGACCTGCGAGACGCAGAAGGGGAACAGGAGTTGAAAGATCTGCCTAACCCCTGGGAAACTACTCCAGAAGTTGTACTGATACAAACAAATGGGGAAATTGTAACCCTGGAGATCAGAGGAGAGAGGGAAAAACGTGTGCAACCCAGGGGAGCCAAAATAGGAGCCACTATAATGTGAACCCAGAAACGTACAAGAAGAGGAAAAAGCAACAAATGCTAGACAACAGAGAGATCTAAGGGTGCTAAACCTGGATAAGGAGCTTGCTGCCTGCCCCCTAAGCAAAGAGCTAATAAACTTGGATTTGGCGGCACGGCTTGCAAAGGATTTACTGGGTTTAACAGAAAAAATCACCTTGCAAAAGCGCAAGCGTTATTCACTATAAATGACTGCTGAATTACAAAATGCCAACTACAGAAAAGACTATTGTAAATATAGTGCCCACAGCTCCTTTACAAACACGATCAAGTCCAAAGAGCATGAGAACTCAAGACTCAAATCGAGGGAAAACCCATAATGAATCCAGAATCTGTCTCTCCATCAAAATCACACCCTGAAGATCCCAAAGGAGTGGGAATGAGGACGTGTAAAAGGGTGCAACAGAGGAGATAAATACAAAGACTAACAGAAATGTCACCATGCATCGATTTGAAGGAGATAAATTCATATGGGAAAATAGATCTAGCAGCAGAAGCTCTTTATCCCCTGTGAGGAGTATACAGGACGACCCCTGCTACGAGAGAGGACGTCAGAACAGGGAAGGAACTCCAACGAGAGAAGAGGTGACCCACATTCAGCACATGGTGATGGCAGCTTTGTCCATCTCACTAGCCCCCTTCACTGAATTATACAAATCAATCAATAACTCACTGCAAAACCGGGCCACATTAATAGCAATGGCTCACGCAAATAATTGCAGGAATGGAAAGTTTTGTTAAGAAGGTCGAAGAGCGACTGAACAAAGGAGCAGAAGCCTCAATTAAGTGGCAAAACCGTCTATGTGAGGCAAGAAGAGAGACAACAGACAAAGCCCTATTAATGGAAGCAATAGTGGAAGATTGCAAATGGATGCAGAGCCATTGGAAAAAGGATCATGAAAGGAGAGAAGAGAACTATGGGATGGTTGGATCGGAATAGAGGTGCATTGAGAAAATAGGCAACCGAGACCCAAAGCATCTGATAAATCCCCTTAGGGATGGCCAGAGACACGAAGACAGACTGATGATCTAGAAAGGATCAGTGAAACGCAAGAGAGAAATGCAACAAAGTTGCCAAATCTAGAAATAGGAACAGCTTTCGAACCAAGCTTGAATCAGAAAGGAGAGGAGGTGTTAGAAAGCAAAAGAGCGCTGTAAGGCCCAGTCAAAGAAGCAAATACCTTCTCGATATTCCACTCAACACAAGCCCTCGGAGGTCCAGAAGGGAAAGACACAAAACGGACAAAAATGGGAAAAAACACAAAACATAAAAACTGGGAGGAAAAGAAAGTCCAACGGATCTAGGGCTTTCTTAAGGAACACAAGACCTCCTCTACCATTAAATATGACACAATTACTGAAACACCCCAAAAGAGAATTGGCGATACCCCAGGAAGAATCTCCGCTAAAACCCATGGTCGCAGCAAATACCCTCTTGAGACCTCTAATGGAGATTAAGGAGATTGACTCCTCTTCAGAGATCTGTCTAAGTGATTTGATAGAAACAATGGAAAGGGAAGAAGAGGATGAGGAATGGAATAATCTAAGCTGCTCTGATTGGGCTGAAATTGAGCAACAGGTGAAGCAAATAACAACAGAACCGATCTCGGGGCAGACTACCTCGCATACAGAGAAAGAAAAATCAAACTTGTTAACAAAAAAACATCCTGCCTTTTAAACCTGGGTAAAAAAAGATTAGCTCAGGGAGAGGCGATACAGAAAGACCTCTGACAAACAGCCGGGGGTAAAATGAAAGCGAAGAACATCATGGTGAACAACCGAAGCACGGGTAGAAGAAACACAAAAAAAAGGAAGTGAACATTCAACCTAAACATCACAACAAAAATGTGTGCCTCGAGAGAATAAAACCTGGATCAAATGCCCCTATCCTAAATCACAGGAATGTGATGAAGCTCCTGCGACATATCCCAACAATGAGATATTTATCAACAGAAGACATACATTTAGTAGAGTTTGTGAATGAGAATAGAATGAATTGGGTCATACTCCACCTCAAATCCCATCTAATCAAAGAAGCTCTACTGGAATCCAGTGCCAAACTCCTACCTTTGGGCTATGAACTAAGTGATCACAGGGAGAGTGACAAACCCCGACCTTGGGGATGTGAGCTAAATGACCATAAGGAGACTGACACATTAAGTATGATGAAGGTGGCAGCGGGAAGAGACATTGAGGCAAATACCACTAATAACTTATCAAATGTCAAATTGCTGGATGGCAAGTATAAGAGACAAAAGGGAAATCAGCAACAATTCCGACAAAAAAACCCTACAATCTCTAAAATTCACTATTGATAATTAATCTCAAAACAAGAGGAATCTTCCAGCCCACCAATTTCACAGACAACAAATGGACGATTTAAAAACTGGGATTGGCTAGCAGGGGTGCTAGGAAACCCTAATCAACAATAGATCTGCAGGAAAGATGAAGATAAAGGCCTCCGCTTTGGCTCATGCAATACAAGGGGTTTCAGATCCATTTTCTCAAAAAATGTGGGAACTTGGCTCAATTTGATATTCTCTGCTTCCAAGACACTTGGATGAGGACTAATCCATTTTGTGACGGTTTTGACACACCCGATTCCAGCCGGTAAAGGCTTAGCGGGGAGAACCTACTCAGGTCTTCTGACCATGATCAAGGTGAAATAAAGGGCTGACGGTTGACAGCACACTAAATCCAACCCCATTTGTTCAGATAGTGAAACTGAGCCAAGGGGGTTATTGATAAATGCATATTGGAGCATAAACGTGTGCCAGGAAGAGGTTTTCATGAAATCAATAATGAGCCCGGTTCTAGTGTATCTGGGGGACCCGGCGGTCTCCTGCCCTATAGTAACTCAATTACTGGTGGATTATGGGGTCTTTAGCGGACTAAGAATGAATTGGGTGAAATCGGAGTTCTTTTCGGTAAAGGGGATAGACTGCATTCCACCTTCCGGCTTCCCATACCGTATTGAAACCACACAGTTCCGATACCTTGGCGTCCTAATAGAAAACAGACTTGCCAATTATGTAACCCAAAACCTACACCCCCTGATCAAAAGATACTCGCAAGATGAGGCACTCTTCAAAATGCTGGCCCTGCCCCGATTCCTCTATATCCTCCAGAACGCCCCTCTCAGTATTCCCGTTGTAGAATTCCACACAATAGACAGAATAACACGTAGGCTCCTATGGGCAGGGAAACACCCAAGAATAGTGCTTAAAACCCTCCAACGCTCGGTCTGGGAGGGGGGAATAGGGCTACCGAATATCCAGGTCTACTAGTGGGTGTCACAGATGTCAACAACAAACGACATTCTGCACGGAGACCCAAAGCTCCCCCACATACAGGCTGAGATTGCTGATGTCATGATATGACCCCGATTGAAAGCCTATACACTAGTGTGAATCATCATCCTAAGGGCACGATCACAGCCCACACAGCCCAAATATGGAGAGATACTCATAAGTACATAGGTTGGGACAACATACTCACCCCGGTCCAGCCCATCTGGAACAACGTCCATCTTGCAGGTCTCGACAATCTCCCTAAATGGTCGGCTTGGGTAACAGCTGGTATTCATACCATCGAGCAGGTATATGCAAATAATCAAATAATCCTGTTTGGCGAAATCTCATCCACTCACAGTCTCCCTGCCACTGAAAGTTTTCACTATAATCAGCTACACCATGCACTAATGGAATAGAGTGGCTGCTTACTGGAAATGCCAGAGTGCACGCCCATAGAGAGAAATTTAGTTATCAACAGTGTGAAAGCCAGGATCACATCCACCATGTATAACGCCATCTCCTCCTTTGCCACAAGAGAGCTCTTGAGCCTGAAACTCAAATGGGAAGGGGACGTGGGCCAGATTCTACCTGAAGACGGGATTGAGACCCTGATGTACCCCATGGAAACGGCGATCTCAGCAAGAATCAGAATCATTCAGCTGAAAATACTCCCTAGAATATATTACCCCCGAGTGGCGCTATACAAGTGGGGAAGACATCTGATCCAAAAGGCTTACATTACAAGCAAGAAGAGGGGACATTCTATCACATTCTGTGGCAATGTACACAAGTACAACACTTCTGGCGTAGCTGCTGCGATAGACTCGCCAGAGTCTTAGGCCGACCTATCCCTACTGACCCCAAGCTCCTTCTACTGGGTATTGATACGGAACAGGACCTATCGCGCTTTGAAAAGCTGTTAGTCTCAACATCCACCGGCATAGCTAAATGAAACATAGCGCAACTATGGGGTTCTGAGATCACTCCACAGTATGACAGACATAGACGCAATTATCCCAAAGGAACGACGGGTTTACCAAGCAAGAGGGTGCCCTGGCAAAGCAGACAAAGTATGGGTGAAGTGGGAAGAGATGTTGTGAAACCGGTACAATTTGAAATAATCAAGCTTGTAGTTTAACATCCTCTCCGCCTATGGGCGTAATAGATAGGTCATTAAATCCTCTAGTCATCTGTAAGAACTGAACGTGAAATGTCAATGGACAATTGATATGGTCAATATCTACTGTATTCCTAACCTCACTTGTGTTTCTACATTGGTCCGCATATAGGCAGAGGTCCCTCGTGTAGCTCTACCACATGTGTGCACAGTTTTATGGTTGTAAATTTATATGTTATTGTATTGTAACAAGAAAAAGACAATAAAACATTTTATCAAAAGAAAATAATGAGCCCGGTTGATGAGGCCATGATTGAAACTAAAAACCCCCATATCATTATATGTGGAGATCTGAACATTTGACTAGTTGATAAGGATGGACAACCACAAAAGGAGGCGCAACTTGAGAAAAGAGCACAAAGGTGGGTCAGCCAGACAGAGGTCCGTGAACTGACAATGGTCAAACTAAAGGCGATAGACCAGGCACATGCACATAGGGAAGAGAAGCCTATAGAACCTGTTTGGACTACTGCTTTGTCTCCGAAAACATTGCTCCTGCAGTAGAAAAGATTGAAATTGTGAAACAGGGCCTTAGCGATCATGATCTATTGGCCATTACTTTAAGTGTGACGAAACATATGAAGGAGAGGAATCAAATGGCCCCCGTAGAGGTAACCTGGGGGAAACACAGGCTCAGAATGAAACAGACAGAGGGTTCCTAGAACCCTCATCTTACTATGAACATTTCATAATGGAGAACCCAAGCAAGGTAGAATACGCCTGGATATTGAAGGAGTTGGAGGAAACACGAGACAAACAAGGTAAAATAAATATGCTACCCAAACATGCATATGATCACGACCTAGTGATGGAAAGAAGATCATTCATTCAGATCTGACATAAGAAGGCTGCAGAGGGATATAGGGATCTATAGCTGAAGTAAAAGATAAGGAAAACGAAAACAGACATATCATAATTGGATCCGGGCGTTGAGGGCAAGATGGATGCAAGTAGATGCCAAAAAATGTTGAAAGCGATCTGTGCCAATAACGCAAGGAATTTTTGGAACCTCATTAACAACGGGGTACATTTTAGACCAGCACATATGATAGGACAGGTATTATAAGAACAATGGGTAGACCATTATACAACCCTATTCGCTAAAAGAGGCCAAACAAGCGAAATGAGAAACGTGAGAGGGGGAAAGAGCTGGTCTTTTGAATTTGATTTGGGGAATGCAAGAATATTGATTGGCAAACTTAGTTCCTCACCAGCAGCAGGTCCCAATGGCCTCTCAAACCAGGTTCTAAAGGGGAATGTAAATGCATGGTGGGGGGGGACTGGTGGTAAAATTGTTTAAACAGATTATGCAGACCAAGAAAGTGCTGACTTCATGGCGCGAGGCCATTGTGATCCGTATTTTTAAGAAGGGTGACCGAAGATCGCCCTTCTGGATTCTTTGGGCAAACTATTAGTATGGGTTTTGCTGAGAGACCTAAATGCATGGGCTATAAAAGCATGCCGATTGAACCCTAGACAAACAGGCTTTGTAAAGGGAGTCAGGATCTCGTCGTATCTGTTTGTCCAAAATTTGCTGAAACAGAGGGCCCTGGAAACAAAGAGCTCCGCCTACCTGGCCTTCATGGACCTGGAGCAGGCATTTGACGACGGGGTAAACGGAGAACACCTATGGTCTAAGCTTACAGAAAGGAAATGCCCGGCAGATCTGATAGAGACAATTAAAACCTTATATACTGACACATCAATCCAAGTGAGACTATCAGCAGAGGGGGGGGACTGTCGAGAAAAATGTACACCCACCGTGGGCTAAAGCAGGGTTGCACTGTAGCACCCCTGCTCTTTAGCCTTTACATGTCGGACCTGAAGGAATCACAAAAAGAGATCTAAGTCCCCCCGAGTCCCCAAGGATAAACTCTTCTGAAATCCCATGGATACTGTACATGGGCGACTTGGTCTTTGTTGACCAAATTCCTATTGTCTACAGCGTCGGTAGATGCGTTCAATAGCTATTTGAAAGAAAATGGCATGAGGATTAATGTGGGGATATCCAAAGTTTTGATCATGTCATTTGCGTACAGAAAACTGAAGGAAACCTTTGCATGGAGGGTGGAAAACCAAAAATTGTAGACATTGAACTCTGTGATCTATCTGGGTATAGTGATAAATAAAAATGTGGATGAAAAAGGTCAATAGCAAATGATAAGAAATAAGCTGGGAAAGCTCACAACTCAAGGGATAGCCTTGCACAGAAGATACAGATTCTACTTAACTGAATCACTATTTAAGCTGTCATGGAAAGTGTGGGGAGTATTACAGGGGATCTTCTGGCGGAAGACCTTGAGATTACCAAACTCGCTCCCGGGCTATTCCATTAGATATGAGCTGCAGCTCCAATCCTGGATATCAATTGTACTGTGGAAAATAATATCACTATACAGGAAATGCTTGATTGAGGATCGTCCCTTTCTCCATTCTAAACTCACAAGACACAGTGCAAGAAAAGGGACAGATACGTTGGAAGAATAAACGTGAGACCTACCTTGAAAACTGTGACATCACACTGGACCTACTTATATCCGATCCAAGTAAAGTGAAAAAAGCTAGATTGGATTGAAAACTTGGAAGTAAGGAGCAGTGATAAATTGAGGCCTAGCCTGAGCTTGGAGCAGAAAGGTTTAAATCAACCTCCAAGCTACCACCAGAAATGGCCATCAGCTTGTTATAGAGACCTTTTGATGAGATGCTGACTGAATATCCTTGCGACTAGATGTGCAGTTGGCCAGAAAACAAATAGCTGAGTTAAACTCGCACTGTAGATATTGTGGAGACACTAGAAATGTGGAAACACTCTACCACTTAATGACCCCCTTTACAGCGGCAAGATCAAGATTCCTGTAGGGTCATGTAAAACAAATACTCGTATTGACGGCAGAAGAATGGTGGGAGAGGGTTTTTATTGGGGAAAAAGTCAGTGTGGTCTTAGAAGCAATGACATTTGTGGAATATGTGCTGAAAGAAAAATAGTAGCTGATTAATGGACTAGGTAATTGGTAAACTAAGGAACTGTATTGAGATGTAATTTTAAAATGAATAGAAAATCAAGGAGATGAGATGACTTGGACCTCCCTTGGTTAGTACTATATGAGAGGCTTAAGGGAGTAGATAGTCTAAGAGGAGTCTCATCTACTTTGGTTTAATTTTAGTATTACTGGTTGATATTTGAGGATATAAGAAGATTTGTAATGGGATTGAAATGAAAAATGATGTAAAAGGTTTAAACTGTAAATAACCAATAAACATCAATACAAAAAAAATGAAAATTACTTCTATCCGACTTTGCTCAGGACCCAAACACATTCAAAACTTCTTGTGCAACGAGTCACAATGGTGCTGCACGAGACCAGTCTGTTATACTAAAGCCTCTGCGGAGAACTGCAATGAGACAGGAAGAGAGTGGACATATTGTCACTTTCTCACTTGTGGGAGTATATTTATTTTTCTCATACTGACTACTTAGAATAAGGGGTGATGAAAACTCACCATATAACTGGTGATCCCTTCTTGGGGTAACTTGGGTTGTGCGCCAGACGTCACCATTATTAGATTTCCCTGAATTAAAAAGTGACACGCTTAGTCTGGCTGATAAGTCATTGTAGTTGAGTGCCTACATCATTTGGAGAAAGTGTGGATTAACAATAAAGCTGAAAATCTACTCACCAATAGTGTAGTACAGTCCTGTTCTTGCGGGCTACAGGGGGTGGTATGTCTGTCTCTATCAACTGGTTACTTATTTTGCAGTGTTGTCTTCTTTCTACAATATAATAGGTATATAATGTAACTTATATTGGTCAGCTGGAGGCTTATAGAACATAGCGTTTCCTTATTGAATGGTTCACAAATTCACTCGTGTATATGCTTACCTTTCTCTGTCAAAGAACAGAAGACTCATACAGCACAAAATATGTTCAATCGGCCTGCTATAGAGTAGCCCGTGTAGGTGTGTGTATACACAGTATCCATTTTTGGATTAGATATATCACTTGCACCCATGCGGTCTGGACTCCGCTGGGTCCGCCATCTTTAAGTGGCTTCGGGGCATACGTACTTGTATTTATTTTTTGACCAGACACTTTAAAGAAATGTCTTGTTTGTGCGCACATCTGGAGCTGATCATATGCATCTGTATATAAAATATGTCATTATTTTTGTTGTGTTCCTTTTGCTGTTTATCTGAAAGAACCGCCATGGAGTTGAATATCAAGACCTCCGTGGGTGCAGTGATTATAGGCCATTTGTCATCCATAAATTGTTCCCATTAATGTAATTATTGGAAAGGATTTTTTGCGGATGTAGGCGTGCTCCATTCCACAGAATTCAAGCCGTGCGCATGTGTGTTAAGAGGCAGCTGGTTTAGTATCAGTGTGTCTGGCCTCAAGATCACCATAAATAATGGTGTCCTTAGTAACACTCAAGATTTCCTAAAGGGCAGCTATATTGTTTTGTGTCTATTTAAAAGTCCTGTGTGTCGATGGATATTGTGCATTGTCCACTCATAAGTATGAATGCGTTTCCAAAGTCTCAATGGCTGCATTCTGCTTTGAAAAATAAAAATTATGAATAAAAATGGTTATTAATTAGTAAGTGGGTGAATTTGTCTTTATTACACTCATAAGGTGGTTGTCACCATGGTGCCCACAGGGTGACTACCAGTGCACTTTAGAGCTGTAAGACCGAACTGGCACCAGTGCATTTCATATTGTTAGAAAAGTGTACGCTCTCGGGGGCACCATCTTGGAACATAGTGCTTCAGATTTTTAACTCCTAAAATTGTCTGTAGCTGGCTGCGTGGGACTGAGACATTCAACCCAAATATATAAATCATGTCCTGTATATGAGCATAATGAATAATACATGCACTGGTTTTCAAAGAATCATGATTTTTGGGAATAGACCTGTGGTATTCGGTTGCATAGTGGCGATGCCTCACAGGGTGGAACAGATTATAGGGATGTGCATACATAAATGGGTCTGGATGAGGTAGACTAAGGTTCATCAAGTGTCAGTCATTGAATGATGTATGGTACCCTGCAGTGTCTCACTTGTAGGAACAGTCTATATATATATCACTAAAGTGTATAAAATGCACTTCATTTACATGGTGGCCAAAGTTTGCCAGCTGGTAAATTAATTGAGTCCCATTGTATCTGTTTTGAGACGAAATATCCAGGTTGACTCACTCTTGAATAACAGGGCACTGGTAATGTGTTCTACCGTTAGGCAGAAACCTGTGCAGTTCCCTTTGGGAACACTGCAAAAGATTTAGGACTACAGGTGTTAGCAGTAAACCCACTTGGTAGCAGTCTGTACCACCCAGATTTACCTGGTAGCTGTGGCTGAGCAGTCAGACTTCTTTCAAGAAGAGTTAGGCAGTATGCAAAGTATACACAATAGGCACTCAGACACAATAGCACAAGCAAACACTGACCAGAGCTTTGGTATCAAAGTATATAATGATTTATTTAAAAACACACTGTTTGAAACACTCCAGCACTCTTATTGTAAAACACTCTAAACACAGTGGCCCTCATTACGACCCTGGCGGAAAGTAACTGACCTGACCGCCATAGCGTAAATAGCGTTTCCGCCATTGCACGACGGAGTAAAGTGCGGCTAATTCCGACCCATCGGGCACGAGCACTACGCCATGGCGGAAGTGCAAAGTCCGCGATGGCGGAAATGTCCCCAAAACGCCCCTCACCGCCGTCGTACGGCGCCCTAGGTGCAATTCCGCCACCCATCATAGCGGTCACCGTAATGAGCGGCAATCGGAAAATACGGTGACCGTAAATATACGGAAACGGAAGTAAAAACATGGTCCCGGAACGGGAAACAGCACGCCGTACACCTATAAAATCAGAATACCCACACAACCATCAAAAATACTACCCTGAGACACATCCCAACCCGTCATCCACCCTAGTGAAAACAATAAAAATGGGAAAAGTAGCGAAAAAAGCGTGCGACCGCAAGCGGCAGGTCCACTTCTCCCGTGAGGAACTCACCGTGCTCACAGAGACCCTCCAGGAGAATGCTGGCGTCGTCTTCTCGACGCAAATGACCAGGACGGCACTTGCGAACAAGAAGGCCATATGGGCCCTGGTGGCACAGCGGGTAAGTGCGGTGGGGACCGCACCCCGCAACCCACAGCAATGCAGAAAGCGATGGGACGACTTGCGGATACGCGTACGGAGCATACTATCCGCCAACCGTAACATTGCCACAGCTACCGGGGGAGGATCGGAATCACCCATCAAGTTGACCCCCTGGGAAGAAATCTGTGCCTCCACCATTGGAATGGAGAGTATAGAGGGAGTCGGAGGGATGGAGAAAGGAGTGCAGACATCCGAAGAATCAGGTAGGTGGGCCAAATAAAACAATGCTAAATCCACAATGTCCAATCATGTGAAGTACCATGTGTCCACATAGTGCAACAGAAACACATGTCCAGGAGAACGTCCACATACATTGGCCTGATAGTGCACTTTAAAAGTCACATTAAATACATAAATAATTAAAAATCCTAAAAACACCCTCTACACGTGCAGCAGGCACACCCTAACTGCAGGCTGCAAAACAACTGCATCCTCAATCCACACAAAAATGAAACCACCTCCAAGGCCCTGACCCAAATCACCCTCAGGTACCACCCCAATGCATGTGATACATTGCCATTCCAATTCCCACAGACCCATAAATAACGCTCGCCCTCCTTTACTCCATCACAGGGTCCGATTCAAACGACGAGCTCCAGGACACCCCTACCAGCACACCTGCAAAGAGAGCCAAGACCAACGGCCAAAGACCCTCCACCTCAGCTGCACGGATCAAGACACGGCAGCAGCACAAATCAAGTGGCAGCACACAGGAGGGGACTCCAACAGGCACCCCAGCAGCCAGCATGCCCACAACAGCACCACCACAGGGAATGGATGCCACAGAAGGCACTGCTTCTGGTGGCACCAGCACCATAGGTGACACTGCATTAATGGCAGCATGCTCCGACACAGAAAACGGTGATGTCGTTGTGGGATCCATCCATGACCTGTCTCAATCCCCCTGTTTGTTTCATCCCGTACACCATGAGGATACCACGCAGGGGCACCCACAAGACGACGACTGGCCATCCCCCACAAGCCCTGTGGCAAGGCAACATGAGGTGATCAGCCCCTCTGTGACACCACCGCAAATGGCCATGGCCCAGCAGAGGCAACAGTCCCTCGACCAGGTGATCGTGCAACAGCAGCAACTGGCCACGCTCCTCAAGGACCATGCTGATGAATGTGGGGGTACTAAGGCAGCCATAGAAACATCTACTGAGACACTTAGGGCAGAAATGGAGAGAAGTACAGAGACACTAAGGGCACAAATGGAGAGAAGCACCGAGAGCCTGAGAGTACAAATGGAGAGAAGCACCGAGAGCCTGAGAGTAGAAATGGAGAGAAGCACCGAGAGCCTGAGGGGGGAACTGCATGCGACGTCCAAAGACGTATGTGCTGAACTTGCCGCTGTGCGCCGTGTGCTCACTGAGCTCTCACAAACCCTTAGGGACATGCATGGACGTGAGCAGGCAGAGACATCATCCGTTGCAAGTTCCGTCCAGGGCAGCCCCCAACGTAGATCTGGGAGGAACCTGCGCTCCACAGGCAGGGGTGCCCCTGATACCCGGAGAGGGGGCTTGCAATAGCGTCTGCCCACTGACAATGAGCATCTTTGGACACTGGTGTTCGGGGGGGAGGTAGGAGGGTGGAGAGGGTGTGTTGGGCTTACTTGGGTGGCGGGTCGATGGGGTGTGTAACATAATTTCACATATGCTATAAACATTTCACAATCATCCAATGAGATGTGTGGACATTGATCTTTGTGTACGAGGCCTTTATAGGCGTACAGTCCATATTGTGCATGTTCCAGACACACACAGTGCCACAAGTCCCGTGTCCATGTATCAGCCACCAGGCGTGAGTGCTAGAAGCATGAATCTATGAGAATCTGACGAATTTCACGGCCCTCCTGTGCCTCGCGGACTCCTTGAGGTGCTGCCACATCCCCACCCTCATCATGACCATCTTCAGGTGCTTGCAGTTCTGCGTCAGGGGGCATGGGCACATTTCTACGTACGCACATGTTGTGTAGCATGACACATGCCATGACCATCTTTGCAACCTTCTCATGGCGGTACAGGAGTGCCCCGCCAGACCTGCTGAGGCAGCGGAAACGACCCTTCAGTAGGCTGAATGCCTGTTCTATGACTACACGGGTACGTGAGTGGGCATGGTTGTAGTCCTCCTCATGCTGGTTCTGTGGGTTCCGGAGTGGTGTAAGGAGCCATCTCTTCAGTGGATACCCGGCATCACCTGTATGTGGACAATAAAGGATGTTTGTGGAATGACATTGCTACGTACGCACCCCCCCCTTCCTGCCAGGTCATTGCCGCATCACATACCCCACATTATCATGCATGAAATGAGACTCACCGAGTAGCCAGGATCTGTTCCCTGCGTGTCGCTCCATGTAGCGTGGTATTGTAGAGTTCCTCAAGACCATAGAATCATGGGTTGATCCAGGAAATCGGGCACAACAATGTGTAATGATCCTGTTGGAGTCACACACCATTTGTACATTGAGAGAATGATATTGTTTTCGGTTGCGGTACTGGGCCTCCATGGCATGTGGGACAACCAATTCCACATGGGTGCAGTCGATGGCACCAATGCAACCCGGTATGCCGGCAAGTGCATGGAATCCCACTTTTGTATTCGTAATTTCCTGCTCCGAGCGTGGTAGAGAGATGTAGTCGTCTGCGTGCTTCAGGAGGGCATCGAGCACTTGCAATAGTGTCCGTGACAACAGTGGCTGTGAAATGCCATGCAACTGTCCGACTGTGTGCTGGTAGGTGCCTGTGGCCAGGAAGTGGAGTACAGACACCACCTTCAGTAGGGGTGGGATGGCGGTTGGGCTATCTATCATGCTGACAAGGTCAGCGTGTGTCATGTCCACAATGGCGGTTATGGTGTCCCGGTCCAAACGGTAGAGGGTGTGGATCTGCTCATCCGTAAGGTTGAACGGATGTGCTCGGAGGCGTGGGATTGCGGGCTGCCTGCGTGGTGGTAGTGGCTGTGCTGGTGGGCCTTGTTGGCCCTGCCTTGCCCTCCTCCTGCGTCTCCTCTGTGCGGCCGGTTGTTGTAGTAGTTGGTGTTCGTCGTCTTCTTGAAGTTGGAGTACTTGCAGTGCTATCAGGTCCCCCAGGGCCAACATCGCTAGTCCTGCCGGTAGCATTTTGGAGTGGGTGTGGTTGTGGGAGGGGGTTGGGTGTGCAATTTATGTGTTTTCAGGCTGTATAGCCTCCACCTGTGGTGATTCATTCCACCTGTGCAAGCTGCAATCCCCTTTGGGCGAGCACGTCCCGCACACAACGCTGCAATTCGACGCATGGCATCTTGCTATTACAATCATGTATTTAATCCCGATGGCAGTGAAATATTGGTTCATATGTTCATTCTGCTATGGTCCCATTGTTTCACATACTATCTTTGCAGTCGCGAACAAACTTGTGTAGGGTCAGTGGAATGTAGTGCTCGATTAACGGTGGACCCTCATGCAGCACTGTACCGAGGTACACCGACGGGCGGGGCGTCCCATTTGTGAGTGAAGCCAGTTCCCATTTTCACACACTGACGCACTACATGGATGGATTTGTGATTTCGAGCGGTCACAGATGCCTTTTCGACGTGATGTTGCAAATGAGGAATTAGAAGGACAGCGCTTTCGGTTTTCAGCTTGCGGCGAGGAGACGCCCACAGGTCTGACTGCAGATATAAAGTTCTATTGTTTAATGTCCTTCGGACAGGGGCCATGGCGAGAATGCAATGATTGATATGAATAGTATGGGATGCGCAATAGCGTAGTGGACGATAAGGCCGGACGTTCCCAAATACATGTTACTTCACAACACTGGAATTCCGGCCTGGAGCACAGTGGATTTTGCAGACTGCATTACGCACAGACTCAATGGAAATTTCACATGTAATGTGAGTAAATAATCAGGCGTTTTCATACCGGGATGAGGGAATGATGTATGGATGCATGGACAGATGATTTAATTGAGAGTTTGCCATGTACATGGCTTTTTTGAATCTATCCACTTCCCCTGCGCTATGTGATGCAGGGCTGCCATAGTGGGACCATCGTCTATCTGCCCTTGTTGAACCCTCCCTGTCTCGACGCGCCTTCAAACACTTGTGTCTATGCACGTTACTAATCCCATCAAATGGATTCTGTTTTAACAGACGCATGCACACAAACACTCGTTTGTAATAGTGTTTTCACCTCGATTTATATAGTTATGATTCGCAAGTGATTTTTGGGTGGGAATAATCCTTTTGAGTGGGCTAGCATGCATATGGCTGTGGATTTAGTGTGATCATTGAAGTGAGTAATTCAAATGAAGTTCTGATGCCCATACTATTCTTTTTCATTTCATTTGGGTGACAGGTATCTCCTCCCCTTTTGCCGCTGCCATCTGTATGCCACTCCTGCAGATGGCTTTTACTCCCGACACCTGCTGCTTCGTGTTAATCAGTGGAGCACCATTACGATCTTATGGGACGATCGCCAATGGGCCACATGCCCTTACGCAGTACTAGTGGCTAGGAGCAACATATCGACCTTTCAGCTGGACTAGTGCCTACCTAATGGGACGGCCCTGCGGTTCTAGGCGCTTCCATGTTGCCTTTTTGAACGTGAATGTAGCCCCTGTGTACCATGAAGGAACAGGGCGTCACACAAGAAGAAGCTGGTCATTTATTGCGGATGCAGCCCACAATGATGAAATATATTTTGGAGTTCATGACCTAATAGCTGTATGGGCTTGGTGATTTTGTTGTGCATTAAATTTTGATTATGATATTGACCGTGTAGCGTTCTTCTTTGCAAGTAATGTAGCATATTCCTATTTGTGGAGCGATGTATTGTGAGAAGATCTGCATTGGGTTCCGGCTTCTGAGTATAGTTGCGTGGTACTGTACTGGGCGCGTTTGCCTACGAAGCCCAGTGAGGTCAGGGATAGGGGCTGCCATTATGACTGTTTTAATGATGTCATGCTCAGGGGCGGGGGATTAGCTTTTGTGTAACAGATGCCCGTCAGCCAGGTGGATTGGTGGAATGATGTGATTATCAGAATATGGCTGGTCACAGGTGCCTGTGTTTGCGTGCGTTTCTTGGAGGGAGACTGAGGTCATGTCCATTGGAATAGCTTCTGTATTCGTGCCATCTGTGCCCTGCAGCTCCCATTGGCCCCCCTTGAGATGAGCCTGGCTGCTCAGTCACTCTGCCAACTTGTGTGGTACATGCTTATGCTGATGGTTGGTTTGTTTACTGGCAGGAGTACAGGGCTGGTGCAGTCTCACTCAGGATACTGCTTTGAATGTTGCCTTACACTGGTGTCAGTCGATGGGGGGCCTGTTTTTGTTTGTCTCATATTTCAGTTCATGTTGCTGTACTTGAACCTTCACATGCCTGTGCTGCATCAGTACGGCAATGGTGCCATGGCAAATATGGATGGCCACTCACAAGGCACTTGGAGCCCCTACATTCATTTGTTCGTTGGCATGCATGGGTGACTTGTACATTTCACTGGTTGCATTGTGTGACTTCATTGCACCTACGAGGAGTTGTGCAATGTGGCCAGGGAGTGGTGTACAGGCACTCAGTAGGGCCATTTACGGTTGGTTCGCGATGCCGTACTTCTCACCATGGCGGAATGGTACTTTCCGCCATGCTTGATGGCGTTAGGTAAATGTCCGCTAGGGTCAGCATTCGCGTACCGTTGCGCCATGGTGGTAATTACGGTTTCGCATGGCGCGCGTGCGCGTACTTGGTGCAGTTAGCGTTGGCGTTCACTACGGCGTCGCTAATGGCATCGTACTTTACGGTGACGGGTCATAATCGCACCGAGCGCTATTCGATGGCGGTATTGCATTTCCGCCATCGTTTTTCGATTTCCGCCAGGGTCGTAATGAGGGCCAGTTACTATTATGATATATACAACCCTTATTCCTTATCGGACAAGTCTTAGTTAACACCACTTATTTCCAGACAGAGGTGAGCGCTTAACTATAGATGGCACTCCAATAAGTTCATGAAAAAGTGAGGGAAAAAGACAGAATATGTGAGGATACACCACTCTAAGATTTAGGAACACTTTTAGCAAGGCAGAAGAGCAAAAGTCACTGGTGAGCCAAAGTCCGTAGGCTAGGCCCACTCTTAGAGAGAGCAGAGCACAAATGCGCCCAAGATCACACAGTTACACTAGGCTTTGAAAGTCTTGCAGAGAGTTCGAAAAGAGTTTAGAGAGGCTCAGAAAAGTTTAGCCAGGGTCTCGCAGGCTAACCCAGGTTCGAAAGCGGGGGGCTAAATCTACCCCGTACAGTCGGTGGCAAATGAAGCCAGGTGGAACACGGTACCTCAAGTGGGAAGGATCCTCCAGCAGTGGCAGTTGTTCCTGGCAGCGGGTGCAAGTCTCTGCGTCGTTCAGAGGAAGAGAAGATCTCGACTTGGAGGAAAGATGAAGGTCGTTGCACTGCCAGGGAAGAAACCAGCCGCTGAGATTTCCGGTTAAAGGTATTACCCTTTATGTCGCGGTCGTGGTAAAACGTGGTATTCCAGTTGCCGGGGTGCTTGGCACAGGCAAGGCGGCCACGAGAAGCGTCGGGAAGGCGAAAAGACGGTGAAACTGGTTATCCCCACCAGTCAAAGGAAGAAGACTCTCCGGCGGGAGATCTCCTCTGTCGTTGTGAAAAGTGGTGAGACGGTCCAGCAGGGCTCCACCGGTGGTGTCGTCGTGGCAGGTCGGCTCAGCTTCTCCCTCGTCGGATTCTTAGGTCCTGTGGCGACTTCTGAAGTTCCAGTCCCCAAAGCCCTGCTTTTATGCAGAAAACCCCCATTCACTCAGCCTAGCTGTCACTCAAACATGCTAAGTGGTGAGCCGGCCAGCTCACCACTTGGGCCAATCAGGACGGAGTGCGACTTGAGTTGCCTAGGCAACTCAGTCCAGGGTGCCTAAATCCCCCTCCACCCCTCCTAAGTACCCCGAACAGAGTGGCACCACTTTGGAGGGCTTCTGTCTAGAAGCCCGCCAAAAAGTGGAACAAAGGGCTCGACCTGGGTTGGAGTCACAGAAGAGAACACAAACGCCATTTTAGAACCGAGTTTTGGCAAAAAATACCAACCGGAGAATTAATAATAATTAAATAAACCGGCGGTACGTTCGAGGCTATCGTAATTAAATAAATAAAGATAGTAGCCTCGAACAATGGGAAAATCCCATAGAGAAATATTTGCGGTTGAATATAAAAAGTAGTATCCACTGCCACCAGCCAAAACTCGATCGGGGGGACGAAGACGTGCCCCCTCGACTAACAGACCCCGGGGCAATCGAATTGCCCCGGCCAGTACGTCCACAATATGATGGTTTGTACTGGTTCTGTTCAGAATTCAAGACTAGTAAAGTCAATGGTGACTTTACATGCCCTGGGAGACAGTAGTCAGTCCCAGGGTATGGAGTCTATACTGGGGGGTCACTATGACACCCCTGTGTTACTGCACTGAGGGTGCTGTGTAGCACACATCACAAAAACACATGAAGCCCTATGGAATAAAAGACCCCATAGCCCATTAAACACATCTAGAGTCAAAGGAATACACTCAAATCATGTCCAAGAGTGAGGGTAAAAGAGTCTCACTCTTGGCAGGAGAAAAAAATGAACCCCAAAAATCCAGCAAAGCTGCTGGGGGACTCACTATGTTAGGAAATTCAGCCTAAACAGAGAATTCTCCCGAACATCTACCAATGGGGCCGTGAGTTTTTTTGGTTCTGATAGAGGACCTATGTTGCGCAATTCTTATTTTTACTGAGTGTGATGTCATTCCGACCGATCGATGTGCTATGTCTGGTCTGAGCACAGACTGCGCAGTGCCCACATGGTGCATGGCAAGAGGGACCCGGGTTGTTCCATCGGATGCCCTGTGCAATTTTCTCCTTCTCTGGGTAAGTGTTCACTAAGGAATCTCTTAGGATCTTTTTCCGTTTTATGGCGAACCTCAGAGTAGGGATGTTACTTGCACCCATATTGATGATGGGCCATAGTTTCAGGATTTCCCTTTTCAAGCGGTTCACAAGAGGTGAGTAGCTCAGTGCTGCAGTAATTATCTCTCCCAACGCCTCTCTGGTGGGATGTTGGGTGAGTGTAATGCATACATGCCAACCCTCACGATTTAGGCGGGAGACTCCTGACTTTTCATTGAAAAATGTAGCTATTTTTCACGTTCTCCCGCCTAAAATAATTCCAGTCCCAATGTATTCCGATGGGGAAAATAATGTCTCCTGATTTCTTGCACAAAATCTCCATCGTAGGTCTATCGGAATGTTGGCGTGTATGGTAATGTCCCTTGGAATATGTCTGTCTAATGGTTTATTTTTGGTACTGACATTTTTGATTTTTTTTTTGCCATTTTCGATGCGTGTGTGTCATATTCTTGAAGAGTCAAGCAATTCCTTTGTAACCGCCAAAACTGTCCAAAAGGCAGATTTTCTTGTACTATCTTTGGAATGATAGCAATTAATTTCTGTCTGCGGATTTTTGATACACCATTGTGGAAATACCACCTTCCTTCGCCTTAAGGACCACGTCAAGAACATGTATCTGTGTTTTGGTCAAATTCTTGTTAAAATTAAGGTAAGGATTCTGATTTTTCAGCCAGTCCAAAAACACTTTCAGCTGGTCTACGCTTGAATAATGGCATAAGGTCTCTCTTCCTCGAATAATAATATAAGGGACAGAATAAAAGAAAGTGCATTACATTCTCAATTTCATTTACACAAACAGGACACTTTTTTAGGTGTTCACAGTTCCATCTGTTCGGGAGTTCGGCTACGTGTAACACACCCAACCGCAACTTAAGATAGATTTCCCTTGAAAATGTTGGGGACACAATGTCCAAATAACTTTGGTATCCAAGGCTCTGCTTTAAGCCCCAGTATTTCCTTCCTCATTCACTACTTAAGTTGTTGACCAACGTTTCGCTTACTTCACTATACATAAGGGCTTCCTTGATCTGTTTTTTTTTTACCCCATGGCCTATCAGTTGGGGTTTTTGCCAACACTCACTAATTGAATTAAAAGCATCCTTGAGATATCTCATCCATGCCAGAGAGCGTCCTCCCTCCTGAGATAAAATGCCTTTAAGTGCCAATCTGTGTGCAGCGAGCCCTGGAGAATACCATACCCTGACACAGTAAAGCAGCGGTTTTGACTTACATAAGGAGCTAATTCTCCACACATCAACCTCTATAAAAACAGGTATATTAGGAGTACTACTAGGGAGCCCTGGCAAGTTTTTAATAAATGTATTTTCACTTATGGTTAGTCTACTGCAATGCGTTCCACCCCATAACTCAGTTCTGTCTTTTTTCTGCTTTTTGAAGGCTCTCAAAAAGACGAAAAAGCACATAACTAAGGTTTTTTTATTTTGTATTCCGGTCTTTCACTCCCCGAGCCCCTGTTCCCTCCCTGTTACCCTGCTGCCCCACCCCTCCCACCACATACATACGCAAAGTTTCATTTCGCCCCCGTTCTCATACATTTGTTTTCTCAGACACTCGCCTCCTGCGGCTCCTACTCTGGGTCTTGCCATGCCTGCAGCCCATGCGCCCACTCATGTGCAACAGTTTCATTTAGAAAGACTGCTCTGTACGGTCACAAAGTGGTCTTTCTAAATTATCTTTTTTTAAAATCGTTTTTTAAAAAACTATTATTTTACTTAGTACTCATAACTCGGCCCTGTAAAGAGCTGCTTGTCTAGCTTTGTTGGCGTATGCTTCCAAGGATACTTTTACCACCCCATTGCCATCGTCCCGGGCAAACGTTGCAATAGCACCACCATAGCGGTTAAGTGTGGGAAGTCCAATTGCATTTCTCTGCAAATCGAACACCCAAATAATCGTACTCATTTACCTGCTTGACACGTTTCCCCTTTAAGAGTTAAACTAAGTCTGTTCACCCCATTAGTATTGTTTTTCGTAAATAATCATTGTCTTGTTTTTTTTTATATTCATAGAAAGTGTGTTTATATTGCAAAACTCCTCAAACGCCAACAATTGCTTTCCCAAACCCTGCTGAGTCAAAGATAAAAGTACAGCGTCAACCGCGAACAGTAAAATTGGACAGTTTACCCCAGCCGAGGTTGGTGCATCACATGGTAAATTCATCAATGCATCAATTATACTATTGATAAATAGACAAAACAGCTTGGGGTCAATACACATCCTTGGCAGACACCCACTTGGATTGATATTGACTTGGTAAACCTCCCTTCAGCACTCCATCTCTCTACAGCTTCATTATTTGTATATACACTTTATCTTGCCTTCAGGAGGGTGTATTGCTCGCCCAGAGTGCACGGACAGTCATTAATCACCAGCGCAATTGCAGAGCCAATACTTTGAACACAGATAGACGACACAATAACTTACAACCACACGCACGCTTAGAAAATAATGAGCACTTCTACGGCTATTTATTCAAAGCTTGGAAGCAACAAGTGATAACACAGAAATAAATCACAGAAAAGACAGAGAATTCAAAAGAAAATACATCACCGTGGGCGTAACAGAATCCCTCATCTCGCCAGAAGCGGCTGGAAGACCCCGGTAACAGCAAGGCCGAGAGCACAACAGCCCACAGGTATGCCGGACAAAGGCATCCCCATTCCGACTGAGGTCTTTGTACTTGTCCCGTCTGACCGTTGAGGGGTTCCGCATATATGCATTCCTCAAAAAGGGGTGGTAATTTCTCGAACCTTCTGGCAATGCACTTGCGCATTGATGGGTAACCGTTGGTTGCCAGCTGGGTCAACCGACAGTAACCTCAAGGAGCAAAGCGCTTCCCTCCTCTCCTAAGAACAAACGCCACGGAAAACAGTCCCATAACTCATAACAAAACCAGCTTTCCCAGCAGAATGTCCTTGACTGCATACCAGGTTTGGAAAGCATGTTTTCTTCAGCAAAGTAAATTCAGCTCTCAGCAAAGTAAGTACAGCTTTTCACTGAGGCATGGAGTAAATATCCATTATGGCTCTGAGTGCCCCCAGGATACACTGCGCACCAGCGCCATGTTTTAGCTCAAGCATAACAGAGGGCTATGGGGATCCCCATGTCACGCAAAGGTGCTCCGCAACAGCACCCTGGGCATCTTGTTTTTAGGTCGATAGATGTAACATATAATCACATCTTTCTTAAAGTTACATATTTATCACATACTAAACTGCAAGGAAGGCATGGTATCAAAGTAAGACAAACACAAGTGATCACAGTTCAAGGGTGTTTATTGAACTATATCAGGGGTGTGAAAAACACCGATCTAAACCTAAATCTGAGATGGGAGCAAGCTACGACCATCAAATAATAATAATGCAGTCCTATTGAAGTCTAGTCAAATAAGAAGGGCCTATACTAAAAAAATCTATTGCCAATCCTTACTGCTATGCTACAAAATAGTGTGGAATAATGTTCACAAAAAAAGAAAGAAGTGTTCACAAATTAATAAGTCATGATGTTTAGGACGGGGGCCTCTCTTCACCACGTTTTTAGCACGGGACACAGTGGGTCACTGAAGCACAGCACACTCCTGGGCTGCTTTGGCACAAGGTCACAGTTTCTTTCACCAAAATCTTTTGTGCAAAGTCTCTTGTCTCAGAGGACCTGATGTACCACAAACAACAAAGAAAAGTTCCTTTATAAACATTCACGTTGGGTGATTTGCTCTTCCCCTGGATCCCCCTGAGCTGGGCTCTGATCCTTCTTTCACCCTTTAGCCTCCCTCAGTCTGGTTCAGACCAATTTCAGTTTCTCGGTATCCCTCAGTCAGGTTCACATTTGCCACAACAATCTTCTCGGGTGCGTTTTCACCATTAGCCTCCCTCAGTCAGGTTCAGACCGACTTCAATTTGTAGGCATCCCTCAGTCGGGGTCACATTTGCCTCGACAATCTTCTCGGGTGTGTTACTGTTCACCCAGGATCCCCCTCTTCCGGGCTCAGACCCCTTTTCTACATTTAGTCCCCTGTCAGACTAATTTCAGTTTACAGACAATCAAAGACTTTCAAATGTGCGCAGGATTCAATATAACCCGCTGCAGGACCACTTCGATTTCACAGTTCAATCATTCTTCCCCTTCTAAGGGGATGGGGGGCACCAGATAGAGACCTTCAAGTGAGCACCCATGTGGTGCCGGACCACTCTGTATCTGGTACCTATCCCAGTTTCACAAAGTTCATTTGTATACAAGTTCTCTTTATTCATACAATGTTGCTGCTTGTAACCTTGAGCATAACAGAGTTTGGTCTTCTATCAGTTTCTACAACTCACCAGCTGTGCTGAACTCATTGGTGTTACTTTGCTGTCAGAGTCAAGGACAGTACCATGGTGGCAATCACTTCTCCCCGCCTTGGCTATCAAAGCGGGAGGGCCCTGTGTGCCTTCGACACGCGCTACACCGTTCGTCAGCTGCAATTCCCAGTCTTATGTTTCTTTTCCTTGAGGCTTCTTGAAAGTCGCGGTTCAGTGTTGAAAAGGGCAAGGATAATTCCCTCCTTGTCGTCCTCTCTGATCTTGCGCCTTTCTCCTCGATTTGAACTGTCATCTTGGAATTGCTGCTTCCTCGTGCGTTTTGCCTTGCTCAGAGTGTGTTTTTCTGCTCCCCATTTTATCCTTGTGGGGAAGTCTGATGGAAGTCAGGTGTGTGTAATTATCAGTAATAGCCTGAATCTGCCTGACCCTTGTGTTGGGACATGTCAGGTACACAGCTCTGGTGTTAGTCTGTTGTCGCTCACGATGAACTGCCTGTGGGGAAGTGTTTGTGATGGAAAAGGGGGGTTGAGTTTCTAGGTTGCCTACCTGGTAGGATGGGAAATGGTGTTGCTTTTTCTACTTTTACACTGTTGAGAGCAATGATAACCTCCTCCACTATTAATTTGAGCACGTCCAAGTCTCCCTTGCTGTCGTACTGTCGTAGGGTGACTTATGTCCAGGAACTTTCTTGCTTCCGCATACAGCGATGTGAAGTGCAAACACCAGAATGATTCTGGAATATTGAATGAGATATGTTTTTGGTTCTCACTACTTCCCATCCCTATAAGACTCCGGAATCTTTTTGAACCTTTATCAGGAATAGCTAGGAAAAGGGCATTTTACGTGTTTCTCCAATATTCTTTTTTCTCTTTCAGCAAGTTCTTATATGCAGAACGAGCTGCTATTACGATCTCCTTGCCCCCCACAGAAATGCTTTTCACACTTTGAATTAGATTCTCCTTGGCCTTCCTACAATCATGATCATATCAATTATTAGTTTTTTTATTGTGTGCCTACGGTTCAATCGGGCATTAGCCGTAAATGCTGGTCTTAAATTGTCCACAAGCATTGCATGCAATTCCAATACATGATGAGGAGCTCCAACCTTGTCCAATAATACACTTTCTAGCATTGGGAGAATAAACCCAGAGATTACAGCCACTTTCTTAGTTGTCTTAATTTTTCTGCCATTTCCTGCTAGCCTCAGCGCTATAATATCCAGTGGTTCACTCACTTTCACAAGACAGAAAGATTGAGCAGCAATCTTCGCGGTCAGTGGCCGAGGATCGCTCTCCACCCTTTCATGTACTGCAAACTCCATTATCTCCAGCCATGTTTCCAAATTAACCACAATGTAATCAATCAACGAGGCACGGGGCCACTCACATACATATGTTTGCCTGGCGAGCCGCCGGGAAACCTCCCATCACATGCTTGCATATTTAAAGACATAAAAATGAAAGCTATCTCAATGGCATTATTTTTGGGCTGTCTTGGGGGGGTGCAGGATTGAGGCGCTCCATGTGCAGAAACTATCTTCGCCTCTGCATACCCTCTGTTAGTGCCAATAGCTCATATTAAGTTAAAATCCACAGGAATAATTATCTTCGGGTTGGTTTGGTGTTTCGTTCTGCAATGATTAACTCTTTCCTTAAGGAGACCAAACAATACAACTTATTTTCCTTGCCCTAATTTGTTGTATACATTCAATATTAACATTTTTTAACCATCCCTAACATACAGATGGATCTCTTAAAAACTCATTACATATATTATCAATCTGGTGTACTTTGGCATCTACGGAGGCTTCTATCCATATTTAAAAAAAAACACTACATCCCCCCCGCCTTCCCTGAACCGTGGGTATTGCGAAGGCTATATAGCCCTGAAGGTGAATTGCTTCTGTTGCTCAGGTTTCCTGGAGACAAATGATTATGTACCCCCTTTCAAAATCCAGCCACTGACCATCTACCATGTTCCTGGCCAGCCCGGCGATGTTCCAAGATAAAATGTGCACCATAGACTCCTCCGGGCCATCCTGATCATACCCCTGGGACAAAGGGGAGTTGTGGCACACATAATCTCATGCCATAGGTCCTCTTGCCCCCTCCTGGGGGCACCCTCTCCCATTTGCCGTATTTCCCATTGGTGACATTAATCTTGTTACGGCAGTCAAAGGAGCTTAGTCCCAGCAACCAGTAAATTGCTGTAGCCCCACTGGATATTTTAGAGCTTTATTCCATGGGGCGTTATATGAGTAGTCATCCTCTGTGGGACTGAAGCCCTTAAAACAATCTAGGACCCTACTGGTGGATATGCCGCAACTCTTTTAATAACAGTCCCTGCACAAGCTCCTCCCTTGTCAGAAACACCTGGATATAATCCCGAGAAGCATTAGGCATTTTATTTTCTGAGGCATTTAATGATGTCGTCATGTATGATAGAAAGACAGCCTTTTTTATGCATAATCCAATGTAATGTCTTATTAATTAAGGCTGCCTGGTTCTCAAATAGACCCTCAGCAAGTCTTGGTATGTAGCATATTGCTACATAACCTTTTGTGGGCCAAAGTTTTGGGGGCCTCATCACTGGAGCCAGGACACCAGGGTGTCTAAACTGTTTACCATCTGGGTATAAATAACCCTCTCTTCGGACTCTTGGTAGGGTGGGGGGCTACATCAAACCTTTTACCAACCAGGGGCTGTCTGTTCTGGCCGGCCCTGAATCCGATCTCCTTGTATCTTTTAATATCCACAGGTCAGCCCATCTTACTTTTTCTTTAACAGTCTCTCCCTCGTGGTCCCGTGTTTCCTGGCCACTGTGTTTAGCTCCTGCTTCGGCCCCATTACCACTATTATCTACTCCTTGGCCCTTTTAGTTGATTTCACTCCATTCTTAATCAGTGGGTTTATTCGAGAAAACTTCTTATTTAGAGTTCCCACCTCTTTCTTCAGCTCATAGATGCAGGCAATTAGCTGATGCACTAGTTTGGTAAGGGTTCTTAGTTCCCCTGAAAGGTAATTGCTGATAAGCGCCTCTGCGCAGTCATCTCTATGACGTGTTCTCACCTTTTTGATTTGAACTACACCTGTCTTAACTGAGGATCCCTTTCTCCTACTTTTCCTAAGTAGTTTCATAGAACATAGTGCTGGTCCAAACCCTGGTTTCTGTTTTACGGACACACTCCTTGTATTGGCAGGAGTGCCTTCGGGGTCCTGGGAGGGCTCTAACTCCTCTAATAATGTAAATCTATTTGAGGTTGGAATTAAGGAAGAAATTGATGTTTGAACACACGGACGTTTCTAGATCAATCTGAAGGTTACTATCTGAAGGATTTTCACTAGCAAAAATGTCAAAGAGAATGCTTATATCTAGTATTTGATAGGGCTCGATTTTAACCAGCGGGGGATTTAATCTTGAGAGTATCTATTCGGCGTTCCTGAATAGCTATTGAAAGCTGACAGATGCACTGGCAGATTATACAACAAAATAAATTAAACCTGGAAATCCCACGGTTTATCCTCCAAGTTAGAGCAACAATAATTCAATGAGGCTACCCATATTACAGCCTTATAAAACACGTGATGGCACTCGGTTATCTAATAGCATAAAGTGCAGAATATAGCAAGTGCAAAGATGCAGAATGCAAAAATACAAGTATAAAGTGACCAAGTGCCAGGGTACCATAGTATAATGATAATAGGTGCAAACCCTCACATGGTGTGCTACACACTGGGCACAGTGTGACAAGTGCAAGTATGCAAAGCGCAGAGAGTACAGGACATAAGTTGGCTGAGCTGCTAAAATACAATACTAATAGTATTATATACAAATATTTCCACTATTTACAACGCACTATGCACACTCTGACGTACACGCTCTACAGACCGACAGAGCAACTTAAACAATTTGGCCTAACTTCTATATGTGCAGTGAGACTAAATTAAAAGGACCTAATACGAGCGTGCAGAGTAAATGAAAGCTGCATTAAAATAAAAGGTTCACAATTGCGTACAGAACTTTACATATGAAATACTAAAACAAGAAACAAAAGACAGTTTATATTCGTTTGCAGTCATTTCAAATGACTTCCTAGATGATAACCATCAAAAAGAAAAACTGACTGAGAGTTACAAATGTTAAATCCAAGTCAACAAGTGACAGTTCCAAGAATTAACGCATTTAAAATCCTTAATAATATTTATACATCCTTTTCAATTAGAATTAACTTCGTGCCCGGGGGAACGCCCGACAGCTCAGGGGAGACCAGAGTCTGACTCGCCCGCCCCTTTAGGGCCCCGCACGCCAAAACTTCCTCTGCCTCCAGTCAAGTGTTAACTACAGGTTGTGGTTTTCAGGTCACTTGCCACTGTTCACAACTCGTTCTCTGTAAATTACTCTGTGCCGTGGGAATACGTATTACTGATTGACTGTTCTTTAATTCAAAGTGACTGTTCTTTAATTCAAAGTTATATTTATTTGGTCACTTTGGCACGGGGCAATAATTGTTATTTGCCTTTTATCATTTCCTCGTATAGCCTTTTGACGTTCGCAATCAACTTTTGTACACAGCCTTCTTTCAGTCCTTGGCAATCACAGGTATTAATCTCTTTGATGCACACACACGTATTCACAATTTGGGCAGGGAGAGAGTAAGCTCCAATGTTCACGTTTTAAGCGTTAAGAAGGCACTCTTCTATAGTTGCTACATGCGGTGTGATAATGGACATTTATCAATTGTTACGCGTTATGCTCATTCCAATTCTGCTCGCAGCAAGACATCGAGAAAGAAAACAGTTTACAGCCGTCTGCAGACTGTAGCTTGCTCACGGCAACGTGGAAAACAGATGTAAAACGCTGCCCTTCCACCTACACCGGGTTTATTTATTTACTTTGGAACGCCCACACACGTTCAACATGCATTCACAATTTAGGCAGAAAAATAAAACAGGTTCCAGTTTCCACGTTCAAGCCTTAGGAGGCACACTTGTATAGTTATTACAAAGTGGCATCCATTGATTTTGATTGTGTGCATTATGCGCATTTCAATTGTACTTGCAGCGGGGGAACAAAAGAGACAATTGTTTATGAGCGTCAATAGGCACTCGCGTGTGCATACTGTAGCCCGTAACCTGTAAAACCCAGCTGCAACAGGGATAATAGCTTACAGCAATTGAGAGCCAGAATAATTTTCCAATGTCTAGCAATGATACAAGGGTCATGAATTGAATTCTTTTCTGTGATGGGAAATATGTTTGCTATTTATGCTACAACAAAATATAATACCTGACTCTTTAATTCTTTATGTGGAATCTCTTGCAGCATTAATCCATTCTCAGGAGAGGGTTAAGGGTATTATTTGTGGCACATACACTTCTAGAGTGCTTTTATATGTGGATGACCTACTTATGTCAGATCCAGAAAAATCATATTGCAATTTATCTGAAATATTTGCTAGATATGGCATATTTTCCAATTTTAAAGTAAATCTATCAAAAACTGAAATATTCCAGATTACAAGGACATGTTTTCAATAGGACATGGATGGATTTAAATATCTAGGAATCCAAATCACAAAGAACATTCTTCACTTATTTGTAGACAATATAAAAACCAAACTGCAAGAAATTGTTTCTGAAAGTAGAAGGGCAAAACATAACATCACTCTATGGGGTAAACTTGGAGTGATCAAAATGTTTCTACTTCCTGAGCTGCTTTATCCTAATGCTTCCACTGTCTCTCCCTAAAAAATGCTAAAAGAAATACGGAAAGTATTCTGTGAGTTTATGTAGGTGCTGGATCAAGACCGAAAATCTAAATGTCAATTCTGAGACGTCCATTGAGGGAGGGCTGATTTGGCTTCCAAATTATACAAAATAATCACAAAGCCTACACTTTGCGCGGTTTGCCTGGATGGATACATGCATTTTCTAGGTGACTATTGAGAAGGATGCAGTCAATGTCTCCTGACCTTCTAGATTGTCTACTAATCATGGATAAACCTTGGAGAAATACCACTGGTCCCCCGACAATTTGCCAAATTATAGAGGTATAGAAGACTGCAAATAAAGAAATGGATCAACAAAATCCTGTTATCATGGGAGTCATGCCTTTGGTATAATCCAGCAATTGTGTGGGATTATAAACGGCTGCATTGGCGCTCCTGGCAGATGGCTGGAATTCGCAAGCACAAAGATATTTTGTATGGAAATGCATTGATGGATTTCATCTTCCAACTTTTTAAGCATAGGCTACGTGCATCTGAATCTCATAGATACCAAATATATTTACTTGTATCCTTATCTTTATCTATTCACCAATGAATGCGAGGCTGCATAATGAACCTGAGTTGAGTCATCAGTTAAGAATACATCCCATTTCAGCCTCAAAGAGTTTAGCACTGGCTGCTATCTAGCCCTTAAAATATTGGTCCTGAGCGGTCAAATTGGGAGAGCGAGAGATGAGCTCAGCAATATCAGACCAAGATTGGTTGAAAATCTGTTTAAGTATGTTCCAAATGAAAGTAGTCCTTGATCTACATAGACTACACAGAGAGTTATTCATCATTTGTACTGGGTGCCATCACGAATTAAAGAATGCACAATCAAGTCTTCAGACCTGTGTTGGATATGAAAGAAGGAAAGTGGAACACATCTGCATATGTTAGTTAATTAATCCTTTGTAGCTTGCGAATTACCAGAGACCAGCCTCTAAGTGTGGGACCGATATTCAAATCTGTGTTGCTCTCGGTTGTCTTGCTTCCAAGACAAACGCATTGCCCCTCAACTATCCTCCCAGCATATGTTCTGGGAATGTGGTAATAGTGCGAAAGTGCTTTGCAGAGAATGGAGATCATTACATGTTGTACTATTCCTCGGTCACAAATATTTTGTGTTTTGGGAGAGGATGTACTGTCACGACCCCTATCCAGAAGACCCCCTGGCAAGCCCATGGGCCAGGAAGGGGCTCCACTAAAACCAGGCATCCTTGGCCTAGGCCTTCTTGGGGCCAGTCCTGGCGCCTTTGGCGCCAGGCTCATACTTTTTAAAGGACTGTATTGGGAACTACTTTATTTCAGTGTCAATCAACATGGAGGCATCCACATAGCTTGGCTCCTTGGAACCAAGCTATGCGGTATAGTATTTTTGGGTGTGGTACCATAGGAACTATTTTACCTGGACTACTTTCTTGAAGCTATTTAAACCACGCCCGACTGGGATAACAAGCTTCGCGTTACTTTGCAATTCAGCAACGTGACGCTCACCGTGTTCAGATGCACCCGTGAACCTTGGAAGAACAGCATCTGTAAAGGAGAAAAAGGACATTGTTAGCAGCAGCAGCTTACCTGTAATTTCATCGTCAGCTGTCCACGGCTCTTGAGATCAGCATCCTGGAACCAGCACTCCTCCCGAACCGACGGATCTGCAAAAAAGGAAGAAACAAGACATTAGACATTTTTACAATTTAATGAACGGTGCCGAAGGCTCACCTCGCAAGCCGCTCCTCGACCAGCATCGCCTCAGGAATTCCATGCACCGGGTGATCACCGCGACCTGTGGGAAGACAAGACAACAGGTTATCAAGAGGCAAGGCATCATAGTGCTGCGCTTAGCGCCTACTCACCACATCAAGGCGCTCTAAAAAGGCCATTACTTACCGGCGAGAACCAATTCAGTCTAGGCCACATATTGGACTTCCGCGCACCTAAGGAAGAGAAAAGACATTAGTTAAACCAAAAAGGCATGCAAGGACTATAATATAGCACAGCAATAAGACCTACCTGAAAGACTCAAAGCGGGCCGGCATCAGTGAAGTAACTCGATCGCAAACGCCCACCAAGCACAAAGCGCCCCTGCCAAGAAGGCAGGACGATGAACACACCTGCACTAAAAACAAGGTGAGGAGAGGTCCAGTGGGGCCACGTTATACGGGGTGGTGGGGAACTGTTTACCCCAGTTGCCCAGTCTTGAACATGGGCCACCTGTATTGCAGGCAGAACCCTCCCGCTGATCACACCTTGGAACCGCAGAGAAGGATACCTGAGTCCCAACTGCTGGGTGGCGTCCCCGTGGAACCATGTGAGCGTAACAAGTACCTAATATTTAGGGGTTTAATAGTGTCAAAGAAACAGATCTTCAATAATGGAAAAGCTTGGATAAACATAGAAATGAAGATTGGACACCAGGATTGATACTTCGGTCGGCGAAAGAAAAAGTTTCATTTATTTAAAATAAAATTCTCTGAAAGATAAAAATTAGATCTGGGGCCCTTTTAATGACATGCATGCATATGGATGGTACCATTGGTGCAAATACAGATCTTCTAGGAAATAATCTTGCTTAGTTTGGCTCATTCAGAGATCCCTTTCCTTACCTTTTTTATTTTTGTCTTTCTCCTGGTTTATAAACAAAATAAAATGTAGGTGTGATTTATAATGTTTATTGACTTGTAGAGAGATGTTTAGCACATAAGTTAATAATTAATGGTATGGGTTTAAGCATTTGATTATCACAACTTGTTACTGGAAATTTGGCAAAAATAATATATATATTCACTGAAAAAAACTTAATTAAGGTGCAGCTAAGCTGTGCTGATTTAAAGCAACAAAGCCCTTGAAATTCACTGAAAAACTTTAGTGAAGGTGCAGTTAAGTTGCGAAGATTTAACGCAACAAAACCCTTGAAAGAGCACAATTAGTTATTGCTCAATAATTTGAGAAGCAACTCAACCACTGTTGTTTAATTCTTAAATTGTCAAACATTGCCCTCAATATATCGAAGTATGAATTACCAAATTGAAACCGGTGTTCCTAAGAATTTAGATGATAAATGATCAACTGTAATGAATCTGTAAGTTGATCAATTATTTTTTTAATTGTTTTTGGTTAACAAATAAACTTTAACATACAATTGAACAACCAAAAAAGATGCATGTACTTTAATATTACAATCCAAAAAAAGGAACAGTACAAATTTGAATTTGTGAATATTAAAAAACAGTTTATTTGCCCATCTAACAGGCACCCTTAAAAAAAGAGGAAGATGAGAAAAAGAAAATGGAAAAAGAAAAATAAGAAGGGAGGTCATTCAAATGAGTACATCTTCATATCGTGCAAATCATTGTACATTTACAGACAGATTTAAGGCTTTAATAAAGCTCATAATGGCAATCATTACCAAGGTGGTACGTCCTCCTAAGCAAATGTCTCATATCAGACCTGGCTGCTTCAACGGGCATAACTCCGATATCTTCCTCAAATGATTACATTGTAAACTCTGTGTGGACAAGCAGAGTAATACCAAGTGTTCAGTGATTCTGTTTCCCCTTCCTCAAACAGAAGCGACAAATTGCCTGTTCCTTTGAGAGTACTCGATATCTGACCAAGATATTCCTGGTAAGAACAAGGCCCCATTGAAAACGCAAAGAGATCAAATTCTCTTATCAGGGTAAATTGCAAAGAAAGGAGCAAGAACTTCACACTACTTATGCAAAATATGTTAGGGAAGAATATGAATGCATGTTATCAACCGTACAGGTCCAGTCATACAAATACAAAGATTGTTTGGCTGAGTCTGGTCTATCAACAAGTTCTTCATTGGTACTACCGATCTCAGCCAAAAGGATCTTGATAAACCTGTACATATTGTCCACCCAGGTACTTCCCTTTCCTTCCAATAGGATTTTTAGGTCAGCAAAAAGAGAATTCTCAACCGGACATAACATTTTCCGAAAAGAAGGACATATTGTTCCAGAAGGCTCTAGCCTTAAGAGAGACAATACCCAATTCATAGCAAACTACATCAATCAGTACAGAAAGAGGTACTCTCAAAGTCTGTTTCCATATCAATGCTTCAAGAGAGGGTAAGTAATCCAATATATGTAAGGGATAACACTCCATTCCATATACTATCTTTGGTACAATTTTCACCAGATAGTTGTTGACAACTGGTTTTAGAGAGTATCTTCCAAATTTAGAGTCGATTCTCTGTAATTGGTTAGCCATAGATTGGGCACGACAATGAAACCAAGTCAAGCAAACACAAATATTGGGCTTTGTGGTGACCAAAAAACCTAGATACACCAGAGAATTAACCTTCATGAGGGCCTCTTTTCAAATGTGCCAACTATACGTACACTCTTTTTTTTTCTCCTTGGTCCACTGACGCACCTTGATTTTAGTCGGGTTCATATTTAAAGAATGTTCTCCGCAAAGAGAGAGAGAATGCGTCGATTAGACGTTGTAAGCCTTTGGGGGTACAGTCAAACAAAAGAAAATCGTCAGCACAGGATAGCCAATATGGTCTCAGGTCAGACAACTTGTGGGGCACAAATGCTGTGGATTTAAGATGTTCGCCAATATCAGCCATATAAAGATTGAATAAGCAGGCTGCAGGTACACAACCTTGCCTTACTCTCCGATAAGTTTGAAGTTCCGGGAGTGTAGGCCGTCATTATTGAGCCGTACCTGAATGTTGGTTTGTGCGTACTGCCCAATAATCCATCTTTGCAGGCCCTTTGGGATTCCCCAAGAGTATAGCTTTAGCCATAATTTATTGCGATCTACTGCATCAAAGGCAGATGTTAGATCCACTGACACAATATAGATAGACTTATATCCCTCCCAGGGTAAGTTCTGCACGCATTTCAAAATGAACCCATTCAGTGAGGTACCCATATGCCTACGAAATCCAGTCTGCCATTTCTTCAACACAGACGATGCCTCGGCCCATTGCTCCAAGTGTGACAGCAAGATGGAAGCAAACACCTTGCTGTCAACAATGGCAATGGGCCGATTGTACACAGGATTGGTTCTGTCAACTTTTAAAAAAATTGGAACAGTGTAGGCTGTCGCCCAGGGAACATATTCAAAGTGGTAATACTTTGGAATAGGTATGATAAGGGCTTGGCCCAGACCAGAGGTTCCCCTTTAAACAGTACATTTGAGCGACCATTTGGTCCAGTCGCCCGTGACGAGGAAAGCTTGTTTATCACCTTCAGTATCACCTCACATCTCATATCGATTTCGCAAAATGTACATGTTGAGTCTCTACTTAATGTTTGACTCAACGCAGAGCCTTCGACTGGAGCATAGAGAAGGTCAAAATGCATGGCCCAAGCTAATTATGACACTGCATTAAATGGTGTGTCCTACCGAGGTATGTCTACGCCGTTAAGAAGCGTCCAGAATGCTCTGGTATTTTTATTTCGCAGGGCCTCAGAAATGCCCTCTGCATCCTCCTGTAATCTCTTAGCCCGCAACTGTAAAAGCCAATTTCTGTAATATTGCTGCAGACCTCTCACCAAGTAGAGTATTGGAGGAGGGGATGGATACATCCGATTACATGCAGCTCTAATAGATCACCTCAAAACTCCACATCTTAGCACCAGCTCTTTATTGTAAACATGAGGATGAACTTTACTTTCTCCAGCCCTCTTTTTCTTACTTGATACCAGAGTAGCATACAATATGCACTCCGTAGATTTCTCAAAATTATTCACAGATAAGGTCTCCTTCAGCCATACATCGGTATTGCCCTGGATGTTATTAAAAAAGCATTGGTTCACTTTGGTAACATTATTATCATTCCAAGTCAGTCTATTACCAGCCGCATTGACCATCACACCAATCAGCTCCCTTGCTGACCCACTTAATGTCCCCAGCTTGACTTCAAACCGGGCCTCTAACATACTGTGCTCACTACTCAGGATATGCAATAGTGAAATACAAACATCTCAAGCGAGGCCAGGTATCCGCAAAGGTATAGTCGGTCCAATATTGAATGATAAGTAGCATTTGTCCATTTTGACGTAAGGAATACATCTTTGCTCTGAATATCATGCAGCGGTATCATCCCCTTCTCCTGCGTCCCGTCCCCTTTCCTCAATACTTTTGGGACATTCCGTCCTGTGGGACGGGACCGGAGCACTTTTTGTAAAAAAGCATCAAATTGAAAAATATGTCCTTCTCTCTTTTTACGTGGGGTACCGCACGCGACCGTAACCCCGCCCTCCTTAGCTCCACCCATCGCATCGCCCACCAGTCCTTTTCTCTGCGCGGTCGGGGCTGGACGCACTAGCATCACCAGAAAGACCTTTTTTCTTTCCCGTTGTCCTTCTCTCCTGCTCCGGATCTGCGGTCGCGTAGTCCTCCGTCTATGCGGGAGCATCTGGGATTTGCCACTTGTTCTTCTTGCGGGCATCGCTTCGCTAGTGCAGACCCCCATTCTCTCTGCTTGGAGTGTCTGGGACCAGATCACCGTTGAGACTTGTGTTTCTTCTGCGACTCCCTTTCGGTCCGGGCACTTCTAAGTCGTCTTTGGAGGTGGGAGAAAATCTTCCAGAAGTTTCCTCCATCACATTTCCAACTCTTCATTGATGGAAAGAAGAGACGCCCGGTAAGTTCTTTACTTTTCAGGGCACCCCGGCCGGGGGACTCCTTCCCGGGGTCCTCCAAGTCCGGGAGGGGCTTCAAAAGCTCTGCTACCGGGGTTATCCCTGAGGTGCCTCGGCATGGTAGGCGTACTAGGGTTTTCTCTGAGGGTTTCCGCGAGGGGCCTGCCTATGCCGGATCACGATCCGAGGTTCACCAATCAGGTGCTAATAGCCAGCATAGACATGCTGAGGTGTTGGATACCGGAGTTCGATCTGAGGTCTCCTTGTCTGGAGCTTCTCGCACAGACACCGGGGAGCGCCCTGAGGCCTCAACACCGATCTACGGTTCGAGGCCCCTCTCAAGGGAGCTATTAAGACCAGACTCTGTTCCGCGGTACCTCTTAACGAGGCTAAGGTGTGTACCAACAGAACTGAGAGGCCTGGAAAGGTCTTGTCTGTGAGTTGGATTCCTCAACTTTCCCGCGCTCGCGGAAGTACCGGTTCTGTTGAGGGGACACAGGGAGAGGTCGGTGACCTTAAATCCTCTGTTACCGGCGTTGCCGAGGTTCCTCCTTTGGAGGCTAATTCAAGGGACAGGATGTCCAGTAAACATCCAAGGCCCCATAATACCGGCTCTGCCAAGGATCCTTGTGTCAAGGCTAAAATTTCAGTCAAGTCCCCTGACAAATCTGTAGAGTCAACTGCCTCATCTACATATGTGACGCAGTTCTCCTCAGATGATTCCTGCTTCTTTTTGGTGGACAACCTTATGCACGCAGCAGTGTGAATCCGTTTCGCCCTTCCTATGACTGGCGTGCTCGTATGCCACTACCACATTCGGTCTTGCTTCCTCCTACATCTGCCCCATTGGTCTATGTAGACCCGGTTGGTGGCGGGCCCTTTTGGCAGCCCTCGTCTCTACATTTGTGGGGTTATGTTCCTCATGAGAGGCCTCTGCCCACTCCGGTGCCTAAGGCCTCGGCAGAGGATGCCTTTTTTGGGATATTTCATAGTCTAATAAACTCTGATCCCTTGAAGGAGTACTTTAAGGGCCTCTTTAGGGACATCTGCCCCGATGTCTGTTCCTGTCATGGCGCCTGTCGCCCCGGTGGTAGCACCTCCTCTGCCGCCAGGCCCTCCTCCGGCTCTTCCGCCTCTGCCTCTCTTGTCACTGGTGGACAAGTCTTCAGCAGAGCTTGATGTCAATCTGACACCTGTCGCAGTCGGGGGATCCGTATGCTCTAGACGACCCTTTGGCAGATCAGGACAATGAGGACCAGCCCCGCTCTGTACGAGTATTTCATGACCAGGTACTGGACATGATGTCACTGCTTGACATACCAGTGCCTGAGGCACCCGCTCCGCAGGAAGGCGTGCTTTCGGGGGCGCTGACCCTGTCTCCACAGGAGCGCACCGGCCTGTTCCTTCAGAAGGACGTCCTGGCCGAGGCCCACAAGGTCTGGGATAAAACCCACACTGGGCTGCACATAAATAAAATAATTGATGCCTGTTACAGGCTTCACACCTCTGAGGAAGTAGCCTTGGTGTCATGCCCACTCCCGTCCTCGACGGTGGTAGCGGCTGCCACTCTGCAATCTAAGCCGGCCTCTGCGACTTCCGCATCTGAGGCTCAAGATCTGTCCAAGGAGGACAAATTGCTCGATTCCTTGGGCAAGAAGATTTTTGCCAATTCGGCGCTGCAATTGCGTCAGGCCAACGCAGAGCTCATCCTGGCAGCGGCGAATATGAAACTGTGGAGAGATTTGGCTGACTTCCAGGAGTTCATTCCTGTCGACAGGTTAGAAAACTTTAAAGGCGGCTAATCAGACACTAGAGTGTTGGCGCAGGATATGCTGGAGGCTGCTGCGCATCATGTTGACACCTCGGCTCGTGGCCTCATGCTGGGGGTGCACACCTCTCGTCAGGCTTGGCTTCATGCAACAAAGTTTTCGAAGGTGGTCCAAGATAAAGTTCTGGACCTGCCTTTTGATGGCAAAGAGTTTCATTCTTCAACTCACCAAGACTAAAGCAAGCACGCAAACTGCCAATTCTCTATCACTGCTCATGAAGGCCCCAGTCAAAGGTCAGAGATCTGGGTCCATATCTCGATCCTCTTCAGGCTTTAGAGGATTCCAAGATCGCAGGCCGCGCAGGGCTGATCCTCCGCCGGATAACTCCCGCCGGAGGCAGCCACGTGGCTGGTTTTTCTCTTGGTCGTCAGCCTGTTCTTCAGGGACAGGTAGTCTCTCCGCCGTAAAGTCTGCAAAATGATCATTTTGAAACTGGCGGAAATCCTCCATGACTATCTCAGGACCTGATATTCCTGGGTTTCCGTTGGAACACGATCGACTGCAAGGTGTACTTGATGGTGGACAGGATGGCGTATCTGTTAACCAAGTGTCAAGTCTTCATTCAGTCAGAGAGCATGTCTGTCCGCCTGGTGGTTCCAGAGGCTTCTGGGCCTCATGGCCTCATGCGTGCTTGCTCTTCCCCTGGCGCGTCTCAAGATGCGACATACACAGTTAGCTCTTCGGAGCTCTGGCTCCAGCTGGTGGATCCGGACACCGAAATGATCCTGGTTCCACCCTACAAGATGACAGATCTCCTTTGGTGGTCTTCTTCCAGCAATCTGTGGGTGGGTGCGCCCTTTCAGGAGCCCTCCCCTCAGGCGACCATTACGACAGACTCCTCCCTTATCGGGTGGGGCGCGACGATGGATCATCTTCAGGTGTTCGACCTTTGGTCGCCGCAGGACAGACAATTTCACATAAATTATCTGGAACTTCTGGCGATTTTCCTGACGCTCAAAGCTTTCAAGCCAGGGATTGTGAACAAGGTAGTCTGCATCCGCATGGACAATGCGGTATCCATGCTTTACGTCAACAAGCAGGGGGTACCAGGTCACCTCCCCTTGTATATCTAGCCATTCAGATTCGGGAATGGGCCATTCAGCACAGTGTTTGGCTTTTGGCAGTAGACATTCTGGGCCAGCTGAATGTAACGGCAGACTCTCTCAGCGGCGAGCGGTGGTCAGCTACGAGTGGGAGCTGAACACGGAGATCCTCTCTGAACCTTTTCGCTATTGGGGCACTCAAGAAGTGGACCTCTTTGCAACGTCATTGAACAGGAAACTTCCTCTTGATGCTTCCAGGAATGGGCTCGGAGCCTCTTCCCTGGGGGATGATCTAGAGATTCTGTGGCACAACATTAGGGCCTACGCCTTCCCGCCTGTTCCTCTGATTCACTGGTCGCTATGCAAGCTCAGGAACACGTTGAATTGTACTCTCCTGTTCATAGCCCTGATTCTGGTTTTTGGAGCTTCACCATCTGTCAGTCTGCTCACCGATCAGGCTTCCGCTGATTCCCAACCTACTTCACCAGAGCGATCAGCAGTTGTGGCACCCCTCCCCACAATCATTCACCTTGGCGTCCTGGTGCCTGAGTTCAAATCTTCAGAGAGTTTCAATTTGTCCGCAGATAATATGCGTTTTATCCAAGTAGCTACAAAACCTTCGACCAGGTCTCACTATAGGATCAAATGGCTCAGTTTCTGTCACTGCTGTTTAGCAAAAAAGCTGGACCCCAGAGAAGCTGCTATCGACACGGTGCTGTCTTTCATTTCTCATCTGGCAGCTTCAGGGATGCATGTTTTGTCTTGTAGGACTTATTTGTCAACCAAAAACTTAAACAGGCTCCAAACAGTGCAAAATAACACACTCTACGCCGCAATGCACATCCCCAAATTTGACCATGTATCACAGGCCAGAAGAAACACACAGTGGCTCCCAGTCAAGGAAAGAATCAATTTCAAAATACTCACCCTCACACATAAATGCATCAATCTCACAGCACCATCGTACCTATTAGAAACCATAACCAAGAATTCCTCCCTCCGTCCTAAAAGAAGCCACCATGCTAACCAACTCCGAATACCTACTATAAGAAGTGCCAAAGCCTTGCGGCATTGGCTTCCCCCACATAGCACCTAAGTTCTGGAACGCCCTTCCCAACTCACTCAGAGCAGAACCTTCTCTGTGCTCCTTTCGTAAATCCCTTAAAACCACACTATTCACATAACCTCTTACCCTTGCCCACACCCTTGCACCTCCCCCTCACACACCTAGCTGTATTGCAACGCAATAAGTCTGTAATGCAATTATATGTAACCAAAATATGTTCCTGAAATGCAAATCTCCATGTAACCACTATGCCTTTCTCTGTAACCAGCTATGATGTCCTAATCTGTAATAGCGCCTCGATGCCCCCGGGCTGATGTGCACTTTAAAAATATGAATACATAAATAAATAACATAAATATTGCTCCCTACCTGTCCACAGACTCTTGCTCTTTTTCTTTGACAAATCCTGCCATTAAAAGGCACTTTGCAGGTCTGTTGCATCTGTATCCATCTGTGCGCAGCCCGCATCCTAAGTGGGATCTGAATGTGGTACTCACTGCTTTATGTCATAAACCCTTCGAACTCATGGCTACAGCACACTTGAAATTTCTTTAATGGAAAATTGCCTTTCTGATTGCGGTAACTTCGGCAAGGCATGTAAGCGAGCTTCAGGCCTTGTCGGTAGAACATCCATTCCTCACCTTTCACAAGAAAAAGGTTGTCCTCCGGACCAATCCCTCTTTCCTTCCAAAGGTGGTATCTGATTTTCATCTGATTCAGTCTATTTCCTTACCAGTTTTCTTCCCAGAAACGGCTTCCGATGCCGAGAGGGTTCTGCATAATTTGGCTGTAAGGCGTGCTCTAAAGTTTTATCTGGACAGAACATCTAATCTTCGGAGGTCTTCCCAGCTCTTGGTGACGTTCGGAGACCCAAAAGGAAAGCCGGCTTCGAAAGCAACTATCTCCCGATGGATTGCTTCCTCAGAGCCTTTGACGTCCAAAGGGAATTCATGCCCATCTTGTGCGGGGCAAGGCAGCTGCCATTGCCTTCCAAAAATATGTTCCCTGGGAAGCCATTGCCAAGGCAGCCACGTGGGCTTCCCCATCAGCTTTTGTGAAGCATTACTGCTTAGACCTGAACTCCAGGGCTGATGCTCAGTTCGGGCAAGCTGTTCTTAAAAACCTCTTTCAGTAAAGGAGTGCCATCCACCCGTTCTCCTGTAAGGAGTGCTTGGTAATTTCCCAAAAGTATGGCGGAAAGGGGACGGGACATAGGAGTATAATAAAGTTACCGTAGTGACTACCTTACTCCTAGTCCATAGTCCCCTTTCCTCCATACGCCCGCCCTCCGTCCCCTCTAATAAGTATCCTCTATTATTGCTTAAATGGTCTCAGACCTGGCGATAGAAAAGGACTGAAGAGCGATGCGTGGGGCGGAGCTAAGGAGGGCAGGATTGCGGCCGTGTGCAGTACACCGCGTAAAAAGAGAATGTGGACACATTTTTCAATTTGATGCTTTTTTACAAAAAGTGCTGCGGTCCCGTCCCACAGGACAGAATGTCCCAAAAGTATGGAAGAAAGGGGACTATGGACTAGGAGTAAGGTAGTCACTACAGTGAGTAACTTTATTAAAACCAGCCATACCATTTCTCAAAATTTCACCATTCTTGTGTTTACCACATGTTTCACTCGAATAAACAGAAGTCCTCAAATATAGGGAGATCAGTCTGAATTTAAATCACCTACTAAAATGGGGTGACCCAGTGGGTGGTGCTCACACCAGTCATTCACATAGTATAAAAGCCAGTCTATTGTCTCCCTCAAATCTCCCATACCTTCATGCCAGTATGTATTTAGTATAAGGAGATCCCAACGAGGCTTACTCATACTTCTAATATGGGTAGCTAGAATAGCATAACGGGAGTCATCAATGCCCACCGCAATGAGAGCCCTACAACTTTTAACCATGGTTAGAAGGCCCCCAGATGGTCGACCAATTGATCCCTGCTAGACGGGTTGAGCTGTAACTTCAAAACCATCAAAGACCGGGGGGGGGGAGTAAGTGGGCAGCAACCAAGTCTTCTGCAAGGAGATAATCGTATGTGACTTGAATTTAATGCCCAACCCCGGTTCAGAAAACAAATTGCGAGCATCCCCTTAAGTTTCAAAAGAGGATACTTAGTTCACCGGCTGGGATAGCAATCTCGCATTCAGCAGATTCAGTGTTAGACACAACGCTTTCAGTAGCCATGACCAATCCTTAGTAGCCTTTGAGAGTCTCATCCTTTCTTTCAAACACTGCACCTAATCACCATGCAAACAGTCTTTTCCCAATCCTCTCCCAGGGTTATGCTTTCTTGGAACTCCTTTCATGTGAGTAAGGTCAAAACCAAAGACCCTCAGATTGTCTCTCTCATTCATCACAGCATTGAAAACCAATCCTGGAGCAAAATATACCAACAAACAATCAGTTTTATGCCTGTCAGGAAAGACAACTCCGCAAATGTCTCCAGAAGAATTATCGGCTAAACTCGGGATTTCGGACAAAAAGTCGCAATATGATAGACCGCCTAAGCACAGCGGTTTTATTGTCAGGGATTACACTCCCAAGCAGTATAACATATGGATTTTCAATATGACTCACCACCCTCAGTGATGTTTTCATAGGGGGGTGTGGTGTAGTAGTAGTAGTAGATATTTTCTCTGAACAGGAGCTAAAGGCTCCTGGGCCCAATGGAGCATGATCATACAATGTCCTTTCATCACCCATCACTTTGTTATTGAAAGGCCTGGAATAAGACTCAGCACACATAGAACGGGATGGGACCAACCACTCCCTCTCCCTCCCACACATATTTTCCAAACCAGAGCGCTCATTCTCATGCACTCTGGTTTTTACCCTAGTTGCCACAGGGAGTAGAAATGGAAGTGGGACACCCATCCCAGATATTTTGGATCGTTCGTTTAACAGACCTATGGTGTCGACCACTACCAGGGTATGCAGTATATGAACAATGCTGCTAGCGGGGCATCCTACATCCGCCCAATTTATCATAGCAATTATTTCCCCTTCGGTTGGATTCTGCACAGAGGGTGCAGTAACTATTCTGCTCTGTAATAGCTCACCCATAGAATTAAGATCAACCATCCCTGCCCATATTGGTATTCATTGCGGGACCCTGAGAGACCACCTCTAAATCTTCGTTAGAATTTACTGGGGCAGAAATCCAGGTGATGAGTCAATTGATGTAAGGGTTGAGTCAAAGTCTGGAGCATATCTTCCTGTTAAATCTGGGAGGGTGCCAACCTTACTGTCTTCGTGAGAACATGCTTCCCTTATCCCAGAGGGGGGCATCATCCAAGGATTCAGGCTCTTCTTCCAATATTGCTTCAGATATTGATGGTAGGCCCTTATGTACATATACGTCTCCCCCCGTGGTACGCCTTTTGAAATAACTTTCAAATCGGAGTCGCCAGTTACATTCATAGACTTCTCCTGCTCTTTGTGAGCAAAGAGGTAATAACATTAGACCTTTTCTGTGTCCCATTTGCTGTCAGTGGTGGAGGTACTGACCCATCATTAATTGAAGCTAGGTTCTTCTCAGCAACAGTGCATATGGGAGGCATATTAACATTTTCAATTCCCGTAGCATCATCAGATATTTGTGGCTCAGAAAGAGGTGTGTTGGGAAAGGGAGGGAGTGGGAGATTTACTGCAACCAACATATCCGCATCAGATATGTAATGCGTCTTTTGTGAGATGGGATATAATCACTTTACCAATCCTCAGCTCGCACATCAGTATTAGTATCGATATTTATTGGAAAGAGTAGTAGCACAATGAGAGCACAAAGACAGTGGAACTTGTAATTCGTACCTTGAAATGAGAATATGGGTCAGTCCTGTGTCTGGTCAGTCTACTCCAAAGATATCCAACGGATAGAAGAAACGCTGAGCACACCGACTGCAAGACTGCTAAACTGTCAGTCTCCGTCGGGAGTATGGGGGTTTTAAATGGTCCTCCAATGGTATACACAAAAGACAGACTGCAGATAACCTTTCCTCAGCGTGCCACTGCTAGACTGTCACTCGCCAACACTGTACACATGAATAAGACTATATTAAGTGTTAATATTAAAGTTCCGATTTTTAATGCACTTATATACAGTTTAAGAAAAGGGACTTCTATGATAAAAAGTTAATTTAAAATGCTGTTTTTTAAATAATACTCTCTTTATGTTTATAATAATTTCATTTTTCACATTACTTTCTCCTATAAAATGTAATATTTGCGAATGTTGTATATCTATGGATATACACCTAAAATTAACTTAAACTATTGTCAGGATCTGGCCCTTAAGATCCACAAACAAGTTAGATTTTTCCTTACGAATGGAATTCTTTTTTTTTTTTAGGTATTGTACCAATAAGTAAAAAAAATGTTTAGAAACATTTATTATACACAGCGCATGTGAGAACTTTGTGTATTTTGGGCAGTGTTTACATAACTCTGACAGCTGAAGTGTTGTCAATTTTTCTTCCTGCAGCTTTGAGATAGTAGCACATGCACATTGCTTTTAATTAAGAAATCTAAACTGGGAGGTAATTGCGAACTCGCAACCAAGATGGCCGCTGCTAACTGAGCTCTTTGGCATGGCACTGCATAGGGGAGGCCGCCTATCTGATACACTGAATGCACCGAAGACTTTTTGTGAGGCACATAGACTGCAGTGCCTGCTGGACGAATTAGGGCTGTCATGGTGGCTGTATAGGACGTTGGAGAAAGTGGAGCCGAGCGGCCTGTTCGGCCTGCAGAGAGGTGCAGTGCTGGACTGTGCTGCAGAGCACGGCAACACCGACTTCTGATAGAGAGACTGGTCGACAGTTGGTGCCTGCGTTGGGCCGAGACCATCTAGCGAGGTCCACTTGCAGGTGGCAGCGGGGGCTGTGCGGTGCCCCGCTCCACCGACTCTGGGCTCTGTGGGGCCCATGAGCCCACAGTTAGGCGCGGAGTGGGGGTGGGGTGCTCCCACCCTTCCATGTCGTGTGCCGGGAGCCCCCCTGCACACAGGGACAACGCAGTTACATATGGCAACAACTGGTGCAGAAGCTGTGGGTGTGGAGATGACCTGCCTCCCTCGAGTACTTCCCGGTTTGTAATCCTGCTTGGAGTGGCAGCGACTGCCTCTGTGGTTGGGAAGCAAAGTGGAGGCTGATGAGGATTGAGGGACCTGGGAGCTGACCACCTGGCCAACTGCAGCCGGCCACTACATTTGAAGACGTGTAGTTTTCTGTCCCGACAGTGGTGTCTCTCTGTCTGGAATACGGGCCTATGGGGGAGGGGAGCACTGAGGGGAGAGACCCAAGGTGCATGGTTGAGTTATAATTGAGCGTTATACAATACCTGCTGCCTGATGCGCATACTGCACTTCATACTCTACTGTTCGCCCATTGATGCACTGGTGGGAAACTTATTTGGTTCGAGCCCCTGCTTTGACGGATACCTGGGTGTGGGCTGTGCCCAGCCTGCATGGACCCTCCTGGTGGATGTTGGGTCCCCCTCGTAAGGAACTGTGCTATGTATATATGCAGTGCGAGTGTATTTTTGTACCCCTGCCAGGACAGCTGCTAAATCTGGGAGCTTGCTTACTGTGGGGGTGCTGCTACCTGACTCTTTGGAACCATTAGATTTGAGTTTGCTGTGCTCCCTAGTGCTATCTTACATGTTGTGACCATACTATTTAAAGCATCTCTTACATGGCGAAGGGTAACATCAGCAGTCCTGCTTGCTGTTTTCTCACTGCTGGTGGAGAGAGGGTGTTGTTGCCCCGAATTGCCCTGGAGAAGCAGGGTTCCTCCTGCCTAGGGGATGCAGGATCTAATTCCAGCAGCTTTGCCCCAACTTCAGACCTGGGCTTAGTGCTGTCCGAGATGCGGAGTAGATTTGCTTCCATCAATTGTAAACTTGACAGCATGGCATATAAGGTCGATCGTATGCAAGAACGTATAGATAAAGAAAGTGGCTGGATCTCTGAGGCTGAACATAGGGCGGGAGAACTTGAGGACACCGGTGTTGAGGTGACACTGGCGAATCGCACTCTGCAGAGGAAGGTCAATGAGATTAAGGAGAAGAATGAGGACTTGGAGGCGAGGTTTCGCAAAAACAATATACGGATTGTGGGGTTTCCCGAAACGGTGATACAGCAGAACATGGAGGTCATTATTGAGAAATGTATTCAGGAGGTTCTAGGGGCCCCTAGCTGACTCAGTTTTTGGTGGAGAGGGTGCACAGAGTGTCACAGCAGGTTCCCAGACCGGTTCAGAATCCTCGACCGGCCATAGCTCGCCTGTTGAATTATAGGGATCGAGATGTGATTCTTCGCAGAGCTCAGGATCTTGGCAATCTACAGTATGAAGAAGCGTGAGTCTCGCTCCATCCTGACTTTACTCTGTCAGTCCAGGGGGTTCGCCTCTTCTTTTTGGCAGCAAAGCACGCCCTTCGGGAACGTGGCCTGCAGTACGCTATGCTGTACCCATCCAGGATGCGGGTGGTACATGGCAACAATACTAATTTCTTCACCGATCCTGCAGCAGTACAGTAGTACAATATATTTTGGAAACTTTACCGAAGGAGTGAGCAAGTGACTGAAGCCGCCACGGTGGATCACAGTTGCTATTACTTAGTGGCGTGGCTGGTGTCAGTTATAGGAAGGGAAGCATGTCTCTCGCAGGGTTGGGAAATGTGTTTATTCCGGCGCGTTGGGTGTGCATATATAATGTTTGCCTATGTAACAAGTTCGTCCAGCAGCTGGGAGTTGTTGAGTTGTTGGCCTCCCCTGGGCGGTAGTCGGCTGGGTTAGGCCTATGAGGTGGCAGAGTCTGGCGCCCCTGGGTCGTTACCCTTGTTGGCCTGGGCGAGTTGGGAGGGGGTGGGAAATTTCACTGCGAGTTGGGGATGGGCAGTTGGAATTTTGGTTCGAATTGTGGTGGGGGAGTGGGCGGGGAGGAGAAAGGGGACTATTGAAAAATGGTTCATATCGCTGGGTTGTGTGATTGGTATATAGCTAGCTGAGTGTGCGGCTTGCTGGGAGCAGGGAGCAGAGCAGGGGTGGCGTCCTGTATTTTCCAGGTACATGGTCATAGCAGTTTGTGGAATTGTGAACTGGAATGTTCTTGGGCTTAATAATCCACGTAAGGTACGCAAAGTAGTTAGCTATTGCAAGCCACATGGAGCCAAAATGATCCTTTTGCAAGAGACCCATTTGATGGGCGCAGCAAATGAGGGGTTTGTTAGGTCCTTGGTGCTAACAGATATTATACATCTTATTCTACTAGGGTCATGATATTGTTACATAGATCGCTGAGGTCCCGACTGGTGGAGAAGGTCATAGACACGAAAGGTAGATTTGTGATTGTCTTGCATTGTTTATTTGTATGGGCGCATTATTAAAGTTACATTTCTGCAAGATATAGTTACAGTTGCATGTTACTTATATAAAAACATCAAGATGATATTTACAACATTGGCATTTTCATGAGCAGGAAATAATGCAGGACATTATGTACAAGCAGGCGGTAAACAACAAGCAGAACCATTATAGGTTAGTTGGTTTCAAGGGTGGCAAGCCATTTTTTAGCTCCTGTCCTTAATTGGGAGAGAGCAGGTACAGTTGTTATGGCTGTAGGTATAGAGTTCCAAAGTTTGGACGCTAATACGGGGAAGCTTGTACCCCCAGATCTCTGGCGGTTATACTGCAGGACTTTGAGGCAGTGTAGTTTGGCTGATCTAATTGGTCTGGACGACTGTTTTTTGGTGAATCTACAGACCAGGTATTTTGGCTCACGTACCAGTTACTTTTGTAAATATATATGGTCCCAATGTGGATGATCCTTTGTTCTTCGACACGCTCCTATCCAGCTGCATACCAGTATAATATGGGCTGGGGACCTTAATGTAGTCCTAGATGGGACAAAAGACAGATCAGTGGGGAATGCTCAGCCCCTTTCGCACGCATCATGTATGGTGCGGAAGACATGACTGAGTTAGAACTGTTAGATGTGTGGCAGATACTGCACACTAAGGGCAGGGAATATTCTTTTTATTAATCGGTCAATAACACGTTCTCACGGATAGATTATGCCCTGGCGGGTCCGATCTTGGTGCAGATGGCAGTCAAATGCTCTCTTCTCCCTAGGACATTATCATATCACTCGCCTGTTTTATGGTCATTTATCTGGGCCGGAAGGGGTACCTAGACCCTTCTGGTGGTTTATGGCTGCAGCTTTAACTGATATAGTGTTTCGTAGTGAGGTGGTAGATACAATCCTGGCGAACTTCTGGGACAACTTGGGAACTGTGCCCACAATGGCCACCATATGGGAAGCTTTTAAGGTAGTCTTGCGGGCCAAGTGCATGTCACTAGAGTTTGGTGTGTTTAAGACGATCAGACAGCAGTTATCGGAACTGGAACTGGAGTGATTAAGGGCCTTGAATTTAGGGAAAGCTAGTGATGCAGACACCAGGGCATTGTTGAGAGGGGCATTGGATAGTTTCGATGCAGAGGAAGATCGTGACTCTTAGTAACTGGTGCACCCAGTGATTGCTCGCTGATATAGGGAGGTCTGGATGAATTTTGGCAGCGGTGCTCCAGCAAGAGGAGGATAGTTTGGATATAGCAGCCGTGTGCATTGTGGATGGGCTGGTGGTGGCTTAGCTGGAGCTTATTTTGGATTGCTTACTATTAGTGGCTTTATGCATCGCGGGGGTGGAGGGCGAGGATGAACTGCGAAGGTTTCTGCTGGATGCTTCCTTGCCGACCCTAAGTCAAGATTCGGCAGCAGCATTAGCTGTGTCGTTTACAAAAGATATCTTGGTGGCCATTGAGGCCTTGCTTACTGCAAAGGCACCTGGCACTGATGGTACAACGGCAGAATTTTACAAGGAGTTTGGGTCTGAGGTTGCTGGATATTTGCTAGATGTCTGGGAGGAGACAATGAGCTCGGGTCTGCTCCACCATACGTTACGCGAGGCTGTGCTGACTGATATTAAAGCCTGGGAAGTAGCCCCAGGATTGTGCTTCATACCATCCAATATCGCTTCTGAACTTGGATACAAAAATATTTGCTAAAATACTGGCAGACAGGCTGCTCCCGCTTCTTACGGCCTTAATCCATCCTGATCAGTTTGTATTTGTCCCAGTGAGGTCAACTTTGTTGAATTTGCGCTGGCTCTTAGTTATATTAGCTCAGATAGACCCCGAAGTACAGACGGTTGCGACCCTATTAGACGTGGAAAAAGCATTTGATTCTGTTGAATGGAGTTATACATTTGGAGTACTGCGACAGGTTGCCATCCTGGACTATTACTTGGCCACTGTGAGACTTTTATATGCTGGGGCGAACGCCCGGATATCCCTTTTTTTGTAAGCAATCAGCTATATGTGCCTTGTGCTATGGGACTAGATGGGTGTCCGCTGTCACCTCAGCTCTTCGCGATAGAGCAACTGGTGGCCCAGCTGTGGAGGTTTCATCGAGAGAAGGAATTGGCTCTAGGAGGGGCACAGGAGTTGGTGTGCTTATACGCAGATGATGCAATTTTGTATTTTAAAAACACAGCTGTCAATCTGGACTCTTTAACAAGGGAGGTAGTAGAATTTGGTTGTTCCTTGGGGCTCAGTGTTAACTGGTCTAAGTCAATTTTGTTTTCTCTGAATGAGGGCACAGTCAAGCCAGATGACATTGGACGGTATAGCTGGGAGCAGTCTTATGTCGAGTATTTGGCTGTGCGGGTCAGCAGGAGTTCTAGGTCCCTTCTTCAGGATAATCATTTGACTTACCTGCAGGTTCTTCCAGGTAAGGTGAATAGATGGAGTACTCTTCCCCCTTAGTCTTTTGGGATGGGTAGCTTTAGCCAAAATGGCGGTGGCTCCCAAATTACTGTATATATTTTCAGAATGTCCTTGTTTGGCCGAGCACGGCTTTCTTCTCAGATTTAAAAGCTTTGATGGTCAAGTTGGCATGGCACCCAAAGGCCTGTTAGATGATTAGCTGGGGTACGCTGATTCTCCCATGGGACCGTGGGGGAATTGGGGCACCGGATATGGAGCTGTATATTCTCACAGCACCGGTGCATTTTGTGTCCTACTGGATGCCGGGTTCTACCCTTTACCCGCATGTGCGTATTGAGCAGTGTTTGGTGCGCCTCTTCTCACTGCAGGGTGTGTTAGTGTCTAGAAGGGTTGCTGATAAATGCAAATTCAACCGTGCATGCGTGGAATAGAATCCTTAAGCGGCTGGGAGTGGATACTCCATATTCCCCAGAGCTCCAACTTCGGAATATTGAGTGCTTGCAGCTGACCGCTGATGCAGCTTTGGTCCTGGAGTGGGGGTGGTTTGGGGATAGGGCATATGCTTGATTTGTACCCAGAGGGGGTATTTGTGTCCCAGGAGCAAATTTGCAGCCAAGATGGGAAATGGGTTTCACTGGCGGTTTCAATACTTTCAGATGCGGGCTACTTTAAAAAGACTGGTCCTCTTTTCCGGCTGAGCTTCCTCTGCTGCCTGTATTGCAGTACCTCTTGAATTCGGCTTCGGTAAACCATGTGGTCTTTGAAGTGCAGGGCCCGATGGGAGGAGGATGTTGGTTCTTCTTTTACGGATAAGCAGTGGGCAAAGCTTTGTGAGTGTACGCACAAAGGAGAATCCAACACTAGACTCCAATGGATCCAGTTTAAGACCCTTCATAGGGTATACCTTGTCCCTGCAAGACTCCACCTTTTTGACCCCACCAGGGGATGATAGGTACCCGAGATGCTATGTTGAAGCAGCTGGTTTTCTTTATATGCTGTGGTCGTGCCCTCGGGTGCAAGACTTTTGGCAGCGGGTGGTGGGGATTGTCTCACGCATGTTAGTCCAGGAGGTGGCCTGTGATTTACTATTTTGTATGTTTGGGTGGCACCTAGGGGTACAAAAGAACAGCTGTAAAATTGCTGGCAACGAGCATGATCATAGTGCGCAGGTGCGTCTTGATGCGATGGACTAGCTCTGTTCCCCCTGTGGCTACGACTTGGTTGGAGGACTTGATCTGGTTAAGCGATATTTATTGCTAAGGAGTATGGGGCTCTCTGAGGGGTGCAGACTAGGCCCAAGAATATATGGGGCCCAATGGTGGCTTATCTTCTTGCCTAACAGCCATTGGAGAAGTGGGGGGGATCTGCAGATTAAAGCATATTGGGTTTTGGCTGTCTGTGTTATATAGAGTACGCATTGCCTACTTTCATTTTTTGTTTACTACGAATCCCTGCACTGTACAGCTGTATTTTATGACTTGATGTGTACCCGTATGAGATGTGAACCTTAATAAATACATTTAAAAAAAAGAAAGAAATCTAAACAAATTGATTACTGGCATTCCCTAGTATCACCTGGTAGGTTAACTACTGTATTTAGAATGTCTTTTTTTTTAAAGTGGTTTAAAAAGGAGTGCATGATTGGGGCACATATAGAATGACGTACTAAGGTTTATAACAACATAGTTTATAGGCTTAACCTTCTTAATGAAATGGATATAGTAGCATTGTATAAAATAAAGTAGAGTTGCTATTAAGTTACCCATTAACCAATAAAGATGTTTCATTGATAGTACTGAAATATTTATAGACTAGAGAAGGTACCATAGAGCTATCCCCTCTTTACATTCAGAAACAAAATAAATTGTTCCAAGTGCAACGATGAATGGCTCCACACCATGCAGCCACAACCACCTTGCCTCTAAAACCCTCCAGATGCTGGGCTTGTAGTCAGATCTATGTAACACCCTGTCCTGGTTTGCTATGGAAATATGCATCACCTCTCCCATCTTGGCTGCACCCACCCCTACTGCACATGAATAGTAAGGATATATGTAACACTAAACTGCTTGATGCTTTCTCAGCTGTAAGCCCTAGGTGCTACGTCATCCAAGCTTCAGGGAGACGTGACACCCAACACGGTTCTGCATGCTATTGCCAAGAGGCAATTCTGTTTACTCCTTATTACTCCTAAGTCCCGTCCCCTTTCCTCCATACTGTATATATGTGCACCTGACAGGGGATGTGATCGGAGCCTTTTGCACCGCAATGTGCCTTTACCCTTTAAATGTGTAGCATGCCAGGGCATGACTATGAGCATATCTGTGCTCCGCTAGTCCCTGCCATCCAGTGCCTCACCTCAGTCCTCTTTTTGAAACAGGATCAGACCTGCACTGCATTAGCGCTTATCTTTTAGGCACATCTGCATTTCCCCACAGAACCTTTTTCTTCGATTCTGTACTCTTCAGCCTCCAGTGCCATGGTCCCCAAATGCATTTATATCTTGATATGTATCTTGCGAGGGCTCCTTCTGAGCTTCAGGTGCCCATACACTCTATTCAGCGTGATTGGGACTCAACCAATGGTGGGACTGATGTGCAGTTGTAAGTGGTTTCAACCCAGCACTCCACCTAAATCAATGCCTAGCGTGAGATGCCCAGCTGGAACCCTTATTTATATATTGTTATGTTAAGTTATTTTATTTCTGGACAATGTACCCTTATATAGCGCCCCTCTCTTTCAATCCCCCCCAACCCGGTCTCACTGAACCAAGAAGTAGGTTGTTTTGCAAAGTTAAGATTTATTTGATGAATTGAACAATATATATATATATATGTATATCTATATATATATATTTCTGAGGCTTGTGGAATCTGCTTAGATCACATGCTGTGCATAGGCCGACATCTAGTGGAAGCTGCGGAGTATTACAGTTTGTTTTTCGAAACTCGAAAATGGGCGTCGACACAGGCGTGCCAGTAATACTATCCCTAGTGTGACGTCCACTGTACCCAAGATCCCTCACGCGTCTAGGATGCTCAGATTGTTTTTTTCCGCCATACTGGTCGGAAGCATCTTGCGGAGTCCCCCTGGCCTTAGCCTTACTTTTGCTAATTATTGAAGTTTAAAATTATTTATTGACATCCTTCCCCACCCCAACGTCGACCCTCGACACTCGACGACGGCTGGAGAAGACATCGACCGTCGGCTGCTGCACGACGGATCTGGGCCTCGGAAGGCCGCTGGCCTCGGCCCGGGCCTAGTAGGCCGCTGGCCTCGGCCCTGCAAGTAGGGAGAGTGGGGGGTGGTACATACTCTTCACTCTTGGTATATAGGTACACCTTCTATATTTCCAACACTTACCAGCCCGCTGCCTCAAGGTGCGTATGGAGGGTACCCCTTTCCAATTCTGCCCCAAGTGCAACCGCAAATACCCTTGGGTCAACAGGCATGCCACGTGCAATCTCTGCTTGCCGAGGGACCACCCCGAAGCGAACTGCAGAGCGTGTAGTAGGTTTAAGCCTAAGACACTTAAGGACCGTTCGACAAAGCGTTGGGCCCACCACGCCAGGCAGGCGGCCATGGCAGCAGAGGGCGCCTTCAGCGATGGCAGCGACGCCGTACTTTCGGACGGCGAGGGCATTACGGCGTCGAAAGACTGCCGAGCGCAGGTCCCCGACCTCGGAAGGTTGTCCGGCAGGGCGGCTATGGGGAAGACCCCCGGCGACGCAAGCGCTACACACCCTACACACACTAAGTACACTAAGTCCAACCGAACCTCGACGACGTCGACTTCTCGGAAAGAGGCACAGATAGAACGGTCCGACTCGGTGTCCTCTGGGCGCTCTCGATCGAGATCGCCTCATGACGCAAGGCAATCATCCACTCTTGCCAAGAGTGCCTCGCTCCCTAGATTAACGGAAGTTCGATCGTCGGAAGACGAAGACGATTTCCACCCCCAGGCCGCGCTCCAGGAGACCGAGGCCGCAGTTAACACCAGCGAGGCCCCACACTCGAAACACACAGATACCTCTCCCGACCCTCGACGCCAGGCGTCGAAAGTCTCTGGGGCCTCCAAGGGGCAGGGAAAACATTTTTCAACGCACGGGGAGGGGGGGAAACAGCGGAAAGCACAGACTTCCACTCCTGTAAGACCATCCTTCCACCCTAAGCAGACAGACAAACACAAATCTACTGGGACATCAACATCCAGCAAGGGTACCCTTGATAAGTCCTCTAAGTTGCCTACTAAAGTCATACCCTGTTCCAAAGAATGGTCCAGTGAAGACATAGACAGGGTCATGTCAAGGATGTCTTCCTTAGCTGATTTTTATGACAAAAACCCAGAACATTTCCTTTCGTATGACCCTCAAGGGGCCACACCCTCAGGCTCCTCTGATCCTATCCCCCTAAGTAAAAAGGCCCAGTTCGAAAGACCTGAACCCTTCGAGGTGCAGCCTTACTCTACTCCATACTCTACTCCACACCCCAGATACCAAGGACAGCCTTTCCCTGAAGGGGACCAGGAGTTTAACATTATGGAGGAACAAACCGGGACTGAATACTATGCGGTTGATGAGGACCTGGAGGAGGTAGAAGATGAGCAGGAAATTTACAGAGTAGATTCCCCGGTAGAGAGCAAAGCCCCAGTTACCGACTCGCCAGTTGATAACCAGCCCCTCCTTAATGAAGTTCTCGTTCGCGCAGCAGAACATTTTCACATCGACACCCACGGTGTACAGGAGGAAAGGGACTTCGCAGAAGAGTTGGTGGGAGAGAGGAGGCCGGTCGCTCAGACCATCCCTATCCTTAAATCCATCCAACGTAGAATAGATCCATCCCTGGTGAATCCTAACCTCACCAGAGCCGTCAACCCTAGAGTCGAAAAACTTTTTCGGGCAGCCCAGTCTGACCCTCTTTATATAAGAGGACATCTTAAACCAGACTCCCTAGTGGTTACCAACACTCGGAAGAGGGCTGGGACACCATTATCGTCGTCAGAAGCTCCTCCCGACAAGGAGAGCAAAAAACTGTACGGGTTTGGCAGGAAGGTAGCCTCAACGTCCGCCTACCAAGCAAGGATTGCAAACTCCACCACCCTGTTGGCAAGTTACAACTGCCATCAATGGGAAGAGGTCGCGGCGCTCATAGCCTCTGCTCCTGAACCGTTAAAGGGCCAGTTGGCTCGGATCTCGGCAGAAGGGAGAGCCGTGTCTGGTTGCATATTAAAAGCAACTTTCGACGCCGCGGACAACGCAGGAAGATTGATAGCGGAAGGTACTGTTATCAAGAGACATGCGTGGTTACGGCAGTCGGGGTTCAAAACAGAAACCCAGGCTTCATTAATAGACAAGCCGGTGGAACCCGATCTATTGTTTGGGAAAGCGATCGAAGACGCACTTAAGAATGCCAAGGACGAATACGAGACTCTCAAATCCCTTGGCCAGCTTACCAACAAACCCCCTAACCAGAGGGGGAACAGTAATTTTCGTCGCCCACGCGGCCAAAATTCACAAAGAGGCAACTATGCCCAAGGACAGGGTACACAATGGAACAACAACCAGCAGTCTACCCAAAGTTACGGCAGGGGTAACAAGAGAGGTCGTGGAAGAGGCAGAGGCAGCCCCAACAAGGGAGGTGGCACGCCTCCACCAAAGCAGTGACGCTCAGTTCAGGGTCCCTTCTCACGCAACCCCAGTAGGGGGACGCATTTCCAACTTCACCCAGGCTTGGGAAGGGATCACCTCAGACAGATGGGTGCTGTCAACAGTGTCCACAGGATATTGTATAGAATTACTGCAGCGTCCCCAGAACCACCCTCCACGACAAAGAATACACTCCTTAGAACATCAGAAGATCCTTCTCGAGGAGATCGCCATTCTGCTAGAAAAGGACGCGATAGAACTCGTCCCAGGACACCAGGTAAACAAGGGTATCTATTCAACTTACTTCCTTGTGCCAAAGAAAGATTTGACAATGCGCCCAGTATTGGACTTACGGCCTGCCAACAAGTATGTCAAGCCCCAAAAATTCCGTATGACCACGCTACAAGAGGTAATCCACCTGGCAACCTTGGATATGAAAGATGCTTATTTTCATATTTCCATGCTCCCAGCGCACAGAAAATACTTGCGCTTCAAGGTGGACAGTCGCCACTACCAATTCAAGGTACTGCCCTTCGGGATAGCTTCAGCACCAAGGGTATTCACCAAGGTACTAGCGGTGGCAGCTGCACACCTACGCAGGGAGGCAATCCCAGTGTACCCTTATCTGGACGACTCATAACGGGGGAAACCCCAGGAATTTGCAGGTCAAACATTCAGAGAACTATCGACCTCCTCCACGAATTAGGCTTCTCTATCAACGAGAAGAAGTCAAGTCTGGTGCCAAGCACCTCAAAACAGTTCCTAGGAGCAATCCTAGATACTCAGAAAGGGTTGACCTTCCCTTCGGAAGAGAGAATTCGGAATATACTACTGCAAATTCCACATTATCAGTCAGGTCAACAAATAACGGTACGCAAAGCAATGCGGTTACTGGGCATGATGGCGTCATGCATTTACCTGGTCCCCCACGCGCGTCTGCGCATGCGTCCCATGCAGGAATGGTTGGCGAAACAGTGGTCTCAGGCAAGTGGTCAGTGGGACGATCTAGTGGTCGTTTCGCCAACACTCGTACAGAGCTTACACTGGTGGACAAGAGAGAATCTCGCAAGGGGAAAACCCTTTTACGATCCCGAAGTACAGGCAGTGGTGACTACAGATGCATGCCTGACTGGGTGGGGAGCTCACCATCTCCACCACACAGCTCAGGGTCTCTGGTCTCACTCAGTAGCCAAGAACCACATCAACCTGCTAGAGCTTCTGGCAGTATTCCGAGCGCTTCGGGCGTTCGAGCCCCATCTGCTAAACTTGTTGGTGCAGATCCGGACGGACAGCACGACAGCCATGTTCTATCTGAACAAACAAGGAGGGACTCGTTCGCCAAATCTGTCCAAGCTTGCCCAGAAAATCTAGATATGGGCACTCAGACGGAACATCTTCCTGTCATCACAACATGTTCCAGGGGAGCTCAATTCCCTAGCGGATGCCCTAAGCAGAGACTCCCTCCCAGAAGAACACGAATGGGTCCTTCACAGAGATATCGTAGAAGATCTCTTCTCTCAGTGGGGTTTCCCCACTATAGACCTATTCGCCACAAGCGAAAACAAACAATGCCCAGGATTTGCATCCAGGTTCCCCCAGCCAGACTCCCAAGGGAACGCCCTGTGGATGAACTGGTCAGGGATGTTTGCGTACGCTTTTCCACCAACTCCTCTCATCAGGAAGGTGGTGTACAAGATGAACAAGGAATCGATGACGCTCATCCTAGTTGCTCCCATGTGGGCGAGACAACCATGGTTTCCACACCTACGCAAGATGGCGGTGTGCGAGCCCATCAAACTCCCAGCCTGGTACAACCTACTGTCCCAGCAACAAGGTCAAACAGTGCACCAGGAACCCAACTCAATGAACCTGGCAGCATGGCTCCTGAGGTCATAGAGTTTGGGCATCTCAATTTACCACAGAGGTGTATGGACATCCTAAAAGAATCCAGGAAACCAAACACAAGGCACTGTTACTTTGACAAGTGGAAGAGATTCGTTATTTGGTGCCAGAATAAACAAATCAACCCAGTTGATTGCACTCCTTCCAACGTTGTAACATACATGCTCCACCTGCTGGACGCAGGGTTGGTTTTTAACTCTCTGAAGGTACACCTGGCAGCCCTCTCGGCTTACACCACATCCCATAACAAAGTATCGTGGTGGAAAGTACCAGTAGTTAAAGCCTTCATGGAAGGAGTAAAAAGACTTCACCCTCCTATTTCGAACCCACCGCCAGGATGGGACCTCAATGTGGTGCTAGCTAAGCTCATGGGCCCCCCTTTCGAACCCATGCATAAAAGTAGTCTCAAACACCTGACTTATAAAACGGCCTTCTTAGTAGCCATTACCTCTATAAGAAGGGTCAGTGAAATTCAGGCTCTGTCAGTGCAGGATCCTTTCTTTACTATCCACAAGGACAAACTGGTTTTACGCACACACCCTAGGTTCTCACCTAAATTTATATCTAAGTTCCATGTAAACCAGTCCATCGAGCTTCCGGCTTTCTTCCAGAACCCGCAAAGCTCAGCTGAGGTGAAACTACACACCCTTGATGTGCGTAGGGCGGTCCTCTACTATGTAAATAAAACCAGACCGCTAAGGAAAACAGATCAACTGTTTGTCTCCGTAGCTACAGGCAGAGAGGGGGATCGCGTCTCTAAAGGCGCGATCTCGAAGTGGATTATCAACTGTATACAGCTGTGTTACTCTCTTTCTGAAAAAACTCTGCCTTTTACGCCAAGGGCCCATTCTACTAGAGGCATTGGGGCCACTCTGGCTTTCATTGCAAATGTTCCCCTCGACACCATTTGCAAAGCAGCTACTTGGAGCTCTATTCACACTTTTACTCAGCATTACTGCGTTGACACTCATTCCAAGACAGATACACAAGTGGGACAAGCGGTTCTAAGACACCTGTTTGCTCATGACCCTTCTCACATCCCACCTCCTTCTTTTGGTACTGCTCGCTAATCTATGCACAGCATGTGATCTAAGCAGATTCCACAAGCCTCAGAAGGGATACATTACTCACCGTAATCGTATTTCTGATGCTTGTATCTGCTTAGATTCACATGCGACCCACCCTTCCTCCCCTCCGAGAGAAGGCGCATGATTGCTTGTAGTCTTACCTTTCTGTCTATCTGCTTGGATTATCTGTACTCACGCTACTCCTCATGCTTCCTCATGTCAGAAAAAATACAATCTGAGGATCCTAGACGCGTGAGGGATCTTGGGTACAGTGGACGTCACACTAGGGATAGTATTACTGGCACGCCTGTGTCGACGCCCATTTTCGAGTTTCGAAAAACAAACTGTAATACTCCGCAGCTTCCACTAGATGTCGGCCTATGCACAGCATGTGAATCTAAGCAGATACAAGCATCAGAAATACGATTACGGTGAGTAATGTATCCCATATATATATATCACTTTTATGAATATGAACAATATCTAGATATCACACTTATTAATATTTATACAATGATCAACCATGGGTGATATGACAATGATGAACAATCTCTTTAATCAATAGGAGTATGGGTGAGAAGAATAATATAGCAGAGAATATCTTTGTGTGGGTTCAATGAAATGCAATGATATGAAATTAATGCAGCACAGAAATAAAACTTGATATGAATTCAATCAAAGACAATGTAATCACTCTTTCCCCCTGTTATTACTCAATCCCCCCTAATATGGAGTATGAAGAGATGGAATGAGGGCACACAGCTTTCAGGAATATACAATCAACAATGCAGTTCAATCCCAATTCCCCAGCAAGCTTTGAGAGAACAGGAATGATTTTAAAACAGGTCAAATGCTTTTGAATGTGATTTGAAATGAATGGGAAAAATGCTAAAAATGGATTTTAATTCGCTAAATGGGATTCAAAACTAGCGGGAGCCGCTTTGGATAGGTTCAGGTAGACACTAGCAATGATGTTTGAATGACTGGCAGATAGGAAACTGAATTCAGAAGTTGGATGCAAGAAATAGCAATTTTCTGTGGAATAAAATTGAGCCAAATGCAGAAGCGCCACAAACTTTTCAGCGTGCGAGAAATTGCGATTACAGACGAACTGAGGATGTTAGCTTCAATTTGACATTTACATTTCGTTCCTAGCATGTATGGTTCAAAAGTTGCAGAGATTTTAGTAAAGGTCAATTTTTCTCAAAAAGAGTCAAGATTTACAAATGAAAGATGTGATTTTGGAGATTAGAAACAATGATTTCTTAACACTAAGGAGTCTATGGAGCCACAAGCTACATGGCAGCACAGCCGCCGATCCAGGGGCGCCCCGGATGGTTTCTATCTGCCGCTTGCCTTTCTCCAGCAAATATATATTAGTGCAAAGATGTTTATCACTACAATTATCACAGGATTATGTGGATGAGAGAAGGAGTCAGGATAGACAAAAGAGATTCTACAATGCAGTTCTGGATATGTTGGAATGGGTTGGATGGGATTACTTAAAACTAAGATTGGCTATGGACAGTTCTATGCTAAATACTCACAACTATGGCTTCGGAATGGAATAGGCCCGTCACGATCTGGTCAAGGGTTTTGAAATGGAATCTCCTAGCCACGGGACAGGATACAGGCGCTTGGTTCTGCTCTCAGCAAGGCACTCTGGGCTTCACTGCCTCCTGGACTGGATCTGACGGGTTGGTTCTGGGTACAGCTCTGCTCTACTGGTTTGGATCTCTGGGTTCTAGCAAGGATTCCTGGCAAGAAGCAGCCAAAACAGCACAGCCAGGCTGTTGAATTGGTTGGGACCTGTGGAGGTTTGGGGTTAAAATCAGGTTGCAAGATTCTAAAGGCCAGCTGAGAAGGGTTCAGCTTTTTGTATTGGGCCTTCTGCTTCAGCGTTCTGGAGTCTGGATAGTTCTGGAGTCTGGATAGTTCTGGATCTGGATTCTCCTTCAGAGCGCTTTGTCAGTAGATCAGTGATGGGTGAATGTGTGTCTCGGTGCCCTCAACAGTCCCTATTTATGTATTTCTCGAGGGGGTGGGTAGGCTGATTATACTATGCCCAACCCCCTAAGAAGCCGATAGGTCAGAGAACTTCCTCTCCCCTGATTTGAGAAGCAACAGTGTGTCATGGTGTGTCATGATGTGTCATGTTTATAGTCCAGGGAGAAAACCCTCCCCTTTGTTTCTGTACATTATATCTTATTTTTCACAAAAAGCATATTTATAATATCACTAATTTACTAATACTACATATTTACATCCCAAATTAAATAAGGCACGCATCCGTCAAAGTCCCATCTTCTGGAGAGCTTTGGTTCACAAATGACAGTTTTGCGCGCTTTTGGTCGGTTACTCAGTATCAGTTCTGTACCAATTTTTTTACATACATGCACATACCATCTGGGCATATTCCTGTAATGTTTCATATTTTTAACATTATCACAACTGCTACAAAGTCCGCATTTTAATAATTCTGTCTCTGAATATCGCACAAATTCCAGAGTAGTTTCTAGTTGTGAGCAACATTTTCATTTTAATAACCTCTAAATTCCATATTTCTACCAGTTTGGCACAATTTTCTATAAGTCTTTTTCAAAAAGATATTTACTGTGCTTTCTGAATAAACAAAACTGCTTGTCTCCACCTCCAAGGTCTTGGCTGGGGTAGAGAGCAGTCCCAGGCCTCTCTGACTTTGGCATCTGGTTTCAGCCTACACCCGAATTAGCATTTCCTTTGAGTGAAAGGTAGTCTTTTGTCTCCTAGCAGAGCAACAGGCCAAACTGCTCCTCCCTTTTCCTTTCGCACCTCCCTTCCAGTTCCTTAGCAGAGAGCAGGGGAAAAGATTCCTTTGTTTGGGAGAAGGTGTGGAATGTCTTTGAAGCCCAGTGTAGCTGGCTTTAACTTTTAACACAATGTTTAAAATAGTCTTGTCCTAAAATACAAATTACATTTTCTTTACATACGTTTTTATTGTTTTCACATAATGAATACTACAAACGTAGAAAATAATCATAGCAACAATTCCCCAACGTTCCCCCCAAATCCCCCCACCCCCCTCCAAAGGACAGCCCCATTGTCTTGTGGGATTTCCTCAAGCTTCAAATAAATCCAGGATCCTAATTTTGTGTGGGCACCATTGCACCATATAGTCTGACTGGAGGAAGTCCAACACCGCCCCCCACTCCTTCACAAAGGATCCATTTAAACCTTGCAAGTTGTGAGTCAACTTTTCCATTGTAACTAGTGACCACACCTTCTGCAGCCAGGTGAATACTAGCGGAGGGTCTCGATGCTTCCAGTTCTGGGCAATAGCAGCCCATGCCGCAATTACCAGACCCATAAAGCTCCTCCATTGCCTCGTTGTGTATCCCTTGGTAGTTTGATCTCTTATCCCACATAGCCAGACCTTCTCCCCCACCATGGCCAGATTTGGAAACATCCCCTGCATATGGGACTTCACTTCTGTCCAAAAGCCCTGAATTTCTTTACAGTCCCACTAGATAAGCCTCCAGTCGGCCACTCCCCCGCAGCCCCTCCAGCAGAATTTGGGCATGCTTGGGAACATCAAGTTTAACCGCTCCGGCGTATAATGCCATTGCATAACCACCTTAACCCACATTTCCCTTGTCTGGATAGAACGGGTCAGCTTGGGAATACTCCCCCAGAGCTCCTTCCACTGGATCTTATGGATGTGTTCCCCCAATGTCTTCCCCCACTTTAACATGTAACTCCAACGAACATTCTCTGCCTGTACATCTATGAATTTGTATAAGGTTGACACCAGTTTCTTCGCCCCTGAGTTCGTTGTGGTATACTTTTCAAATGGGGTAAAATCCCTCGAGGCCGCCCGCTTGATGTCAGGGGACAACAGCCAGTAACAAAGCTGGTCATACCTATATCTATCTGTTTCCTGAAGTCGTAAATGTTTGGTGAATTCCTCAAACAAACTTACCTCTTGGCCCTGAAACATTTCACCTATTTTCGTCTACCCCGCCTGTTCCCATTTCTTAAACGCCCCTTTTTTCATTCCTGGAGGGAAATCCCGGTTCCCGAACATGGGTGTGAATGGGCCTGGCACACTTGTCAGGGTACAAAAAGGAGAGAAAAGAGGATCCAAAATTGGAACCCTCCCGTCCCTTGCACACCTTAAGTTTGCGCCAATATGACATCTTCCAAGGATTGACTTTTGTCACAATAAATTAGATATATATTCCAGTGAATTTCAAAAGATAATACAATTTTTTTTTAAAAGAGTGTTGCAATGAAATCCAATGTAAAAGAAGATTCTTTATTCCAAACGCGTGAAACAGGAAGGATTCAATTCATTTGATTGTGGCTGACTCGTTTCGAGAAGTTCATTCTCTTCATCAAGAGCCCAGAATAATGAATTAAACACTGCAGAGGAAACATGTTTTGAACCAATAACCAGGCATTCCCACACTGGCCGTCAGGTTTTAAACTTCAGTGAAGATCCTGCTCAATACACAAAGCATACGATTTCTCCAAACGCTGGTTACACGGATAGGCTATCGGAAGGCTCATCAGAAAAGCATTCACATCTTCTTATGAAAACAAACTTCTAAATGACCTCCTGTTTGCCGTATAGCATACTTTCCAAAAGACACTTTACGGGCGGCTTCTACTTTCACACTTGTCAGGGTGCCTTGCCGTGTTTGATCATCCCAGACCTCCAATGTGGCTCCCAGAACTTTACTAATACGCAGATTAGGATGTCTGTGTTGTGCCCCTTTCCATAATAGCTCCGCCAGTGGGGATCTTGCCACCGCTCTATCTTGTGCCATCTAGATCTTTTGTCCCCCCCCATCCATTCCTTTAGAACCCAGAGCTGCGACGCCTGGTAGTACCTTCGCAGGTGTGGGAGTGCCAGGCCCCCATCCTGGGTTTGTGCCATTAGCACTCCTCTAGCTACTCTGGGGGGTTTCTTTTTCCAAACAAACGTGGATACTGACTTAGAGAGTGCTCTAAAAAAGGAGTTGGGCACTTTAATCGAGAGAGCCTGGAAGTAATATAGCAATTTTGGGAGGAGGGTCATCTTAACTGATGCCATGCGCCCCCACCAGGATATCGCGAGCGGGTTCCAGCAATCCATATCCCTCCTGACTCTCGCCAGAAGTGGCGGAAAATTCCCCCCATACAGGCCGTCTAAACTGTCTGTGAGGGTGACGCCTAAATATTGTATCCCCCTGCTCGCTACCTTCAGGTTTAAAGATGTCGCCACATTCTGTATCTCCCCACCATCACCTGCCAGAATTAGTAATTCCGACTTACTCCTGTTAATCTTCAATCCCGAAATCGCCCCAAATTTCTCCAATTCCTGAATTACCCCTGGGAGAGTTTGAGCTGGATCCGACAAAGCCACAAGCATATCGTCCGTATACGCCACCACCCCATGCCGGCCACCCGCCATTTCAATCCCTGTAGTCAAAGAAAGTTCTCTGAGTCTTATCAACAGTGGCTCAAGGAAGACGGCGTACAGCAGCGGCGAGAGCGGGCAACCCTGCTTGGTACCCCTCGATAACTCCACCCTGCCCGTAACTTCCCCATTCAATGCTATCCTAACAGAGGGGGTGTTATAGTTGGCCATTATCATTTTCAAGAATTGCTCCCCATACCCCATGCCCCTTAAAGTGCGAAACAGCATTGACCATTCTACCCGTTCAAATGCTTTCTCGGCATCCAGTGCCAGGAGAGCTGCCGGAGTTTGCTTGATCCCGATCTTTTCTATTAAATTAATTATTCGCCTAATACTATCGTGTGTCTGCCGGCCAGGGATGAAGCCCGACTGATCCTTACCAATCAGTTTAGGGAGTAGCGGGGACAGTCTCGCTGCTAAAATTTTTGTATATATTTTGGAGTCCAAATTGATAAAAGCTATGGGGCGATACGAGCTTGGGAATAGCGGGTCCTTGCCTGCTTTGTGAAAAACCAACACTTTAGCCTCATTCATAGACTGAGTCACGTTTCCCTCCACCTTGAAGTTGTTATACAATTTCGCTAAAAATGGGATTAGGCAGTCTGCGTATTTCTTATAGAAGGCTGCCGTGAAACCGTCGGGGACTGGAGCTTTATTTACGGGGAGCCCCTTTATTGCTTTTCGGATCTCTTCTTCCCCTATTTCACCTTCCAAGGATTCCCTCTCTTCATTTGTTAAACGGGGTAATTCCAATGAATTTAAATATGAGTCCTGATCAGAGCTACCTGAGGAATATAACTTCTGGTAATAATCCCTAAATACCTCCCCCTTGTCTCTCGTGCGGGTAAGGGTCACCCCCTGGTCGTTCCGTAGTTTCTTAATCGATAGTTCCTGCTGCTTGGATCTCAGCTGCCTGGCCACATATTTATCAGCTTTATTGGCCTTCATGTAGTACCAATGTCTAAGATGTAGGAGACTCCTCTCCGCCTTTTTGTGCGTAGCACATCCAGTTGGGCCTGCACATGCTTTAACGCTTTTTTCAGGCGGGATGTGGGGTTCTGTATGAGTTCCCTTCGAATGTCTGCCGCCTTCAATTCTAGCTCCCTCTCCCACACATACCGCTGCCTGTCCTTGGATGCCTTCAAAGCAATAAAATGCCACCTCATAACCGCCTTGATGGCCTCCCACACTGTGTCCACTTTAGTGTCACCTATGTCATTTAGGGCCCAAAATTCCTCTATCCTCTCCCTAATAGTGTTCCCTAATTCCGGATCTTGCAATATTTCCTGGGGGAGCCTCCATCTCCAAAGCCCTGATTTCTTCTCTGACGTATTAACTTCCAGCCACAGGGGGGCGTGATCGGATAACGAAATGGGCCCTGTTTCCATCTCTCAAACCACCCCCAGTAGCTCCACTGCTACCCAAAAATAGTCAATCCATGACATGGAATTGTGTACATGAGAGAAGTAAGTATAACCCCTCTGGTGACCATAAAGTTCACGCCACAAATCACATAGTGCTAAATGATTCATTTTCTGGCGCAAAAGTTTAGAAGGTGCTCCCGGATCTTGAGAACCCCTTGAGCTCCTATCTACTTCGGGATTCCACGCCAGGTTCAAATCGCCCCTCAAAATAACCTCCCCCTTCGCAAACTCCTCTAGCTTGCCCAAAATCTCCCTCATGAAGCCGTCTTGTCCCGTATTTGGAGCATAGGCCGAGGCTAAGGTGAGATACAGGCCCTCTATGGAGACATTAACAAAAACGAATCGTCCCATTCTGTCCACCTGGGTGTCATAAAACTGTAGGTTTAACCCGTCATGGAATGCCATCAAAGCCCCCACTGTTTTGTCAGCCGCGTTGGACTGCACTACCCGTTTGTAACCTCTTAGTCTCAACCTTGCTTTGTCTTGGAGCCTGACGTGAGTTTCTTGTAGCAATAGGATATCTCCTTTCTCCCTTTTCAGAAACACTTCCACCTTCCTCCTCTTAACTGGGGTGTTTAGACCCCGCACATTATACGTTAAGATTCTCAGCTTCCCCATGGGTGGTATCCCCCACACATGCTGATTCCCCCAATGGATCCCACACATCTACTGCCCTCCGGATCCCCTCCACCTTCCTCACCCCAATTCACCCTCCCTCCCCCAGAACTTGAATTCCCCCCAACCAAACAACAACTGTCCCGAGAAGGGCCCAGGAACATGATTGCTAGGGCGCACAGCCCGTCGCACCTGCCCCTCAGAAAACTCTGGATTAACTTTGCAGGGAATCCTAAACCCTGCATTACCTTCAAACTCCGGTGATACTGATGGAAAAGCCCTCACCGGGCCGCGAATCATTGATTCCATTGGAGCTCCTATGTTCATTGTTCTTTTCAGACCTGTGACAAGCCCACTCCCCTCCAGGAGCTCGTATCTTATGATAGTCCCACTCTTGCTGCTCTCCGAGCTTCTCTCCACCTCATTACTTTCTCTTTCTATGGACCTCCTTCCATTCCCGTGGTTTCCTGTGAGGTTCTTCCATGGGTCTCTGACGCTTAACAGCTCCATCGTCGTCCTGAATGCCCATCACCTGCAGCCCCTCTTTGCAGGACGTAACCCTCCTCTGCTTTCCCTCCCAGGAAAATAACAAACCAAAGGGAAAGGTCCACTTGACCCTGATCTTCTTCAACACCAGTTCCCTCACAACCGGGACCATCACCCGTCGCTTCTGAAGAGTCACAAGAGCCAGATCCTGGAACAGATAGATTTCCACTCCGTTCATCTTTATGTGATCCATCCCCCTGGCTCTCCTCAAGATCTCCTCCTTCTGTGGGTACGAGGACAGCGCCACCAGGACATCTCTGGGACGCACCCCCGGCTCGGCTGATCTTTTGGGGCCCACCCGGTGGACCCTGTCTATTTTGACCTCCTCGGCGTTCTCCACTTCTAAGATATCTCTAAAGACGTCTTGCACTGTATGCTTTAGATCTTTTTCCTCTACTGACTCCACCATATTTTTAATACGGATATTCGATCTGCGGGACCGATTCTCAAGGTCCTCACATTGGAGCTCCAGATTGTGTGTCAGTCGCACCAACTGCTCCTGTGTTTCGCCATACTGCTGTGCTTCCTCCTCCACATTTTGCACTACCTTTTCTAATGTGTCAGTACGCTCCTCCAATTTTGAGACATCCTGCCTAAGTTCCAGGACTGCCTGTTTCATATCTTCTCTCATATTGGAGAACTGGTCTGTACAGTGGACATGAATTTATCGTGCAGGTCCCTAAACCAAGCTTGCATGTCCTCCTTCGATATGTGCGTTCCCGGCTAGGGGGATTGGCTACGAACCCTGGATGCTTCCGCCTGCATTCTTCCTCTGGTGCCACTAGTACAGTCGGCCGACCACAACTGCACTAAATTTGCATCCTGCTTAGAAGCCTGGGGCTGCGGCCCTGAGTGCGCCCCCTTCACTTTAGACTTGGACATTGGGGGTCCGTCTGCGGTCGTCCAACCTCCTCGAAGCTATGCTTTCTTTCCTCTGGCACCAAGTATACGTGGAGTTGCTGTGAGGTTCCCCCTGGGGTCTGGTAAAGTCACTCCCCCGACCAGCTCGCTTCCCGCTACTCTAGTGCACCACCTGGGGTGGAATCCACGTCCCAGAGGGGCTCCGCTATCCCTGCTCTTCCTCCGCCTGACGGGGTGGGACCCCTTACCGGAGCTCCCTCTCCACCTCCAGCTATAAAGTCTGCTCTCTTCCACTGCTGAGCGTCCCCGCTGCGGTCCCACCAACGCAAGACCCTCTCTTACTCCTCTTGGGCCTCCACCCAGTAACCGCAACATGTGCTGTCCCACTCCCACGCCATTGACTCTCTGCTATGCTCTTGGTCTGGACTGGCCGCCGAGGTCCCCTCTATTTCTGTGGACAGCACTTGACCCCCAGTGTATAGGGGTCTTCATGAATGGCGTGAGGCCCCTGCCGGCGCTGTGTCTTTTCCTGGTGGCACCCCCCGCTCAGAGCTTGGTACTAGGGGGGGGAGTGGACCCACCCATGCACCCGGCCAGTGACAGTGTTTTCCAACGCGGGGGTAGGGGGTGAGGCCGCACCTTCCTCTTCGTGTCAGTCCTCCACTATCCCCCGTGAGGCGGCCCCCTCCCGATCTGCAAACACGCGTACCTTTCTGCTGTCTGCGCCGCAGTCCTCTATGCCGGCCCCCGCGGCCCTATGTGATCAATGGGCGGATCCGGAGAAGGTCCCCCTCAGACGACGCCAAAGAAAAAAAAAAAAAAATTTCGCCGCGCCTCTCCCAGGGCAGCCTCGCCGCGTCCCGCTGTCATCCACTGCTCCGCTGGCCGGGCGCCTCTGATCTGGTCTTTACTGCCCCACTGCAATCCTCAGAGCAGCAGCAGTCCGCCTCTCCCCGGATGATCCGTGGGCCCCCACCGAGGTCAAAGGCGGCGTGGCTCCTCCCTCCGAGAGCGCCCCAACATCAATTGAATGCCGCCTTTCCTGCACCAGCTCTCTCCCGGACGAGACTCCCGGGACCACAGGGGTCAGGGTACGGAGCTCCAAATGCTTTATTGTGTGCTTTACTGTCACGGCCTGGCGGGAGAGATCCCTACAGACGTCCTCTCACCGCGGCCGCAATCTTGCTTCTCCACCTTTTTAACAAATATATCCACCAATCTCTTAATTCAAGCCTTTTTAAAATATAGTTTTGAGTTGTATCCACCTCTATTGCTTCTGATAGCAAGTCTTTCCTTTTCATACTATGATTTCAATGTATCAGTTTAAATTGACAGGTTAAGTAATCGCCAGCTTCTGACACAGGCGAGTAGCGGTACTGCGCCCATTTTTGACATATTCTTCCAAGCAAGCATCTTTAAATGTGGATTTACTTCTGATCAAATATGTTTCTACTGACATTGTGCTTAGGTGAATTCTTTATATACAGTGATGTTTAACACCCAACAAGGAGGTTGGATCTCTTGTGATGTTTGGGAACCATGATTTTTGCACTTTCCACAGTCAAGGTAAACCGGATTTTGTAACAGCTCTGTGTTTCTCTTGCAATGCAGGACTGCGTTTTCAAATAGTTTCATTTTCCTCTGTGGGCAGCCAAATGATGGGTTTTGGCAGTGGTCTCCTGTGTTACCACGGACATAGGCAAAAGTGGATTGGCGGCCTATTTTTCGGGTTTTCCTGCGCACTTCTGGATGGTTTTAGCGCGCATAATGCTTTCCAGCAGATATTCTGAGGTTTCTGATGCAAGCAGTGCACAGTAATGTTGCAGGGCATGGACTAGTGGGTTAAAACATCCCACACAGTGTGCAATGCACTGACTTTGAAGTCGTAAAAACAGAATCTTTAGGTGTTGCAAAATACTGTCCAGGTCTCCCCCAGAGCATTTGAAGACATTTGCATGGGTGAAGACAGGTCAGACAGGTAAGACATCTTTTCTCCAGAGCACACCAGCAGTTGCTAACGGTGCTGGTGCTTCCGTGACAACTCTGCCTGCAGGGACAGTTGTGCCCGGCATTGGTCAGACCTGCTGGGTGCAACGGCCTCTGCAGGCAGACTTGTACTGTGGCGGCCGGGGAACCAGGGTGCCGGAACGCTACACTCGTAATGAGGCCCAAAATGTTGGAAGCGCATCGCCGTAAGGTCTACTCAAATGCAGGTTCGCATTTTATGGCAGGCCAACGAGGACGCTATTCTTTCTGCCACTAACAAAAAGCTTTGGAGAGAAATAGCTGATTTTTTGCCAGATGTTCAACAGAAGCGCCAGGCAGTGTTCAAGGCAGACTTTACTTAAGTGAAGATAGTGGCGGCGGATCTACTTGAATCTTTGGTAGCTCACCTCAATATAACTAGTAGAGGCTTGTGCATCGGGATAGAAATTAGATGTTGTGCCTGGATGCATGCAACTAAGTTCTCAGAGGACAGGCATGGTCGTATCCTAGACTTGCCCTTTGAGGCTGTTGACCTTTTCCATTTGTCTACTGACCATGAACTAAGAAAAAGGCCAGTTCACAAACTGCATAGTTGCTGACTGTTTTATCTAAGCCGACAGCAAAATGCTTTGGCCATGCTCATTCCAGAGCAGAGAGCAGACCTTGATCCTTCAGAGGCTTCTGGGGTTTTCAGGAAAGAAGATTGAGCCAACCTGAGAGGTCCCCCCGTTCACCCCATTCTGTTCACCAGCCTCTGACCCTAAAAAAAGAACAAGGATGGCATCTTGGTGCACAGCACCCCTGCAGGGGGCAGGCTGCCTCAGCATTAACTGCAGTGCCGTCACCTATTTCAAGACTCTGTGCTCCTTTCAGTAGTTTTGCATGGTTCCACCTAGTACTTCTTCCCCAGCCTTCTGCTTCTCCTCCTATTCTGCAGATAGTCTCCACAGCACTACTCAAGGAAATTGCACCGCTTATTCAATCTCAGGCTGTCAAACCAGTTCCCCTTTTGGACAGAGGGCAAGGGGGTGTCTTTGAGAATCTTTGCGGTTCCAAAAAAGAACCAGTGTTGCCCTCGAGTGGTGCTGGACCTTTGCTTTCTGAAGCTATACCTACCCCTAGAAAAATTCAAGATGGTGACTCCAGCTCCAATAGCAGAGACCCTCTGCTCGGGAGATTGGATGTGCTACTTTGGTCTGAAGGACACTTAAATGCACGTTCCAGTATGGCAGACATATCAGAAGTTTCTTCGGTTGACAATGATGGAAAGGCATTTTCAATACAAAGTTGCTGCCTTTCGGCCTCAACTTGGTTCAAGTGTTCACAAGGATAATTAATTCCATTGCATACCTTTTGAGGAGCAACAGCTGTCATGTCTATTTTTAACTGGACAATTGGTTAATCAGGGACAGCTATGACAACGGTTCAGATGCTGATGAACATGCTCTACGATCTGAGGTTCTCAGCCAGTTTCATAAAGTCAGAACTAAGACCCTCCTATACCTTGACCTTCATTTGCTTCAGGTGGGACACATTGAAAGAGAGAGTGTTTCCTACACAGATACAAGGACATTCTTCAAGCCCTGCACCCCTTTCTTAGCATGCTGGTGACATTGGTGTGGTGACATCAACACCTTTTGGGGCTACTGGCAACCTGCATACTCTGAGGTTGGCATCATGGAAGGAGACACAGACAACAGATTCAATGTTTAGCAATAATGTTTTATTAAGAAAATGTAAGGATGGAGTAAGGCCTAACTTTCCCTACCTAAAGAAACTAAGGAAAGTCTGTGTCGGAATGTTCAACTGAAAAGTCGGTCTGTGTCCAAAACATATGCTTGCCCTCACAACTAATACAAAACAATGTGTAGGGCTAAGCAATGATTCAAACATAGCGTTCTGAGCTGTTTTCCATCTCTGGCTTACTCCTTAGCTTCTTTTTCCCCAATGTCTAAGTTCACCACAATGTTAAATGTATCTTCGTTTGGAATTGAGGAAAATATATTTCCATACTTTTGCAAGAATCAGGGTTCCATTCCCCAAGTTCCATACAGTTCCAGGGTAACAGTGACAAGACACCAATACTTAGGGTTTCCTTTCCCAAGTTCAATGTTCAAATATAACACATAAAGAAGCATCTTGAAGCTTTATTCATAGACTGGTTCCTCACAAGACTTTACAACTCAGGGCTCCCTTCCCCAATGCTGATGCTGACCGTTTGTTGTTTTCCTTTCACCACAACAAACTCCTTGTTAGCTTCTAGGGGTTACAGGTCACACAACCAGGAACCTAGCATTTGCTTTCACTAGTTCTTAATTCACCATATTTTAGTTCTCTGGTCTTGGCCCAGTTTCAGACCACACAAACGACCCATTACAGGTCAAGCAACCAGGAACTTCCAGGTTTCTTTCAAAGTTCAATAGTTTGATCAACAGGTAGTTTCTTAAGCCACAGCTTCACCACATTATCACATCTGTTGTATCTTAATCTAGATTCTGCTTTATTTGAAAGTTTATTGTATTCAGATAAGTAGTTCAATTTGCCAAAGATGTTGCTTTGCCTTAATAAAGTACACCTTACTTTGTTTCTTACACTTCGGTATTCAATAAGGGTTACTGTTGCTTAAATCAATGCCTCCTTGCTTATTTCATTCAACGCGGTAAGTTCCTTTTACTTATTTCACTCAGTTGGGTATTCAATAGAATTAACTTGGGTTAATTTCACTTGTTTCATTCAGTTCGGTATTCAATAGAAGTAAGTTGGTTTACTTTCACTTGTTTCATTCAGTTAGGAATTCAATAGAAGTACATTTCATTCATTTCATTATGTATGTGATGCATGTTTATTTGATTGCATACCCCGCTACTGTGTTCACAGGTTTTCAGAGCTCCCCAGTGAATAAAGTGTCTCTGCACTTCGGCTCCTCCACACGGCTTCTCCCCTTCTGAGGGAAAGCCTGCTTGCCGGGCACTCCTTATAGCACTTTCCGACGATCGTGTTGAGCCTCGCCAACGCGGTCTGACAGCTCCAGCTGTTTGCCTTTTCTCCAGGGGCTTCTCCAACCTGCCCTGTTCTTCCAGCAGGCTCCCCAGGGACTCAGCAGACGTTTCAATGTTTTGGCTTCTCCTGCACTGCACGGCTCTGTCTTCCACTGCTCTCCTCTTCCATCTCTCTCCTTGAAGCTTCATGGTTCCACCTTTTACACACATGTGGTCTGATAACGGACTGCAGGTGTGTTCCATCAATTACTGTTGCCTGGCTCTCATTTCATTAGTAGTACATGCCTAACCTTCATGTGTCTTCTTTGTCCCAGTAATAACAGGGTGAGAGGAGGTAATCTTTACTACTGTCAGTTGTTTCTTCTTTGTCTCAGTACTTGAATGTATTTTAAAGGTGGGGATGAAGTGGAACATTTTCATAATGGCCCATAAAGGTCAGGGGGAGGTTAGATTGGTTATCATGAGGATAAGGGGGATACCATGATTTGTTACAAAGTATCTTATCCCTACTCTTTCTCTTCCTCTGTTTAACATGTCTGGTTTGATAATGTCTTTTGCCCTCCTCGGAAACCAGGGAACCAGATTAACAATATCCCATAAACACTTCTGGGACCTGGGTGTCTTTCTGAAAGGAGGATAGAGAATACCGCCTCTCACTCATGGGTCTCAAACTTCCAATCCCCAAATACCCCCCACCCAGGTGATCCTCCATCGCTTGTCCGACCGAGGGGCTGGATCCAAAAGCGATGGCCTTCCTTTTGCCACCTGCATAGAGCATCTAAAGGGAATAGTAGTGAGAAGACCCTCTGGATTCTCACCATACTGACAGTCCCTCAAGCCAGGCTTAGGATACAGCTTATTTAACTCCATCTAGCATTGTTCTTGGGACCAAGAAAAGAAAGGGAACCCAGTCGAATAAGATATCTATTCTGCTTGCATTGAGAGAACACTTCCTTTGGTGGAAGGGCGGGTTAATGTAAGGAGTGGAACAGCTCTTTCCCAACCCTGCACTCTGCCACAATCAGCACAGATTCATCCCTGGGACTGGTGGAGGGCACTCTGGGTCATCATTCAGCCCATTGTCTTTGGACCGGTCAGATCAAGTGCAACATATAAACTTCCTGGAGCTCAAAGCCATTTGGCCAGATCGAAAGTCATTCTTGCCAGTAGTTCAGACAGGGTGGTGCTAATCAGAATGGACAGCTCAACATCCATGTTCTATTTCAGGGATCTGCAACCATTGGCTCTCCCGATGTTTTGGACTACAACTCCCATTAGCTCTTTGCAGTTTTGGCAGGGGTGAAGAATCAAGGGAGTTCTAATAATTCAAAACATCTGCAGAGCTGTAGGTCGAATAGCCCTGTTCTATATCAACAGCCAAGGGGCTAGCAGGTCCTCCCCCCTGTTCCAGCTGGCATTGGAAATCTCATAGTGGGCCCTGATTCATGGCATGTCTCTCTAAGTGATTCCAGGAGACAGCAACACAGAGGTGGACAGCCTCAGCAGACTTAGAGTGAGAAACTATGAGCAAGGGCTTCACCAGGAAACCCTGAGCTCAGTGTCCCAGCTTTGGGAGCAACCAGAGGTTCAGCACTAAATGCCAAGTGCCCTCTCTTCGCCTTGTGGGAAGGGCAACACACAACGTCATTGCTTGGGATGTATTCCAGATTGATTAGAGCAATCCCTGGTGTAACGCCATCCCGTGAACCCCCCTTCTTCAGAGGGTGGTCTGCAAGTTCTGCTTGTCTGAAGGATGCAGAATAATTCTGGAGGCCTCTTACTGGCGCTCCAGGGTGTGGTTTTCAGACCCACTCTGCTTAGTTGGCTGGAATCCACTGAGCCTCGAAACATACCAATAGCTGCTGACACAGCAGGGGGGACGGGGGTAATTTGCTTGCCTCCTTGCTACGTAGCTCTAGCTGCATGGTTCCTGAAAAATTTCCACTGGGTCATCTGGGAGTGTCAGAGGAAAACCTGCAAATTATTCAAAGAGCTAGAACGAATTCCACCCGGGCTCTGTACAAGAGCAAATTCACTTGATTCTGTTTCTGAGCAGAAGAAAGACATGTGGATACTTTGTCCTGCTCCTTAAATGATGTGGCATGGTTTTCTGCATAATCGGCACAGGCAGGAGTGCAGGTGGACACGTTTCACACAAATCTGACTGCAGTTGGTGCATACAAGAACTTGGATGAGATAATGTTTTCCACGTCAAATCAAGTGGTTAAAAGGTATCCAGAGGATTAATCCAAAATGTACCCCCCACTTCATTATTGATCAAGGAAGGTGAGTGAGACACATGCACAGGTGGCTTTGGAGCCTTATAGAATCTTTCATGGGGCACAAGGTAATACTTCACACTCGTTAAAAGTGGTTTTGGAGTTCCATATCAATCATGAAATTGTATTGCCGACATTCTTCCCTAACCAACATTTGGATACTAACAAAACATGAGAGCTCTGAAGTTCTACCTCAACAGATTGGCGTCAGAAAGTCTAATCAGCTTTTTGTCACTTTTCGAGGCTCTTCCTGAGGGTAACCAAGCAATGAAGGCTTCCATCAGGTGGATGGAAGCTGGAGTTCCAGAGGACTACAACGTTCAGAATAAGGCTCAGCCAGCAGGGATGGATGCACACTATGTAAGCTGAAATGTGGCCACGGTAGCTTTCAGCACCATGTTTATTGGGATGTGATAAGCAAAGCAGCAACATGGGCTTCACCATCAACATTTTGCAAACATTACCACCTTAATACCAATTCTAGAGCAGATGCTGCTTCCAGGCAAGAAAGTTCTGCAGCACCTGTTCACTTCTCGTAGTCGGGGAATAGTGGTCCTCCTATCATAATTGGTGCATTGTAATTGATCGCCCACACAGTATTGAGTAAGGGGATGGGCAGTAGGAGTAATGAAAAGTTACAGAATTGACTACTGTACTGCTAGTCCATAGCCCACTTCCCTTCATGCTACCTTCCATCCCCCTAAACACATCACTGCCGTTAGCAGTTGTGAGAAGGCTGGCTTTCTCAAGAGGGGATGGGAACCCCTCTCACCTCTGTACTGCCACCGTCCACCTCAGGAGTAGGACAGTGACAGTTAAGAGGGCCCAACTCATGCGCCCCCTCTAGTCCCAGTCTGGGTCTGGGCAGTCGACCTTTGTCTCATGCCATACCTCGTTTGACAAGATGTTTGCCAGTGTTTTCTTGTTCCTTCTAGTGACATCCTAACCCAAGGAGAAAACTGCAAGTAGTGTCCGATTGAGAGCAGTGACGCAGTGCTGTGCAATCACTGCAGGAGACTAGGACACAACCACCAGTATCAAGCTCCCTGGGATTCTAGGAGTCGCCCGCAATGGAGAGAGACCAACGGAAAGCGTTGAGAAGCACAGTTCCACTAGTACATAGTCAACAGGAATGCTGTGTGGTGCTGCTGTATAGCCACAGCGAGCATGCACATCCACTACCAAAACCTCTAGACCACCAGGGACTAACTCTGATCCCCCACAACGGTAGTTGCCTTTGGGCCACAAGGAACAAAGGCCCTGGTCATGAACTCTACCATTCAGCTTCCCAGGCTGTCATAGCTGTTCCACATTCGCCCTGTGCGCAGGACGTGGGCGGGGCTTCGCTTATTTCTTGTAATCCTTGGTGCATACAACCCATACAGGTTAGGGAAGGCAAGGCCAGATTGGCCAGGGACAGAGCAAACCGAGAGAAGGGAGCGGTATAATAAGAGACCGCAGGAAGTGTGGGTTATTCAGGGGAGGTGAGAAGAAGAGGAGGTTGACAATCAAGTGACCAACAGGAAGAAGGAAAGAGCAGTGGATTGTGGAGGCCATTTCTAGAAAAGGTAAGGTATTTGCTGAGTGACGGTGGTACTGCAGTGTGAGTGTAAAAGTTAGTGTGGCAAGTGTGTTTAGTAGGCTTAGTGTAAGAAGTGACTGAAGCTATGGTCCGGAGTAGCAGCAGTGTGGAGATGGTAGTAGTATTAGAGAGGAGGGAGTAGTAGTGGGCAGGAGGGAGTAGTAGTGGGCCTTAGTAAATAGTAATGTGGAGAAGGGTGTAGTAGTGTGGAGGAGGGAGTAGTAGTGGAGCAAAATGGAGTAGTGAAAACAAAGAGTAGGTAGTAACATCAAAGGATGGTGGCGAGGACCAGAAGGAGTGAGAGACGACAGAGGGACAGGACATTGTAGGGAGGATAGGTGGTTTGGAGTTGAAGGAGGAGAAAAAAGGAGAGGGCAAAGTGAAAATGGGCATGAAAGAAGAATCCTGACTCAAGCAGGGTATCTGCCAAGCACAATTCCCTATCTCTATCCACACAGAACACTGGATATAGAAAAAGAGAGGTAAAGAAAAAACAGAGCAAGAAAAGAGTTTACAAGAAAAAAGCATAGAGGAAGTAAAGAGGAGAGGAAAAGACAAGAGAAGGAGAGGGCAACAATAGAGTCTGCATGACAGAAGAAGCCTGTCTGCAAGGCACAGTTCCATATCCCTGTAGAAAACTGACTAGAGTAGGGACAATTACGAAGTACCTGAGAGAGTTTAGTGAGACAAGGCGAAGAGCCTTTAGGTTAACATGTCAGGCCAGTTGGCGATGAACACACCGAGGGAGAAATTGCTATATACTCACCTGGTTCTAAGAAATTCTGGGCTAGGGAGGAGATGCTTAAAGACGAGGGAGAGAGGGACCAGACCACGGACCGCCTTAGGTCCCATGAATATTTCAATAAAAACCCTTGAACTGGCTCTGAGATTTATAGTGATTCCTGTGCCATCAGTGAAACAGCTTTGCATTTGAGATGCAAAAGGGGGAATGAGGTGAGGCGCCAGAGGGCAGGGTTAGCTAAACATGGACAGACACAACCATGGTCACACACTACAAATGTAACCGGAAAAATGTGAATTTTTGCAGTGAAAAGGATCTGATCCCGTCCACTACCTGGGATGCCCATACAGTGTGGAGGAAAGTGGGCTATGGACTAGGAGTACATTTGTCAACACAGTGAGTCACTTTTCCTTTTTTTTTACCAAGAATTTGTCAGCAGTGACATTGGCAGAAAGCACCCAACTTTGAGATTGCTAATTAAATCGCAGAAACTGGACACTTTCAGTACGATCATTTGAGTTTGTTGGGGGAGGGTACTTTGTAAACATTCAGTGGTAACTAAGCAAATCTGATGTTTATTTAAAAAGTTTAAAGAATACTTTAAGTTCAGTTTATTACATGCCCAGTAAAGGGTATAATCCCACCTAACAGTTTACTAAACATTTGCACACTGTTGCTGTACACTAACTCCTGAGATAGCTTGTACTGTGTTTGAGGATATGGGCACAGCTGGTTGAAAAGGATGTGATCCAGGATAGAAGTTTGAGTGGAAATGTGCAGTGCTGTACTCTCAGTTGTGTTATTCATGTTTTCCACCCTATTCATACTAACATTGAGATCTGTCAGATCATGTTCTTCACTCCCCCTAGTCGTCGTAGTTTTCCCTTGAGGCCATTTGCGTTAGGATGTTCTGCAGTCTCCCTCAGTAGGACATCATGCCCCTTCCCACTATACTCATGGTGAATTAGGTGCAACAACCGCACTCAGGATGTCAGAAGCTCCCCTTTTGACCCATTTCTTTAAAACCAAGTGCATTGGACATAGGGGAACTGACACAAAACGGGCAATGCGAGCATGTGCAATGGGGGGCCTTAATTTCTATTTGAACCAACAAACTAGAAGAAAAGGCTCTGTAGCAGTGCCAACTAGTTGAGACATCAACGCCACGATTTTCCGCCATTGCAAAGCATACTGAAGATGCAAATGGTTTATGCTGCTTTTCTTTCATTGTGGCTAAAATATTAATTCTCTCTGTTGTTGTTTTTCAGCTTGTTGGTGATTTGTTGGAGTTCTGCTTTTATACTTTCCGTGAATCTCAGGCACTGAAAGTAGAGTTTCCGGCAATGTTAGTCGAAATCATCAGTGATCAACTACCAAAGGTGGAATCTGGGAATGCAAAGTTCCTGTACTTTAACAGGAAGTGATGGAGAAAGTCTGATCAGGAGAACTTTGCCTTAAGTTTCCCAATTTTATTCCACACCCAAGGAGGACCTAAGGAAACACATTTTTAACATGCTATTTACAGTTGTTCAGCAGTTTTTAAATAGTTTCAAATCATGTGAATGGGCTTTGCGGCTACAAAAAGTGGTTCTTCTGGTCTTGGAGACACCTGGATGTTTTTGAGGAATATCCCTGAATCATTTGTAAAAAAAAAAAAAAAAAAAAAAGAAAAGCCCCTGTACATATGGATGAAAAGCCATAACTAGTTAACTCTTTGATTTTGATATTTTCACATACTGAAGATTTAAATATGCCATGGAATTTTTGGTGTCGTTTTGCTCGTTTCTGATGGATTTAAAAAAACGGAACTTTCTAAATGTGTGCCCTCAGTATGCACACACATTGTACAGTCAGTATGGGGCATTAACTTTCTTTTTCTTGTTAAGAAAAACAAACAAAAAACTCTTGTGTAAAGTAATAAAGAAACATGGTGTGGAATAACTACATTATCCCACTTGTGGCATTTGTTATTCCATGCTATCCATCATAGTTGGCATACACTGTGTTCCACATTCATCAGTTATTTAATTAAAAGGCAGAGGATAAGATGATCAAACAAATGCCCCCGTTTCAGTCCATCATATATTGTGCTGACGGTGGGTACCATTTGTTGCAGTCTTTGCTGTACTGTATATTGATGTATGTATAAATCGTGAAGGACCTGAGTCAAGCTGTATGGAACTTTTGTAAATGAGATCTTTAATGGTTTGGACGATGGGGAAAGTATTTTTGAAAGAATTCTATTTTGCAGAACACTATTTAAGTACTATCTTTGTCTAAAACAAGGTATTTTTTTTTGCAAAGTGAAATGTTTCGCATGCACAATGAACTGTTTACAGTGTATTTAAGAAAGGGAAAGCTGTGCCTTTTTTTTGCATCATATCTAGTTTGCCATTTTAAAGTATCTGTTGTAAATATCCTAAAATAATCCTTTTTTGTTGTATTTTTGCCTTTCTACTTTTTCTGTAAAACTAATGTTTTGTGTACTGCCTGCAAGTTTATGTCGTCTGAACAACTCTGAGCACATTTTAGGAGTTTTGTTCCCGTTTCCCTCAGCAAGGATACAATGCTATGTGGATTGTTTAGCTTTATGGAGGTATCATTTAAAAAGGAACTGTGATGCATCATCTTTTAACTGGTGTAGAGAGACAGCTGGTAGTGTCATGAACAAAAATAATATCATGGGCTCCCATTCAATGTTCTCCCCAAAGCCATGTCAGATCCTGTTCTCAGCAACACGCTGCCCCCAGTGGCTAATGACAGCCATGTTCCTGGCCAGGTTGTGGTTCTTGATACTACTTTGGATTTGCGTTGAGAACCTTGATTTTACTGAACATATTGCCAAACCTAAATTCAACTTTAGGCGTTTTAGAGATTCCGGGTTCTGTAGTGTAGTGAAAGATGATTTCAGTCATTTGGGGGTGAGCGCTTGTTATCAGTTTGGCAGCCATGATGCTCATTGCAAAAAGGCATTCTGAACGTTTTTGCAGTTGGTTGATATGGGACTGTTTTTTTATTTCTGTGAAAAAATGTAAAGCTGTACCGTTCTCATATTGCATTCTCTATGAAAAGCTAAAAAGAGGTACTCCTTCGGAAAATGAATAACGCCTGCGTGTGTATCTAAATGCACATGTAAATGCAGATTATTACTTGTAAAAAAAAAATTTAAGTACAGTATTGTTAGTAGCATGGTATATTTTAAAGTTACACAATTGAACCAAGAAATCATATAGTAAAATGTATGTACGCTTAAAGCAGCATACTATCGCAATGCAAGTGCTAACAAGTAGCACATTTCCTGATGCAATTGTGTAGAGGTGTCCGTGTGTCATGCTACTAATTGCACAGTAACTACACATTAATGTGCTCTCGGATATGTAATGACATGGTAGTTACTTTGTATTGTAAATACATGTTTGAAATACAGTTAGATGGCTCTGTTTTATGCCTAAACTGTCAAACCTGTGCATCTCGCCAATTAAACATAGGATTCTTTTGTTTCCATGTCGAAATATGTGAGTGTAAATTTACGAACAAATGTTTGGGACCAAAACATATCAACGTGTGCGTGTATATGCTATGCAGACCATTGCTAAAGCTGCTTGACTACCCTGCACCCGTTTATCCCAATTCCAACAGTTTATTATGGCTTGTAATTCATCTTTCCTCAGAATAATCTGGAAGAATTTGAATGTTATTGCTTTGGTGGGATACTTGTATGTATTAACTTAGGCCGAGCCGAGATATCACTGGTGTAATAAAGTTGCACAGTTTAAAGATAGGGGAGGGAAAGGATTGTATAGAGAAATATGACACAGAGGTTACAGTAGAGCACAGGGTTGGAGAGAAGAAGTGGTGGATATCAGTTTATTTCACCATTTTCGTAGAGAATCATGGATTTTGCTAACGTGTGGGATTTTGAAGTTGAAAATGCTTCTTAAGAATTTCTATTGAAAATTATGGACATTTTACTGTAGTTAGATGGAGGATTTCCGTAAACGTGGGCTTCTGTTTGCTGTGAACAACATGGGTTGCCTTTTTAAATGACACCTGCATGATGCCTTGAGGGTTGGTGTATTGATGTATTTAGAACTTATTATTTGTAATGTTTTATTTTTTGTATACATTTGCAAGGTTGTTGGTCTGTCTGACAAAACATGTTTAATTACAGGCAACCGGCGTGCACAAACAATCAAGAAAGCCAGACTTCCGTATGAAATTGCAGCATGCAGATTGGAGTTTACAAAAAAAGCACCTATCCATACTTCTATTTGCACTTGTAATTCCCTTCATTGACTTGAAAGCAGCATTCCATCTTCACTGCTTTGCTGTATTTTAAAAGCGTCAGTCAATGGCACTATTCATTTTATTAAGAAGAGTATTACAAAAAGCAGAAATGCTTAATCCCTTTCCTATATTAGCCACTTTGTTCATGCCAAAAAAGCCCATATTCATTCTGCAAGTGTCAGAGCTAGACACACCCAATGTTAAAATGCATCTGTCTTGCTGCTTTGAAGCAGAGGTGCCACATATAAATCGTTGTGGTTCTAAAGCAAGAAGGCTTTGGTAGTTCTAGCATTTAGACAATGAAGCAGGGAAAATAGACTGGGTAAGAAGGAGACCCAACATTCTTGAGATTCGGGGGCAGACAAACAAGTTCACATTCAATGTTATACCAGACAGGAAAATGATAAGCCCAGATGGACTAGCCAGTCACTAAATAGTATATATATATCAGAAGTGGGGCACATTGAGCACATAAACTGGCATAAAACAGAGACTTGGTTAAGAATAAGCAGAAAAGGTGAATTTATGGCCCGATGAGGAGAGATCACGTAGATTAAGATAGACGAAAAAGTGTCCCTGGATGTCCTCAGCTGAGGGTTCACAAACAGACTAGGATTCATCTTTGGAGTTCTACTCTATTCCCTTTGCCACAACCTATTTTTGAACACCTGTTAACCTAAAACCACATTTGGGGCATTCTACATATATGATCAGTCCAATGGAAAGCAGATAATAACTTTATGTATTAATACCACCCTTCCTCACATTGTCTGCTCTTGCACATGATGTTATACTTTCACTACTACGGTTGTCTGCTATCCAAGGAAACCCACACATTTTCCTGGACAATCTAGAACAATGAGTTTGCAAGATGGATCCCCAGTTGCCACACATAATGTCATTATAGGGGACCTAAGCCATGTGACATTTAAGGATGTCCTAAATTAAAAGGAACAGCAACACGTGGTACTTGTCTGCAGATGTGTGACAAGTCACATGATGTTTTTAATAGGACTATGCAGATACGATAGAACATGTAAAATCTATAAGAACAGCGAGTGACACATTTAGATGACTTTCATATTACGCGAGCCAGTGCCTATGCTACTGTATTCCAGGTAATTGTACATACTTAACCACTAAGCCATAATCTGAGCATCCCTGCTTAACTCCAGAATGTTGCCCCTTGGTTCCCATGTGTGCGAAATACTGTCCGTTGCTTGAACAATCCATAAAACAGTAATCAAAATGAAATACTACACTTAATGTTTTATTAAGAATAACAGCTCGTATTTAAATTCAGAAATGTCTGTCTTTGCAAATAAAAGTAGGAACACTATGAACAATACCTCCTTTTGATCACCACAATTGCTAACAGCAATCATTATGTCAAGTGAAGTTAAAACAAGTCGTCTAATAGAACTTGCATTTTGTATTGTGCATGCATTCTAGGAGTTAACATTCCTTAGACTATGATTCTGCGACCAAGGCATGTAACGTGAACTGAAGGAGGCTAATATAAAGAGTTGAATGGGAAATGGATGCAAATGAGTGACCACATTTGCATGTAATTGAAAAAAACCAAGGCTGTGGAATACTCAGGGGTCTAGTCAGAAAACCCTGAATAGAGGGGTGTAACCTATGACGTGTACGTTTCATCTAGGACTGGTCGCAATTTACGGCTGGTTTGCCAACAATTTCAACCTATACATGTTTAACTTATGCATGTCATAGTTTTCACCTGTAAGGTAAGGAATTCGTGTACATTGATAGCGTATGCCTGTTTGGCTAACCCTTCACGTGAATAAGTTAATCAACTCATGCCTGCAATCCTTTTTTCTTTAATACTTTTTTTACTGAATGTTTGTCCTTTCAGCATACCCCTGTGACAATAGCAACTGTTAGTGCACCTTTCCACACTTTATGCACCAGTTGCTCCTAGATTGTTCAGTTGGCAGTTCTACGTGCAGTTAAGTGAAGGAAATGCATTGTGAAAGATTTATGAAAACCAACTAAGTTATGACTGTGTGGGTGGTCACTGTGTCCTTCCCTGGCACGCTCCATGAAACTCCCACTAATGTAGATTTCCTTGGAATTTACATATGCATGATGTTGACAATCAATGCCTATGCCATGCTCACCTAATTTAGATTTCCATGTGCTTCAAGATTTTATTTTTATTTTCTGAATTGCACAAAAATGTACTCATGTAGAAATCATATTTTTTCGAGATATAAGTCTTGTGACTTACATCTGGAAGAAAGCTAAACGAGTCAGCCCTTCAGTATCCATATCACATTAATTGTAATCGGGTACATTAAAGTAATCACAATCTGTGTGTGCACGAACACATCTGTACAATGTTTTTTTCATTTAATGTATCACTGGACAGAATAGTAGTCATTTTTGCATCAGCTCATACATAAAATTACCTACCCCGATTCTACTTCACATTTCTTGGTCAATATAGACAAGCTGCAGCATCCTTTTTAAAAGAACATTATCAACCTATCAAGTTTTACGTATGTTGTATCAATATTATTACTCCATGGATTTCTACTATCAGGCACTTGTTAAGTCCAGAGGAAACAACCAGAAAACAGGGCCTTGCAATGTCCCACATGCAAATGTCTGAGTGATTCCAGAACCACCAGTTATGGAGATACACAATCTCACCATTATGCAAAGTAGATGCTTTTCTTCTTCATTTTGTGATGCACTGTTTTCTTGGAGTGACTATTTCAGTAATTACTGGCAAGCTTCTTTCCCTGATGTCTATAGGCTAGGGATCTACAACCCGTGACTCTTCAGATGTGTTGGACTATGACTTCTATGATCCCACACCATTGACTATGCTGACTAGGGCTGATGGGAGTTGTATTGCACAACCTCAGGAGAGCCAAAGGTCGCAGACGCCTGCTATAGTGTCTGTGAACCCAGATTATTTGAATCTCCCCTCCTTGCCATCATCTACTGCCTTAACCATAGACCATCAAATTGGTCACCCACCAACCAGTTCTCATTTTTAGCTGTAGCACAGATTTACCAACGTTTGATCCATCTTTCTGTTGGTGCTCAAAATACACTATCATGCCAAAAATCTATTCTAAGTGCTAACCCTGTGGATGGAGCCCTTTGGCTGCACTCTGCTAGGCTAATCACACAGCCGAAATTGGTATGCACATCTTGTTATGAACATTATTTACATTTAAATGGTAGACATTAACATGGATCTATAGTAATTATATGAGCACTCTACACCACCCTTTGGAGAAAAATGGTACTCCAACCTATGGTTATTTTCTTGATTAGGCACCCAGGGAAATCCAAATCTTCTAATTAGAGGAACTGTACATAATTAATATATGAAGGTGAAAGACTACCTACAATTTAATGAATGCATGGAGGCAGAAGAACATAAATAGCTCTACCATTTCAAAAGTTATCTTTCGGTAATGATCAAGAATGATCCAGCACTTAACAGAGTTTACAACTTTTAACAATTTAAATGAATTAAAAACACAATCCACCTTTTTCATTTATGCTCTCTAAAGAACAGACGTTTTCCTTATACAAATTGTGTTATTTAAATACTCATGATACATAAATACATATATATTATGTAAATGTCGTTTTTTCTATATTTCTATTATGGAATCTCATTTAAAAAATATATCCTTTAATATTTTCACAGGTAGTTAATCGTTTTTCTGCATATTTACTTTGGTCTGTTGTCTCAATGAAATTACTTGGGTGTTTACTTGCGTCTGTGTCTATGCTTCTGGTTTCTAATGCTATGTCTTCAGTTAAATTAACCTTATAAAGTGGAAAACTGAAAATTCAATTAAATATGTTTTAATCACACAGGAGAAAGAAAGACCATGGCTTTGCATGGTAATTCAAGTTCATATTTAATGAGAAAGTGAACAGCTGCCTTCAATAATGTGCCCTTTTGACTCTTGGGGAAGAATAAGGCCACATGATTGCAACCTTTATCTACCTCATTTTAGTATCTGCATGCAGTGTCACCATGTTGGACGATAACCAACCAATAGGAAGAGACACCCATTGAAAACTATTGTTTAATAGATTGAGCCAATATCATATGCTGCATCCATTGCACAATGTGTCCCTGCTTGGAACTCCTTCCTGGATGTCGCTAACTGAAACTTTCCCAAGTTCCCTTTACTCTTATAAAGAGCATACTCGATAGGCCTACCAAATTCTCTAAAATTTGCTTCTAATTGTTTACTTTCTTTGATTTCTGACAGTACCAACATCAGGTATTTTTTCCCCTCACTTAGTCGTTTATCATTGTGCCCCCATTTCCCCTTTGTTTCCTTCACCTTGGAATTAATTTGTTGAGCAATGTAACTTCTGCAAATTTCATCCCAAAAATGTAATGTTAGGGTTTGACTTGAAAATATGTTATCCTACTGACATTAAGGATCCTCTGAGATGATAGCAGCAGGGTTCATAATTGCTGGGAGCTATTTAGCTTCTGGATATAGCCTAGGAATACGTGGTTGGCTTGATAACAGCTACTAGAAGGTACTTTTGAATACCCAGGCCAACTGCTGCTATACAAACTTGCCCTAAGTAACATTGCATTTCTGTGCTTGGGATTGTGTATACATGAGCATTAGAGCACAAGTAGAAGACATTTTAAGCACAATGTGGTTTATACAATTGAAACAAGGCTATAATTGGAATTACGTGGGAGTTCATTTCTTGGCACACTATAGTCTAGATCCTTATGGCGCAGTGGTAGCTCCTACTTATTGGATGGTGCTGAATACTCATCAGCGCCTTATTTTGATCCATGTAGTAGTCACTTTTAATGTTCGTTTTTCTACATTAACAGCCAAAAATTACTGGAGATAGACCCTACACTATTAATCACAATTTGACTCTGCAAACAACAATGTACAATTATACATTCGAAAACAGATTGAGTCCCTTAAGCATTGAGGACCGATCTCCAACTGATAGACATTATTTTCAGTTAAAATAGCTCTGTTTGGGGGCTGTGCCAATATACTTATAATACAGTTGTCATCAGACAGTAACTAACTCATGGCTGCATATCATGACACATATCCTTGATTTGATTAAGAGCAGATTAAGACGCAATTTCGGAGAACGGCCTTAGGGCAATCAAAGAAGAGGTAATATGAATCACCAATTCTCCTAACCTGTATATTTCAGAAATCTTCCCAAAGTTGCACTTCTATCATTTTTATGTATGGTAACTGACTCCCACTATAGTATCTTCTTGTGATCAGCTTTCTTAAAAAAAGGTGATGCCATTAATTCAAGGTAATTCCCATGAATTCTCTGGTTTTTACTTCCCTCTACAGGTCCTGGGAAGATAAGTCTGCAATCTGCTGCTAAACCTCCAATGCTTGTTTATTGATAATTTCCCTCTTAAACTGCCTCACTATTCCTGCTAAAATTCCTTCTCTGCACATCAGATCACTCCCAATTAAAAAAATAAAGATTTAACTGCACACTATCATGTATACGGATCCCTAATATGGTGACTGCCAGATTTCTCCAAATGCATTTTATAAATTAGTATTCAATTTATTTCCCCCGTCATTTTTTGAAATAATACTTGTCTGTAGTGAGTCAGGTCAGAAAATCTAGGCTGGCGAAACCAATCTCCAAACTAAGCGCTTGTTGCAGGGATGCACACATGGATGACCAGTACTTTACATTTATTTATTTATTTTGGAAGGTGCTCATCTGTTTCAATTACCCCCCTCTTCTGCCCATATTCCAGACCCATAAAGTACAGCATTCTTTGAGATGAATCTTTCGAGGTCTCTGATTCAAATGATCACAGCATATAGAGGTAACATGTGATGCTAACTATTCATTCACAACTACTGAAGAAGTTGAAGAATTAATCCTCATAATTGAAGATTCCCTTGTCTTCCGAAAACAGAAGATGTTTTTAGTTTCAGCCAGTGTTTTGGAGACAAGAGCCTCATTTTTGACTTTGGGTCATCTACCTACTATTACAATACTGGAGTTTGGCATCCTGGCGATGGATGCAGCTGTAACTCTTCTAGAACTGTCTCCATTGCTGGGCCCTTTCTTCCAAACATCATATAATGTTCCCGCAAACCAGTAGATGGCTCCCATTTGCTCATCCGATATGTGTAGTGTATTATCCTCTTTCATATTCCAACCTAATTAGATTTATTTGTGGAATCCTTGTGATGGCAGTGTCCATGAACGCCCCATCTTATCAGTTCCCCTAAATCAAGTGGTCTCTCTGGAACATGGGCTCCACAAATTGCCTATTCCAGAACTTTCAGCTTTGGCCTTTAGCCAACATTTCCTGCTGTAAATTGAAGCAAACATTGGTCTGTTTCACTTTCATCTGCCAGGGTCAGTTGAAGAAGAAGATTAATAAAAAAAGAAAACAAGAGGTGGAGAAGATTTCGTAGAGTAGAGAACATTTTTACTAGCCTTCCAAGACACCCATGTCAATGCGGTCCCTACACTCTTGAGAAAACGATGACTTAAATGTAAGAACAATGACCTGACTAACTTGCTTTTCAGACCTGTGATTTTTTTTAAAGTTAGCTTTACATTTTGGTAAGGAAAGGGGTGGTCAGCATAGTCCTTAGCTTGGATGATAAGATCTCTGAAACAGATCTATAATGACAGGTCCTTTTTCTACAGGAACTGTTGGCAGGCAAATGATAAGCTATACAATAGTTGCTGTTCGGGGCATGGAACAAGGGAGGCTGATTCTAGTTCCACTGTCACTATTTACAGTGATTCAATGTAAGAGGATGGACTAGTGGGCCATAATGGCCCACAGAAAGCTGAGCCTCTGTGTCCTTTGTAGAAAGACTTATTTTTGATGATACAGAGTAAGAGTCAAAATGAGCTTGATAGTGCTTGGTTTGGGTAGCAATGGCAAGGACTGCCATAGCTTCAGCTTGAGATTCAGCAGAAAAGTCTGTTTAAACATTTCAGAGATTACATCCCAAACTAGTCCATGTCTGGCATCAGGCCTCTATAGCTCTGTTTTTGGTTCCTTAAATACCATCTTGGCAAGAGGGGGAATCTGTCTTACTGTAACTGGTTATTTCTTCAGAACAACTGCTGAAATTCCAGGAGAGTCCAGGTATCCACAAATTCAGAGACACGCTTTGGTTAGGAGAGCTATCAGAGTTTTAAAACGAGACCCAAATGCCTGCAGTTTTTGCTGTAAAAGTGCTTGTTAATCGTTTGAGTTAATAAGCCACTCCGCTGGCATACACTGCACTGAACTGAACTACATGTTCACAGCTGCATTACCTAAACAAGGTGTTTCTCTAAACATGCCCATCTAGAATAGGAAAGAAAACACTTTATGATCGATAGCATACCCATAACCTCCTTCCCTAAATGTAGGGACCATCTGTACTAAAGTGACCGTCTTTACTCATACACAGGCACTGTTGAAGTATTCATAAAACCTCCCTCTGCTTGTCTTGTGGTTCAAATAAAGGTGTGGGAGATTGGACAGAGGGATGGCAACATCTTGTCTTGTTGCCATCCCTCTGCCCCATTTCCTGCAGTAAATGCATACTGTTTTGCATTTTTCTTTAAATTGTGTTTAGAAAACAGACCTTTGAATTCAGTTTGATTTTCTTTTCTGTTTTTTACATCGTAAACATGACATTCGCAAAGCAAAAATACATAAACATCTTATTTTGACAGACAAATTAATTTAGAAAAACATTTCTCGTAATATGGCATCTAAGTGAAACAGAAGATAATATATGATATTTGATTAAATATAAGGAGACATTTCAGCCTAGTGATTTTTGTGCCAATAACGAAAAAACACAGAATCAAGCGGATTTCGAGCCAGCAGAACGCCCTCATTAACATATATCTAGATGTCGTATGGAAAGTCATACATTTTCAGTAGCTTTTTTATGTCACTAATTTAGTGTGAATCTTAATTTGGGTGGCTTTGTGTCCATGTTTTTTTTCTCCTTTGAGACAACAAAAGCAGATTGGAGATATGTTTTGATTTCTGCATTTTATTGGATGAACCATATATTCATAAACAAAATGCAAATAACTGAAGAGAAAAACATATACACGTTAAAAGTGTAGGTGTTATTGTAATGTTGCTAGATACATTGCCTAATGCATTCATTATAAAGCTCTTAGAAATGTGTGTTTTAAACAGTAAAAGTATATATTTACTATACAGTACAACATAGAAACATACTTATTTTTATCATACGTATGTGCACATTTTATGAAGAATTGGGTTGAGAGTGTTCCTTTAAAAAAATGATAAGTAGCATCTTACATTTTTCTTTCACTTCTTGCAGAGAATATTCATATCTACTGAATTAAAAAAACATTGTTTAAGAAAGAAAATGCATATGGCACCCACGTAACGTAATGCTATTGTGAAATATCAATATATCTTCTTTAAGCAAGTTTCTTGAACTGACAGATTTCTAAGTATCCAAAGAAAGTATGTGAATTGAATTGAAATGATAGAATATATAATGTACAGTTTAAAAATGCAAAATAGTTTTTGCAATACTAAAGTTCTTCAACGAATGTACTGTGTAAAATAACTTTGCTAGTTCCATATGATGTAAACAGAATGAAAAACATTTTTTTCAAATAAAAGTCTATTTAAAAAAAATGGAACATTAATTTATACACAGATGTTTATATGGGCATGTTTGAACAATTCTGAATAGGAATATGATTCCTGGAAAAATATGATGATACATGTGGTTTATAGAGAAACGATTAAAGAAACCTTTGCATATGATTAATTTGTAAGAAATGTACTCTTTGTTCCAAGATATTTAAATGAATACAAATGTGTAAACCCTTTTGTTAAAGTGTACGAAAATGCAGGAAACACTTTGACAGGCACTGCAAACCTATACATATTAAAATGTTTCAGGGTATCGGTTTCCTACAACAGGCCTGACCCTGGAAAGAAAAAATATCTATTTCTAATGGATTCCTCATTTTAAAAATATTTATGCTTTGCAGTCTCAGAAAAAACAATTAGAAAGCAGGGTGTGCTGTACGGCATCGTCATTGATGTGCTTCAATGGTTACTATTCCTGTGTCCTGACGTGATGTTGATGATAGTATAACTAGCACACACTGCACCCTTCCCTCAGTCCCTCTGTTGTTCCACATGTGCAGCACTTTCTCAGAAAAGTTTCACTCGCCTCAGTGAATTTCTTCAACAAATATCTTTTAGTGATTTTATTACGATGTCTATGCCGAAAACAGGCTTCAAGAGATGTGCAGACTGTGACTCGAAGATGTCAGTTGCTGATTTGCACAGGATTTGTGTCTGGTGCCTCGGTGAAGATCACAAGGTCATTGAATGCAGCTCCTGCCATTCGATTACCAGTAAGGGCTGGAAGGAGAAAAGGTTGGTTGGTTCCAAAATCTCTGTCTTCCACACCTTCGAAAAGGAAATCTTTCAAAGGTAGGAGTTGAACAGGAGAAAAGTTACGCAGATGCTGTAAAAAAATGCCACATGTTCAAAGCGATCAAGATCCAGGAGTGCTTCCCGTCCCTCCTCTTCTTCATCATCTTCACGCAATAAGAGCAAAGAACAATGCCATATTTTGTTGTCTTCGGATTCCTTGCTCGACAAACGTCAGGTACTGTCATGAGCGCTACTCCCGAGGAGCCAAGACTGGCCCAGCGTCCCCAGAAGCAGGCTCATCATCCACACCCCCGGTTCCAGCAGACCCCTACAGGGGCCCTTTGGACCATGTCTTGGCGCCTCTGGCACCAGGCTCATAAGGAACCACAGTCCCGGCGCCATGGGCGCCGGGCTCATATTCTGAAAGTGTGCAGTAGTGATTGGGTGGACTTACCTGTGGCAGACCATGCTGCATACTCACCTAGAACAATCCAAGCTGGGTGAAGTCCCAGCCACTGGCTGGGAAGGACCAATCCTCTGTTACAGGAACTCTTTTCTTACCTGGGTGGGGCTGATGCTAATCCTCTGACACTGGAACTCTTTTCTTACCTGGGTGAGGCTGGAGGAAGAATACGCACCAAAGCACTTCTCCACTATTTAAACCACGCCCGATAGAATTCACATGCTTCGCGTTATTCTGCAACAGCAGCAGGACGCTCACCGAGTCGGCTCCTGCATTCCAGGTCCAGACACACACTCAGCTTCTCGAGCAGCAACCTGTGGATGAAGAAAAGGCACAGGAACATCTACTCACCAGAATTCAGCCACAAGAGTCCAGTCTCCGACAACCTGCAAATAAAGACATAAGGTTAGAAAACGGGCAACACGCTCGCAGCTGCGCTCGCTTACCTTATCCATCCGTGATCACACCGGAGTTCACCGCGGCCTTCGCTTCGGCAGCATCCCAGCACCTGGAAGACAAAAGACATTATTAGAGGTGCCCATTTTGAAGTGGCCACAATTCAGTAATACTTACGCGCTTCTTCACGCGCAGCAGCGGCAGCATCGCCCTCAGCATTTCGGCACCTGAAAGGAAGGAAAAGACATTATCAGAGGCGCCCATTTGGAAACGGCCACAATTCAGTTATACTTACGTGCCACCGCACATGCAACAGCGGCGGCATCGCCCACAGCATCTCGGCACCTGAAAGAGAGAAAAGGACATTATAAAAGGGTGCTCCTTCAGAAGTGGCCTCAGATCTTCTATACTCACGAGCCTCTTCTTGCACAGCAGTGGTGGTGTCGCCAACAGCTCCTCGGCACCTGAAGGACTATTACAAGCCACAAAAGGACACTGAGCCTAAACACTGAAATCACCCAGTGACGTAACTGGATTCCACGCGCCCCTGCACCAGAAGCAGGATGGAGAGCTCGGCTTTACTAAACCAAAGGTGAGAGTTCGTGGAGACCAGTCGAGAACCAAGAAGTGGGAAAAGCAGAAGATTGGTGGGAGAACTTATCCAACCAGCTTGTAATTACCCCTTTTTCTTCCACCTGCAGAAAACTCACCTTACAAGCCAGACAGTCAATATTCGGAGGTCCTGCCCAGAGCGTCTTCCGAGTTCTACGACTCATCATAGTCATAGAAGCAACTGTAGCAGTCCAGTTTGGGTCAGCGCCTCCGTGGGAATCAGGTGAGCGTTACAGGTACCTTTTCCTAAAAAGACCGCCACAGCGGTTGAATTTCTGTGAGAGAAAGTTGGAGGCGTTTTCAAAGACGGCTCCGACTGGTCTTTCAAATGAGCCAAAAATGGCTATTGATCCCACGACATCCTCCAAGACCAGCAGGGAATCAAGTAAGGCTTCGACCCACACACCAAAAAGTCTGAGTAAGAAGGCCTCCGAGATGTCTTCTCAAGTGGCGTCGACACTTGAATGAGTCGAAGTCGGAGGGTGCTTTGACACCGACCTCCGAGGCAACTTCAAAATTCAAACCCCAATCTAAAACTCCTTTGGGTCCATTATCAAGGAGGATAAGGAGGAAGACAACACCATTCCCCTATGGGTATGAACGTTTTGGTTCCAGAAGAGTTTATATCAGATCAATCGAATCTAGAAAACCAGGCTTCATGTTTGAAGGAGGCCAGTGGTTTGGATACCTCCCCTGAGGTTGAATTTGATTCACAGATGTGCACTCTGACCCAAATGTAGCATATCTATAGGTCTTTCATGAACAGGGTGATAGAATATTTGGGATGGGGTCATCCTGCATAGGATATTACCCAAGATGATTGTTATGTCTTGTGTTTCCCTGCCTTGGTCCTGCATGAATGCTTGCTTGATAGAATGCCTCTTGGAATGTATGCCTGTGGAATGTTGTGGTGTGAATGCCCCAGAAAATTCTGTGTATGTCAGTTGGAGTGAGCCTGGCCTAGAGGGAGGGGGTTGGTGGATGTTCTCCCACTATGTAACTTAACTTCCCTCAATTGTTGTTATCCTGAACGTGTACCTTGAACTTAAGTAAAGGTCTTACCTGCAGAGTGGATCCTGACTCATCTGTCCCAGAGCAGATCTTATCAATGATCTAACAGACTTCTTAGATAAAGGCCCTCCTAAGGAGCATGTGCTGCCATTCCTTACAGTAATAAAGAACCCAATTATGGAAATATGACAAAAAACAGACACCACTCCAGCTGTAAATAAGGAGTTGGTGAAAGAGTACAGGCCTTCTTCTGCAGACCCAGATTTCCTCGCTAGGCATCCAACACCAGAGAGCTAGCCCGTACAATTGGCAACTTCAACTTAAAAATCTGCAGCTTATCCAACCACCCCCCCCCCAAAATAGGGACGATAGGCGTTACAATGCTCTCACAAAATGGGTCTTTATAGCTGGAAGCATTGCATTAAAAGCCATTAACGCATACATTCACCTACACATTGTGTAATGTTAGTGCCGAAGATGTGAAAAACATTCCTGAAGGTGACATGCAAGAGTGTTTAACAAAATTATTAATATTGGAAAGGAGGCTTGCTGCCAATCCCTTCAGTCAGACAATATGTGTCAGACTGCATCGGCAGATCTATGGGTTCTAGCGCAGTATCAGAAGGTTTGCATGGCTGTGTAGATCTGGATTCAGCCCTTATGTTCAATCATGGCTTCTGGATATGCCCTTTGATGGGCCCAATCTATTTGGCCTAAGGCAGACGACAGCCTAGAGAAACTACGGGCTTCAAAGGCTACAACAAAATCTTTGGCGGCAGCCATATGCCAGATGCAACAATAACCACCCTCACAGACCTGGAGAGGTCCTTTTCTTATTACTCCTCCTTTTGTTCAAAAGGGTAGAGGTCAGGCAGCTCAATGGTAAGGGCAGAGAAGATGTATACATGCTCCTAGAGGGTGTGGAGGAAAAACTGCTAAGGCAGCAACCTCCTCCTTTGCCTCAGCCATAGCCCGAAAACCTTTATCAGCACTTTGCTCACAGGACCCCAGTGGGAGGCAGACTGACCCAGCATCTGCAAGAATGGCATCTCATTACTTCAGATGCATGAGCACTTTGGATAGTGGCCCCAGGGTACTGTCTCCCATTTCTGCAAAGGCCTCCATATTCTCCCCGAGCGAACAATCTCTTCAGGTTCCAGATCCCCTCCCACTACAGGCGATTTTCTCCCTGTTGGAGAAAGGTGCCGTGTAGAAGGTACCTGTATCAGGAAAAGAACAAGGTTGCTACTCCACCTATTTCCTGGTCCCCAAGAGGACTGCAACCTAAGGCTCTTGAAAAAGTTCCTTAGGAAAGATAAATTCAAGATGGTCGCTCTTTTGCAGTTCCCCAGACCCTTCACCTCCAGGACTGGATGGTGTCACTCTATCTTCAGGATGCTTACTTTCATGTGCCTGTACATCCCAGACACTGGAGGAACAAGAGATTTGCCACTGGCATATCTCCCTATCAATTTTGAGTACTATCTTTCGGGCCCACATCTGCCCTAAGAGACATCACCGAATTGATGGTGGTAGTAGCAGCAAATTTATGGAGGGGAGTGATTCACATCTTTCCCTACCTGGAGAATTGGCTGATCAGAGCACATTCTCCTGAACAGGCTCTGGAACATCGCAAAAGCACCTGCCACTCCCTCCACAAACTGGGCTTCTCCCTCAACTACATGAAATCTCAGGTGACACTTTCTCAATCACTTCAATTTATTGGGGCGGTCCTGGACTCGTCCTCGGAAAGGGCTTCACGTCCCGAGTTAAGGGCTCATTTTATCTTACAGATGGTAATGAGAATCCAGAATGACCAACTTCTACCAGCATTTAATTTTCTAAGGTTGCTGGGCCTCCTGGCATCTTACATTTTCCTGGTGCCGGAGGCCCGACCAAAGATGATGTCCTTGCAGTGGGCTCTAAGATTCAAAGGGTCAATGTTCTCAGGCAGGATGATGGACCTTCTTCAGGTCCCGAGCAAGGTCGCACAGGATCTCCTGTGGTGGGCCTGCAAAGAGAATGGCCGGAGAAAACTCTAGTCATAGATGCTTCCCTCAGTGGATGGGGAGTGAACACGAACGATCTGACAAGGAGCCGGTTTTGGTCCCCTGCCGAATCAAGACTACACCTAAACCTTTCAGAGCGGAGGGCGATCAGACTGGCTCTATCGGCTGGTCATCTAGCCGGGAAAGAGAATACAATGGCTGACACGCTTAGCAGGCAGACCACAATTTCCCACAAGTGGGTGCTAGCTCAGGGAGTCCTTATAGAGATCTTCACCCTTTGGGGAACCCCTCAAATGAAGCTGTTCACATCCAGTATCAACAGGTAATGCAACCTGTTCTGCTTCAGGGAATTTCCTCGGAGAGGAGTTCTGGGGGACACGGTTATAGTGGACTGGGATTTTCCACTCCTATACGCCTTCCCAGCTGTCCCCGTCATCCCTCATATCATTAGGAAGTTGAGGGAGTTTGGGAAATTCATGATCCTGATTGCCCGGATTGGGCCAGGAGGACGTGGTACCCGGGACCTTCTAGACATGTCCATCTGCCCTCCATTCCGTCTTCCCCAGAGAGTGGATATACTCTCACAAGTGGGAGTCCTTCTTTACCCAGGAATCAGAACACTGAACTTTCACACCTGGTTTCTGAGAGGTTAAGATATAATGATTCTGACCTCCCGGAAGACGTTATGGAGGGGTGGCTTTTGGCTAGAAGACCAGCAACCAAAGCCCTATACCGCTATCGTCGGAACAAGTTTTGCAGCTGGTGTGGAGCTTAAGATATCGATCCTTTCAATTATAATACACTTGCAGTGCTTTCTTTATTGCTGCACCTAGCCCCTCAAGGGCTGCAGGTGGCTACCGTTAAGGGATTGTGGGCAGCGTTATCCATTATCCATTTTCAAATGCACGCCGGAGCAAGGATCTTATTTTAAGATACCTGTTATGATACCATTCTTAAAAAGGTCTGAAAAATAAATTCCCATTGGTCAATTTTCTTGTTCTGTCCTGGTATTTAAATGTAGTATTTAACCTTATAATGGAGGTGCAGTTTTAGCCGCTTCATTCCTGTTCTGCTACTAACTTGGAAAACCATCTTTTAAGTGGCCGTAATTTCTGCTTGCCGGGTTAGTGAGCTACAAGCTCTATTCTGCAAGCCACCATTCACATTATCCTCCAAAGAGAAGGTACTTTTGAGGGTTCGTCCCACCTTCCTTGCCAAGGTGGTCTCTGAATTTCATTTGGAACAGAAGATCACATTGCCAGCTTTCTACCCCCTTCTAACCCTTCCAAGGGTGAAGAGAGGTTAAACAGGCTTGACCCAAAAAGGGCCCTTAGCTTTTCAAGAATGTTAGCCATCAGACACAGGATTTTGAGGTGGGAGTGTTTGACTCCCTATTTGGGATTTGAGTAAACATGAATATTCACCTTTGCAAGAGAGTAAAAGGTGTTGGACATCCATCCAATGTGTGCATAAAGTTAAATGTTTGGAAAATACTAGAAACAATATAGTCGTATTTCATGTTATCTGGCTTCAAATATTGTATTACACTTGTGGAAAATGCTCTCTCATGTAATAACTTGTAGGTGTATGCATTCCAGTTGCATCTTATTGACATTAGGACACAGAACCATATTCTAGCCAGTTGAGTAATCATAAATAAAGCCCATTTCTCTATCAGCTTCATTACTATGCCTTTCCCCGTTGACTGTTGCTGCTTCTTTACCTAGGTTTCATGGCCTCTCCTCGTGTTTTGGCTCTACCTTTCCTGTGGCTACTTTGTTTCCCTGTGTCCCACTCTGTTGCTCTACCTCTCACTATTGAGTGTTTCCATGCTTGTTGTGGTCTCTTGCTCTGTATCGCTCTGCATATCCTGTCTCGGAATTCCATTATTGCTGTTTCTCTCCTATGTCTTGCTTTCTCTTTTGTTGGAACGCCAGTGCCTCTCGCTTGTGTTAATTCCTTTGTTTTCTCTCACATTATATTACTCTGGCTCTCCCTCCTTTCCATTATGTTCTCTGTTCTGTCTGCCCCCAACTTCAGTCCTTTGTTGTCCCGTGTCTCCTAGGTTCGTAATTGTTCTTCCTCTATGTTTTATTTGGAATTTGGCATACCAATAAGTGATACAAGCTGAAAATGCATTTTCCATTTATAATATTCGGTGGTGGTTGCTTTTTAATGTATGAAACCTGCTTTTGGAAGTTAGGCTGAAAATTGCAGATTTAGTGTTTCCTATCAGCAAATGCTGAATTTGTTTACATGCAAATGCTTTACCTGCACTGACTGCCAAGTATAGCAGCACTGATGAGATGTGTGAGTTCTGAACCCTCAAACACCCCCTGGAAAGCTAAGTCAGTTCTGCAACAATTCAAACCTTTTATCTCCATCTTAAACACATATCACTGCATGCAGATGCATGAGCTCACCGAGCTTCTGACCGTTTTGGAAGTCGCAGGTGAAACATTGATTTGTGTGGCAGGTGTATCAACCCACTGAACTAAGTTTCCTGATAGGCTTAGTCAGGAATCTAACTTGTCCGAAAGGCTTGTAGCATCGGCAGTCCCATGCATAACTTGCTTGTCCGAAGCTCTATGCCCCTTTCAATGAACTATACTACACATGAAGCAGGAGATAGAGATTTGGCAGTGTCGCACAATAGATATGGGCGAATCAGAAGTTAGGAAAAGCGCAATACTAAGAGCAGGATGGCTTGAAGCCTACCAAAGCAATGCAATTTTTCTCACTGTCCACCAGTGTGCATGCTGCTACCTCGGAAGATTGGAGGGGAGAGCTTAGACACTGTTTCTCTTCAGTGCTTTAACTACATACTGAAACTGCAAGCACATGTTGATACTGCATCATTACAATGCCACTGTTGAAAAATGCAGGTACTGTTCCAAAACATAGCATACCTGTTAAGAAATTGTGTTGTGATGCCACTAAATGTGCTTTCGCCCTGTTGTGAATCGTTCATTGTCTCATGGCAGCTCTGCTGAGCAGCTAGGCCACTGTGCTAAAATATATAGCAGAACGGTTGATAACTACTAATACAGTCAACCCTATTAAATATATATACATCAATGTTGTGAAGTGTTGAATTGCTCTCATTTAAAAAATAATAGCTTGTCCTGATGGGGGTGGGGGAGGACTTCTAATGTCCCATTAAAATTATATAAAAGTCCATCAAGGTATTGCTAGTAGATTTTCACCCTCCTGATCTGTATGAATTATACCTGCTCTGGGGGATGGTGGGGTAGTAAAAGCAACATTCGGACCACACGTCCAGCCATTCCTTGCTGTGACAAAGAAGTGCATATGCGCTTGCATGCATGCACTCACAGATGCACACATGCAAGAACTTGCAATATTTCAAAACTATACCAAACATATCTACTAATTTAACATCAAAATTCTTTCGTAATGAGAAATGGCCTAACAGGTGCTTGTTCAGAGGCTCTCATAAAACTAAAGCACATCAAAAACCACAAGCCATTAAATGCCATTGATGTGCTTGTGAGATAAAGAGAGAACATAGTATGAAATGCCTATGCAAATCACTAGTACATTTGAGAAAATTATACTTCAGTGGAGCGGCCCCTATTAAAATCAATGAAAACCACGGTGATAAACACAAAAATGCAGCCCTTGCTAGAACACACCTTTACACTGTACTCCACCAATCTTAAAATCAGGCTCAATAAGAATCTTAAAATCAGGCTCAATAAGCAAACTTCCTAAAGTGTCAAAGCAATTTGCAGTGCACATAGTTACAATGCACATAGTGAACAAAGTGAAAAACACACTCATTTATTTCCAAGTGTTATACTTTACATACTCTAAAAGTATTCGCTTGATGAAATAACTAACACAGGAAACTGTTAAATAAACAGTCTGTGGCTCAACCCAGTTGGATCCATTTTTGATAAATATACTTTTCTTACCTAAAAACTCTGAATCCATTGGTATCTTTATTGAACCGATACAGTTGCAAAAGTGATTCTTTACTGCTACCAAACAACCAGCTTAGAACTACAAGACTCTTGTTGGGTTCATACGGAGAGCGGCTGTATGACCAGGTTTTCTATCTAGTCTTTTGCTTCACTGTTCTATGAGTCAGGGTGTCTCCAGACTTATTACAGCCAGCTCCTGTGAGCATTAATTCAGTTTTTGCCTATCATTATTGATTGATTTTTTCTAGAAAGTGTTTAAACACACACAGATATTTTCTAAAGAAAAGTGGTGCCCGCTTATTTTTGTTTTTGTTCAACCCAGTTGGATGTCTGTAGTGAACTCCATGATTTATGGGGGTGCTGCTAACAATAGCCTTGTAATGGCTATGAATAAGAAAAAGAAAGGTGCCATATTTACAAGAATTAAGTGCGTAAAAAGGCCAGATATGCACCTTTTATGGAGGGCTGATCAGACAAGATGCCCAACTATTTATTGGTTACACTGGACACAAACTAGGTCAAGCCATGACCAAGCAAACTATCTCACAAGGGATCAGCTTATGCTTTTCAAAGTGCTACTCCATTGCTGAGAATTTAAGAGCCTATTCCATTAGGGGAGTGGCAACTACTTCAGTTCTACAAAGATGTGTACCATTATAGGACATTATAATGCAGCAAAATGCTCCTCTGTCCATACATTCTCAAAGCATTGCTGTTTTGACAGCCTATCGGGCCAGGATGCTCGCTTTGGAAGGGCGGTTCTGCACAATATTCTGTGCTAAATAAAACATCACAAATCCACTTCTCCCACCTCCATCTCCAAAACTGCTATGGGGGTCTATCTTAGATGAGGAATCTGCGAAAGGACACAATCCATTAGGAGAACAAATTACCCCTGGTAATGTTCTTTCGAATGGATTGTGTCCTCCAACGTATTCCACATCTTTGACATGTAATGTCCCCAGCTGTGCACTTCAGAAATTTTTTCGCCAGAGGGTGTCCTGCGTCGATAACGTTGGGTCGATGTACCTCGAAGGCCTCCGTCGAGGGCGACATCACCGGATGTTATAAATAGGACGCACGGCGCCCGTAGCCTCAGTTCTGTTTTTTCTGCAAACGTGTTGCTTCGAGAACTACGCGCCTCGTTTGTTTCATCGCAGAGATGTCTTTTTCTTTGACCCCTCCGACTCCGCGGTCTGGCTTCAAGACTTGCCGGGACTGCAAGTCGAAAATGTCGATCACCGACCTGCATCGCATTTGTTTGTGGTGCTTGGGCGAGAGTCACAACACCGATGACTGTTCAAAATGCCAGTGGCTGACTGCCAAGGCCTTGCGGGAGCATAAGGGGAAGATCCAGGTAGGTAGGGGTTCTAAGCCCAGTAAGTCCCGTACATCTAAATTGAAAACCAAAGGGATGTCCACCGATGGATTCGAGGGGCGACTCTCTGCGTCTGGAGGAAGCCCAGGGTTCTCGGTCCCGGAGTGGTTGGCACCATTCTTCTTCCTTGTCGCGTCATTCTCTGTAGCGCTGTCACTGGTTGCCTTCCCCGTCCTCCTCGGAGGATGGAGCCATGAGGAAAGTGGCATGCCCGATGAAGTCCTTGACTCCAGAGGAATGTGCTGCCTTTAAGGAGCAGATGTTAGCAATATTTCAATTGCAGGGCACGGTTCCGGTCGCACCTTCTAACGAAGCCGGCAAGGAACGGTCTCGTACACTGGCTCGCACACCTTTGGGCTCGGGTCCACGACGTGCACCGGGAACCTTTAAGGTCCCGTTCGGAGAAGTATTCGGATAGTCGCAAGAGACATGCTTCCAGGTCTCGGTCCTTGTCTCCAGCAAGACCGCTGCAACCTGCTAAGGGCTCGAAGCCAGCGTCGACTCGGTCGGTGCTGTGTCTGTCCGACTCGGACGTCAACGCTTTGCCGTTGTATCAGCCCATGGCGCCGTCGGCACCAGTGTCGAAGTCGAAGCCTTCAGGACGCAAGACGCCGAGGTTGTCAATAATTACAGCGTCGAAGCCTTTGGTGCCCTCGACGCCTTCGGGTATCTTTATTCCGCCATCTGATTGGGTACTCTAAATTCTTTTCCCTCCTCCATTTTCTGGTACTGCTTTGGGAGTCTGTCAAAGATGTGGAATACGTTGGAGGACACAATCCATTCGTTCTTTCAACTGGATGTTCCCCCAACATATTCCACATCACCCTCCCAGTCTGCCCCTCTATAGAATTTCCTATGTGATTGCAGCTTACGTTATCTGCAAGGCTATGTGCAGTCAAGCAGGCATGAGATTGGTGCCACACGTTCTGGGGAAAAAACTACGGGTGCCGTGTGTCCTATTTATAACATCCAGTGACGTCGCCCCCGACTGAGGCCTCCGAGGGACATTGACTCAACGTCATCGATGCAGGACGCCCTCTGCCAAAAAAGTTTCCGAAGTGCACAGCTGTGGACATTACATGTCAAATATGTGGAATACGTTGGAGGAACATCCAGTCGAAAGAACGTTACCAGTTGATAAGTAACTTGTTCTTCTGATGGATGTTCCTCCCAAGGATTCCTCATCACCTTCCCAGCCTGCCCCTTTGACTGGACATATTTTTGTTCACTTCTCTCTTTCAACGCTCATGCGGGTTATTTAATTGTTCGAGACGGCTGATGCAACGGGCGCAGTGCGTGCTATTTAAACTATCATTGAGGTCACGCCCGGAAGCGGAAATGGTAATCAGCGAGGAACATCAACAACGATGCCACACAGCGCCCCCTGCTGTCAACATGTTTTTAAGAGACTGCAAGCAGGATACAAATACATCAAAGATGAGGAATATCCATCTTCAGCTGCTTTTGAATTTTTTTTTTTCCACCAGAGGCCACTGTGCATCGATTGCGTCGACTCGAAGATGATGTCATCGAAGGCATATATAGCATGCTTCAGTTCAGTTTTTCTGTGAATGCTATTGCTTCGAGAAATACAGCACGCTTCATTTCTTCATACGACTTCATTACTTCATACAAGAACGAGTATGTCTTCTGCGTTAACACTGATTACCCAAAGACCGGGTTCAAGAAGTGTTCTGATGGTGGTTCGAAAATGTTATTGACGGATCCACACCATATATGTTTATGGTGTCTCGGGGTGTAGCATAAGACCTCGGACTGCTCCAAGTGCCAGTCGAAAACAGGAAAGGCCTTGAAAGAACGAAAGGGAAAATTGGCAGTAGGTCGAAACCCCTAATCATCTAACCCGACCAAAAAATCTTTGACCGACAAGTCAAGAGGTGACTCTCCTTGGAGGTAGAAAGTTAAGAAGTTGAGATCGAAGAGTGGCTCCCACCACCACTCCTCATCGTTGTCAAAGAAGTCCAAGAAGAGGCACCATAGGTCGCCTTCTTCGACTTCACGTCGGACAGTTTCCCTGAGAGGGTATCTTACCCCACAAAGAAACCACTCCGGCCGAATGGGAGGCTTTTAGAGCAGCGATGCTAAAAATATTTGAAAAGTAGAAGCCCCCAGACCATGCTCCTACCATGCCTTCCAAAGAAGCCGGGAAGGAAAGGGCTCAACCTAAATCCTGCGTTCCCTTGAGACTCCGGGATGAAGGCCTGATCATCATCAGGAGCCGTCGAGGCCTCGGTCCGATGAAGTGTCATCGAAGGGTCCGTCAAGCCAAGAGCATAAATCGAGGTCATCGACGTCGGCTGCGCCGACGCCAGCCAAGCCCTCGATGTCGCCTTTGAAGCCGAAGACATTGGCGCCAGCTGTGTCATCATTACCAGCTGCACCATCGACGTTGAGCACCCCATCAAAACCTATGGTGTCATTGAAAAAAGTTTTGACTCCTCCTCCAGCGTCTAATCCATTATTCATTAAACCCTGGATTTCTGAAAAGACTTATGGGCCTTTACCAAGGAAGGACTATTTTAAGTCCCTTACCTCAATATATAAGGAGAATGAACCCTCAGACAATGATGCACCATTTGGCCTCCAGTTTGGTATGCCAAATGTGCCAGAAAGTTTTATCTCTGAGGAATCAAGGTTGAAAGAACTTTATTACAATCTGCAGACGGCCATTGGGGTGGACACCTCACCTGAGCTAGAGTTTGGAAGACCAGAAGCTGGGGAGCATGCTGATGCGTCATATAGCCAGTTCATGTCCAAGGTAGTGGAATATATGGGGTTGAGTAGGCCTCTGTTACCATTTGAACAGGATGATCTGACGGACATCCTGGATAAGGGTTTTCAGTCAGATCCTATATTACCATTTCACATTGCTTTGCAAAAAAGCATGGCAGCGAATTGGGAGACGCCAGAAACCAATCTGGCTGTGAATAAAAATGTGACCAAGAAGTACCGCCCTTAGTAGTGACCCTGACTGCCTGTCTAAACACCCCACTCCAGAGAGTCTGGTGGTACAGGCAGCTACCTCAACTTCTAAGCAAGCGGCTTATCCTACCATCCCTCCAGATAGGGATGACAAAAGAGTAGATGGATGGGCGAGGAATGTATTTTCTGCAGGGAATATGGCACTCAAATCAGCCAACTCCACATGTGCCCTTGCAAAATTTACATTCACTCTATGGGACTGCATTTCCATGGTGGCAGAGTACATTGCTGAGGGGAGTGAAAGAGACGTGTTCTTAGCCATAATTAGAGACAGCAAAAGAGCCATGTGTGAGTCTCTTCAGTCAGGTCTGGATTCTGCTGACAGCATCAGTAAAGCCGTGGCTAGTAGCACCGTTATACGCAGATTTGCCTGGTTGAGGAAGTCGGGTTTTGCACCAGATGTACAATCCAGACTCCTCAACATGCCCTTTGATGGGTCTCACCTTTTTGGCAACAAGGAGTGCCTTGAGAAGTTGCAAACCTCAAAGACAGCAGCCAAATCTTGAGGCAGCCTCAAACTTTTTGCCCTAGTGGATAGCCTTGAAAGGGTAGATCTTTTCGCTACTACTCCTCACTTGGAAGAGCAAGAGGAATGGCTGCAAAGAAGCCAAAGAAAATTCCCTCGTGGTGGACGAGGGAGAGGTGCGAAGCGAGCTCAAGCAGGGGCATCTTTACCATCTGCCGCTGCATCAGCCGCCTCAAAACCTCTCTGAGGTCTTGAATCACAACTCACCAGTAGGGGGCAGACTATGTCTAGAAGAATGGCGAGACATTACTTTGGATGCTTGGGCACTGGAAACCATAGCCCATGGGTACTGCCTTCCTTTCATACAGAGATCTCGGAGCAATCCACTGGGGAGCCACTCTTTAAGGATTCCAGATCCGCTCCTTTTGCAGGAAATTTTAACCCTGCTAGAGAAAGGCGCTATAGAGCCGGTGCCTGTAGCAGGGATGAACAAGGGATGGTATTCCCCTTATTTCCTAATACCCAAAAAGGACGGAGGACTGTGACCCCTCTTGGACTTGAGATACTTCAACAAATTCCTCAGAAAGGACAAGTTCAAGATGGTCACTCTTTCTCAGATCCTTCAGGCCCTTCAACTCTAGGATGGATGGTGTCATTGGACCTTCATAATGCTTATTTTCATGTGCCAACCCATCTCAAGCACCGGAAATACCTGAGGTTCACAGTTCGCGGTTCTCATCAATTTTGAGTTCTGCCATTTGGGCTAACCTCCGCCCCGAGAGTTTTCACCAAACTGATGGCGGTAGTGGCATTGAGTCTCAGGAGAGGGGGGATTCACGTCTACCCCTACCTGGACGATTGGCTGATCAGGTTGCGTTCTTCGAACAAGTCCGGGATCATCTCAATGTCATCTGCCACTCCCTTCACAGACTGGGCTTCTCCCACAATTACAGGAAGTCCCATATGACACCTACTCAGAAACTCCAGTTCATTGGAGCTGTTCTGGATATATCCTTGGGAAAGAGCTTGCCACCCAAGGTGAAGACTTGAGACATTCTACAGAAAGCAAAGTTAAAACCATTTTTTGAGGTTACTCGGCCTCATGGCATCCTGCATCTTTCTGGTGCCAGAGGCCGACCTGAGAATGATATCCCTTTAATGGGCTCTCAGAACTTTATGGTCCCAGTTCTCAGGAAATATGTCGGACCTACTTCAGGTTCCAAGCAGGGTCACACAGGATCTTCTGTGGTGGGACTACGAGGACAACATTCTGAAGGGAGAACCCTTTTGGCAACCATGGCCAGAGATAACAGTAGTGACTGATGCCTCACAAACGGGGTGGGTAGCCCACACCAACAATCTGAAAGTCAGCGGTCGTTGGTCTCCATCGGAGTCCATACTACATATCAATCTTTTGGAGCTGAGGGAAATCAGACTAGTGCTAAAGGCCTTCCTGCCCTCTGTGTTGGAGCTAGCTCGGGAAGTCCTTCAAGAAATCTTAACTATTTGGGGAACCCCTCAAGAGGAGTTCTAGGAGACACGTTCATAGTGGACTGGAAGTTTCCACTCCTGTACGCATTTCCTCGAGTCCCCGTCATTCCTCACGTGATGAGGAGGCTGAGAAAGTTCAGGAAACACATGATCCTAATTGTCCCGGAATGGGCCAGGAGGACATGGTACCCGGACCTTCTGGACATGTCCATCTGCCCTCCAATACGTCTTCCACATAGAGAGGACCTTCTCTCGTGAGAGGAGGGTCGGGTTCTCCATCCAGAAGTCAAGACACTCAGCCTTCAAGCATGGTTTCTGAGAGGCTGAGATATAAGGATGAGGACCTCCCGGATGACGTAATGGAGATTTTGCTTTCGGCCAGAAAGCCAGTAACAAAGTCGTTGTACCGTTGCCATTAGAACAAATGCTGCAGCTTGTGCAAAAACAATAATGTAGACCCTTTTATGCACAAAACATCCAATATTTTATCCTTTCTACTATCGTTAGCCAATCGGGGGCTGTTTGGCAGAATTATATGCAGTACCCTTTGGGAACACCACACACAATTAGGACTACAAGTGACAGTACAAATTCACCTTTGGTACAAGCCTGTACTACACAGTAAAGTGGTAGCGATGGCTGAGCAGCCAGACTTATCCAAAGAGTAAAGTGTGCAATATCAATAGTTACACAAAGGACAGCAATTACTATGATTCAAACAAACACTGACTCAAGGTTTCTCAGTAAAAGAATATACATTCATTTACACATCAGTTATTAAACATTTCACTATTATCAAGCAGTAGAAAAATCACGTTACTAATACACTACACCGCCCCGAATAGATTCTGGACAAGTTAGGCTCAAAATGAAGTGTGAGCAAAATGGCACTCCAGCAATTTAAAAGGGAGGTAAAGACAAAGTTAGAAAGAAATTGAGCAGCACCAAGTGAGTAAGCAAGGCAATCTAGAAAAAGGAACTACAGCGAGGAAATCAAAATCAAGGAGCCTGGCCCAAAGTCAATGGACCAAAGTCTTTGCAGAGGATCACACAGTTCAGAGTAGTTCGCGTTTAAGTCTTTGCCAAGAGTTCAGAACGAAGTTGGTCAGACGAAAATTTACTTTAAAGAATGGAGATGGACAAGCCCTCGGATTGGTGAAAGATTTCACACACGTTCACCGCGGCTGGACGAAACGAACCAGTAGAACAGTACCTTTAAAGCAGAAGAATGCTGTAGCTGAGGCAGACATTCCTGGCAGGTCCTGCAGGCTCACGGTTCCTGAAGCGACTGTCGGACTGACAAGAAGGAGGAAGACTGGAGGGTCCTGCACTGCCCAGGGAAAAAACCAGCAGCAGAGCAAAGCAACAAATAAAAGGTGCGCTCCTTAAAATGCAAGCAGGGTCTGTTCCTCCTGGCTATCCGGGTCACTGTAGCTCTGTACAGCGAATTCAACCAGAGAAGGGAGGCCTGCCGAGCAGTTTGGTGAACTGGTTGTTCCCACCAGCTCAAGGGGAGAAGATTCCTTGCAGATCTTCCCTGTTGTCTAAGCTTGAAGATTCAGACCCGCAGCAGGGCTTCACCGGTAGGTTGTCGTCGTAGAGGTCCTCTTCTGTCAGCTTCTCCTCGGCTCTCTCGATTCAGTAGCGACTCTGCCTTTACAGACCCAAAGACCTGCTTTTTATGCAATTTTCCCCCATTCACACAGCCTGGCAGTCAATCACACAGCAGGGTGGCTATCCCACCGGGACCTTGTGCACGGATTCCTAAACCCCTCCCTCACATCCTGTCCCCCTCAGACATACAGGCGCCTAAGGAGGGCTTCTATGCAGAAGCCCGCGAAAGGATGGCAAACAAAGGAATCAAACCTGGTTTGGCGCAAAAAGTTTTACAAAAAGAAATGGTGAATAAAAACGTATATGGTCCAGCGGGTTTAAGTTCAAGGCTACCAAGATAGCCTAAAACAATACCAGGGCTATTTAAGATAACCGTGGTAGGATAAATAGGGTAGTTACCACTGACACCAGCCAAGTCTTAATGAAAAGGGAACGAAACAATGTTCCAAGAGAAACAGACAACAAGGGGTAAGTATAAACCCTTTCCAGAGCTCTATGTAAGATAGTTTGTACTGGGTCTGTGAGTTTTAAAAGACTAATAAAGTCAATGGCAACTTTACATGTTCTGAAAGACAGTAGTCAGTCTCAGAAAATGGAGTCGGAGTTGCGAAGTCTGAAAAAGACAACCCTGTGTCAATGCACTGAAGGTGCTGTGTAACACAGAGTAAAAAGATGATGCCTATGGAGTAAGTGAGGCTACAGTCTATGAATCCAAGAAAATGTTAAACACACACAGCAAAACACATGTAAGAGTGGGAAAAAAGGCTCACACTCTTACCAGGTGAAAATTAAAATCGTGGAAATCCAGCAAAGCTGCTGAGGGACTCGGTAGGTAAGGGAAATTAGCCTTTCTGTAGCATTCTCCCTAACAGGGGCTCCAGGTTGGTACTACTAAAGGCTATTTGGCAGCGCTTGTCAAAGGAATGTTCCTATTTAAAAATTACACTGGTGACACAATTTCTAAAGGGGCTCACCAATGTGTTCCTTCCAGCTCCTTTCCAGGTTCCAACTTGGGAACTTAATCTGGTATTAAAATGTCTTATGTGTACAACCTTTGAACTTTTACACTCATGTCCTTTAAGGTTGTTAACTTTTAAAACCATTCTCTTGGTATGTCTAACTTCAGCCCGTAGAGTGAGTGAGTTGCAGGCACTTTCATCCAAGCCACCCTTTACTATCTTCCATAATGATAGGGTTGTTCAGAGGGTTAAATCCTCACGTTCACCCAAAATCATTTCTGATTTTCACATAGGGCAGAAAATAGTTTTGCCTTCTTTCTATTCCCCCACCTCATCCTGGCACGGAGGAGGAGGGATTACACAGGTTGAACCCTCACAGGGCTCTGAGCTTTTATGTATCTAGGCTGTCAAAACTTCACATTGATGATCAGCTTTTCATTGGCTATTCAGGCCACACACTGGGTCCGGCTGTTACGAAACAGACCTTATCCAGGTGGATCATTCTGGCTATTTTGGAATGTTACAGACTGGCAAGCAAGGATCCTCCTGAAGGGTTAAGAGCCCATTCCACCAGGGGCATGGCTACATCTACAGCCCTGCACAGGGGTGTATGGATAAAAAGTATTTGTGAGGCAGCAACGTGGTCTATGATTCACACGTTCACAAAACATTACTGCCTGGAGTCTTCCCTCAGTCAGGATGGAGCTTTGGAAAGCAGTCCTGCATTCGGTTCATGAAAACCTTTAAGAAACTAAAATTCTTACTCCCTCCACCACTCCAACACTGCTTTGGGAGTCTATCAAAGATGAGGAATACGTGGGAGGACACAAACCATTTTGAAGAACAAGTTATTTACGCCCGGTAACGTTCTTTTGACTGGATGGTCCTCCCATGTATTCCTCATCGCCCTCGCAACCTACCCAATAGTAGAATTTGCCATGCTATTACAGCTTTCGCTGCATCAAGGATAAGTATGGTAATTCCTGTAGTTATTCGGGTATTTCTATTGTAAGAAAAAACAGTACCCACGCGCTGATTTGATCAGCAGCGCAACGCGCCCTCAGCCCCCTTGAACTTACCGTAAAAGACCTACCATCACAAGGGAAAATCTCTACTCTCTACAAGTTACTGCAAGAGGACACTCTCACTGATCGGGCCACCTATATGTCGCGGTGGGAGGTTGACCTGGGACACCCCATTGAGGACCAGACCTGGGTAGACATCTGGTTGAGGACGCACGCTTCTTTTTGCATCACCAACTGGGAGTGTGCTCACAAGTTGCTCCTACGATGGTACTATCCCCTGCTCCGCTTGCACCAATTTCACTGGGCCCTGGACCCCCTATGTTGGCGTCGTTGTGGACTCCCAGGGTCCTACTTCCACATGTGGTGGACATGTCCAGTAGTGAAGAAGTTCTGATCCCAGTGTATTGATACAATAAAAGACATCACCCAAGCGGTGATCCCGCTGGAGCCTGAATCCGTCCTCCTGGGGGCCCCAATTCCGGGCACCTACGCGACAACCGGCATGGGGGCCTGCCTTCCAAACACAAATCCTGCTTGCCACAAAGATCACAGTGGCGCGCACTTCGAAGTCCACTGAAGACCCCTTGATGACTCTTTAGTGCTAAAAGTTTGGGACATCATGATAGCAGAGTAAATCACTGCAGCAAAAGCTGGCCTCCTTTACTGCTTCTCGAAAATGTGGGCGCCATTTCTTGCCTATGACCATAACTTCCCAGCGTTAACCTACAAACCTCGGCTGGTCGCGGTGTCCCTTCAGTCAGATTGTGAACGGACGGCGCCTACCCATGCCCAACCGGACCTTGACGAAAGCTGTTTCAGGAGGGGGTGGAGGGGGAGCATAAGGAGTGCTTGCAATTTGAACTGGAAGTAATGCTTTGTCTGTTGTCTGTTGATCTCACTGTCATCTGTGTGCTGGTTTAAAATAAACACGTTTATAAAAAAACACAGTAAATAGAATCTCTCTGGGGCACCATTGACTTGATTTTCGGATATTTTCTTTGGTCCTGATGGCCATTGCTTTATCTTCATTACATAAACGTATCAGTGCAGTGCTCTTAATATGGGGGCAAACGTGCACACCTGGCTGTCGCATCATGCCAGAAAATGGTAAATGTCTGCCCAGTAGGAAGTGATATCACAAAAGAATCTGTGAATTTTCCGCAAAGGAAATGTTTGAGGGAGAAATGACCGAAGATTATTTGCTTGAAATAATCTTCGGTCATTTCTCCCCTGAACATTGCTGATGTGTGCAAACCCCTACCCAAACCCCCACCCACACCCTTACCCCCACCACCAACACACCCCACCACCAACACACCCCCACCCCACCACCTTACTTACCTTGCCTTCTGTCTTCCTGGACCCTGAGACGCCTGTTCCCTTTCACTTCCCTGATTGGAAACCAGCACTGTAGGGTCCTTTGTTTTTCCTTTTTTTCGGGTCACCTGGTGGTCACTATACTGTATAGAGTATAGAGGAAGAGACATCTGTCCCCTCCCCCGCAGGGTCAGCGGCAGGGGTGTCCCCCGCAGCCTTTCTTTTTCTATTTTTTTTATTTACAGACCCCACCCAAAAATACATACCACAAAAGATTCAAACTTTTTGTAGTTCGAACTTTTGGTGGTAGGTATTTTGGTGGGGTCAGTAATTTGTATATGGTAATTTTGTCCTATTCCATCACAAAATCCTTAGTGCAGGTGCCATAAGATGGAACATTTGGCCCATGGCAGTGGCATGTTTGCGATGGGTACCTTTGGGTGTGGGAAGAACAGTGTATTTTTCAGCCCATATGCATACAACATTATCCCTTCCATTCTGGAGATATGAGTCCAGTCCTGGTTTTAACTTTGCTTTCTGGGGCTTGTAGTGTTGAGTTAATAATGGGGAAATCCAGGACTACAAACCCCAGAATGCAAATATATGCATGTAACATGTGTGTCATGCTTTGCACCACCCCTCTAAGCAATTGAAAGCTGGCTCATTTTAAAAGAAAATATTTACTAGCTTCCTAGGTGGTTATTTTGGTGAGAAAACACATTCGTGTAGACGTTTTAGGCTACTGTTGGATAACCAGACGAAGTTCACGCATTAATCCTCCTACCCACGAAATATTAGATTTGCACATTTGAATCAGCTAATTTGACATTAGAATGTTTTTATGAAAAACATTTCTAAGCTTACTATAGAACGGCTCCTAGACAAAGTTCCATATTCTTTTCTGACGATTAATCTTGTACCCACACGTCATTCACAGCTTCCATTAATTATTGTAAAGTTGGCTGGAGCCACTCGACCTGACTCAGTTCCAGTGTCTGCACACACATGCACACTTACTTGTTAGACACTCTCGACTCTCCTCCGATTCTGACTCGGATTGATTACAAAAAATTACAAACATGGGGTTCCCTGGGAGACCTGCAACAAGTAATGGAGGCATTACATAACAACACCACGATGTGCGTCTGGCTAAATAACAAAGGAGAACTGTCAACAAGAATTGAAATCAAAAGAGGTGTCAAGCAAGGCTGCCCATTAGCAGCCACTTTATTTAAACTATGTTTGTCAGACCTACCGAAAGCAGTAAGCAGCATTAAACACTTCCTGCCATAGGATACTTAGGAATTCTCTTCAATACATCAATTGCAGAAAAGTGCTGGCAAGCGGAATTGTATAAAAAAAGTCAAGATGCTGGCTGCAGAGGGGTCAATACTCAACGCAAGATACAGGAATTTCTTGCGGATTCCCTTAAAAACGTTTTACTTACAAAAGGCAATACTGATCCTCATATATGGAGGGGAAGCCAACCTAAATCTAGCAAAGGAGATCTGGAATGGGATGGAGAGCAGATTCTGGAAGCAGACTTTGAGGCTGCCAGGGTTCTTACCGCTGGTCGCAATCAGAGCAGAACTAGGTCAGCATAGTTGGTAAACAACACTCCCTCATGCTCGAAGGTGTCAAAAAACAGGGTTGTGAAGATGTTGTAAATGCAAGGGGACAAGCAGGCTCCCTGAGGGACTCCAAACGACACTAATACAGGGTCAGCTTCCGCCTCCTCTATAAAGACACATCTGATTCTGTTATTTAGAAACACCATGGTCCATTGGGCTGCTTCCGGGGAAAAATGTGCTACTTCACCTAGCCTGTCAGCCAAAATCACATGATCTACCATATCGAACGCAGCTGACAGGTCTTGGAGCATAAGCATAAAGGGTCCACCCCTTGGGACACTTAACTACCATAACCTGATGGGCGTGCATGGGACACCCAAAAGCGTCTGTAAATTCTCCACAAATTAGGAAGACATGAAGGCCAACAACAAAAACAAATCGCTACAATAGCAATTCCAAACAACCAACTCAATGCAGAACGTAGTGCTTCAGGAATCCATGCAAACAAGTTATCCACTAATCCCCACCCTGGTCTTGTGTTACTTGAGCAACCAGATCCTTTATGCCTTGAATATGTTTTTCAATAGATCGGGAGGGATCTCCCAGGTCGAAACAACACATCCCTTCCACCGTTTCACAACCCACATCATGCTTCAAAGACATATAATCTATAGCTGTATAGTTGTAAGATAGCTTTCCTAAAATGTCTATTATCCAGCAAATATTCAGTTAAAGCTTGCGAGGTTTCATTAAGCCCCTTAACTACCAAACAGGCTAATTTAATCATGGTTTTATAACCCCCAGCCTCCAAGCCCCAAATCCTGATAATGGAAATAGCTAACGCTGTAAATGCACTCAGAATTGCAATCTGGCGCTAAGGCAGTATATGAAGCAGCACGTATAGACCGCCCAACTGTAGGTTTTAAAGGATACATCATTAAACCAAGGCGTGTCAAAACGCATGGGCCACCTGAAATATTAGCAGGAATGTATGAATAAGTAAAGTTTCCTCAGGAAAACAACCATCCAGGGGGAAGTTTTACATGGTTCAGGTGGCTAGCAGTGAAAACTGTAAAATTGCATACCATATTGTTTGAAACATCAACACAAACGCTCATAGATCTTGTACATAATCGTTGCTCAAAAGCAGTCCATTTTCCATTCACATTAATCTTTATCTGCTGACACTTCCCAATGTTGGACGGATCACAAGTCATTTAATAGCATACATCAGCAGGAGCAATGTCATGTGTCATGATATGGGTCATGATTCTCCATTTGTGGATAGTGTCAGCACAGAATTTACAATATTCATACACCGAAAAAGAATACTGAATATCCGATTGCTCCACCAAGGAATCATTATGCAAGACTCAAAATAACTCCTTTAAAACAGGGGCAGGCGTTGCGATGGCCACAAGGCATGTCGAAATCAAATCTGCGGAGCTATGCACATCAGTCAAGCAGAAATGTGAAATGTTCAAAACTCGCCGAGCCAAATAGACCCACATGTTTTCAGCCTGTCTGACTAGGCTGAATAACCATGATGTGAAAAGGACGTCGAAATCACAGAAGGGGGCAAAAGCAAAGCATTATGTTGTTGTTCCCACCGTTTCTGTAAAGCGACACGATAAGCTGCAATAAACGCATCCTCTGGCACAACACTGGTAGGAGGACCTCAGTCTTCATCCATATCCCCCATTCCACTTGGAGAATTGAGACGTCTGCCACATCCCCGGACTCTCCTGAATGGACTCCACTGTGCTGCACACAGGGACTCGACACACTCAGGATCTAAAACATGAGAATTCAAAAACAAGATATCAGTGGAGTACATCACTCGCACAAATAACATTTGTCAGCAGGGATATGGGTCCATTGCCTTTTCCCTGTTTCCACAACCAGAACAATTTGATCTTCCCCAACTGCTATTACGTCCGCCGGAACGGGCAGACCATTAGGTTTCTCAACCCATACTTTGGCACCTGGGACCATTGCATCTGATGAGCCAAAACCTTTGTCCCCACAAACAGTTAGGACCGGGGTGGCTCCCCTTACTTCACCATGGACAATTTTTCAAGTACTATTATTAATTGGGCCACTTGATCTTCTTTATGTATCGGTAGCATATACCCCCCATTGTTAATGAGAATCACCTTAATCACACCCTGGTAGTCTACATCCACAATCCCACCCAACAATTGAATGCCTTTCAAAGCCAAACCCGATCTTGGGGCAATTAATCTCATATGTGCAGCCGAAATCTGTACTCCAATCCCTGTATCAATCACAGCAATACCCCTGGGTTCAAGATGAATTTCTTCCCTTGCATGCAAATCCACCCCAGCAGACTCAGGAGTGGCACGATAAGGGGCCAGTGCACCAGAGGATATTTCCCAATACAACAGATTCTCTACAGCTCCATTTGTTTTGATTTGCAAGGCTGGCATTAATGGAGTTTCATTGTTTACAATGGGACATTTATTCAAAATTTGAACTGCTTCTAAGAGACGTTCTTGCCAACCTTTCAAAGTACCATCACCTGTTTTGCACAATTGTTCTTTCAATAACCCATTCATTCTCTCAATTAATCCAGAAGCCTCTGGGTGGTAAGGGACATGAAAAATCGATTCAATACCTTTTTCTTGACAGTAGTCCAGGAACACTTTCCCTTTAAAATGACATCTGTTATCACTTTGAATTTGCAAAGTGATGCCGTAGTATACTGCCACCTTGCCCAATCATTTAATTGCATTCAATTGGGTAGCTCTTTTACATGGCAGAACCATTAGGTAACTAGAATACATGTCCACAATCGTGCACACATATTGACATCCTTTACTTGTGGGCATAGGTCCGATATAATTGATCTGCCAAATATGTCCAGGTAATTTTCCTCACTTCAATGTACCATGAATAATATGAGGAACAGATCAATGTTTCTGGTGCTGACATGTTGGGCATTGCAAAATAATAGTTTTCACAACTTCTGACCGAATACTTATTCCTCTGTCTTGTACCCACCTGATAGTAGCCTTCTCTCCGAGATGTCTCCTTTTCTGGTGGGTCCATTTTGCAATTCCCTCCAAATCATCCTCGGCAGCCTTCGTGTCCATGACTACCACTTTTGCATGTTCGTCTGCAACAGAATTGAACCACCGTTCCAATGAATCTATTGTGCAATGTGCATCTACATGATAAAGAGTTACCGTAGCATGCATTAGCATCTCTGCAATGTCTTGCCACAATTCCTTTCCCCACACCTCTTTTGAATGAATTTTCCATCCATTCTTTTTCCAAGTCGGCAACCATACTACCAACCCGTTTGCCAATGACCACTAATCAGTATAAATAGGACAACTTCCAGGCGTTTCCTGCTTTAAAGCCTGATATACAGCATATATTCCGCAAACTGACTACACTTCCCTTTCCCTGAGGTGGTCAGCACCTTTTTCAGTTTGGTATTGTTTTGCCATTGCTTTCAAGTGTCTTTCAACACCCACATATTTGACTGCACCATCTGTAAACCATGCATGCTCGACTTGTTAATCCGATAATTCTCCGTACGGGATCCCCCATGTAACTGGAGACGCATCAACAAGCAACTCTACCTCCGGCTCAAGGTTTATGAGTGGAACTACTGCTACCTGCTCATGAAATTTTGCTACACCACCTTTACCAGGCTTGCCACGATCTTGAATGTACCATTTCCACTTTATGATACTAGCCTCTCGTGCATGACCGATTTGGTGTGTTTTAGGGGAGCTAAATACCCATTGCATGATTGGTATTTCAGGTTGAATCAATACATCATGACTCACTGTCATTTGTTCGGTATCCACGAGTTCCCAGTAACATGCCAGCAAATGCTTTTCAAAGGGAGTATATCCATCACCTGCATCGGGTAACTTTCTACTCCAGAATCCTAAAGGCACCCGTTTCCTGCCCTGCTTCTGCCATAAGCTCCAGTTGGCATAGGCATCTTGTACTGATACATTTAATTCCACCTCACCATCCCTCAATGGCCATAAGTCAAGCACCTTCTGAATCGTCTCCTTGGCCAATCAGAATGCAGTTTCCTGTACATCACCCCATTCGAAATTACATTTTATATGCGTCACTTTGTAAAAAGGCGCTAAAATCTGCCCCAAATGTGGTATGTGCTGTCTCCAGAGCCCAAACAGTCCAATGAATTGTTGCACTTGTTTCTTAGTTTTAGGGGTTACAAACTCCAGGATATTTTGTTTCGCGGTGCTCATTATGCCATTGTATGCCCAAAAAAAACACATTCTCTGCTGGACCCTGGGTCTTAGCATCATTAATTTCCCATCATTCCTTGCGCAATCCTTCTCTAATGAGATCCAAGTGCGCTTGCACGCTGTGCTCATTCTTACCCTGAATCAATATGTCATCAATGTAATGCACAATCTGTACATCCGGCTTGCATGGGATCTTGTCGAAGTGTTCCGCTACCACCCGGTGACAGATTGTTGGACTATGCATGTAGCCCACTGGCAAATGCTGAAACGTATACTGCCTCCCACCCCGGGAAAATGCAAATTGTTCTTGGCATTCATTCACAATCGGTAAGGTGAAGAAGGCATTAGCCAGATCCAACACCACGTACCAAGTACCCTCTCATTTTTGTACATTTTCAATCAAGGTTACTGCAACCGGAACTGCCGGTACCAATGGAGGAGTATATTTATTCAATTCACGATAATCAACTGTCATTCTGTATGTACTATTCGGCTTGTTAATAGTTCAGATAGGAATGTTCCAAGCCGTGGACACAGAACGCAACACACCAGCTTCCACATACCCTTTAATGGTCTCTGAAATTTCTTTCTACCCACCGGGAATCTGATGTTGTTTCATGGACACTCATTTTGTGTCTTTCGGAACCTGCCCGGGGACATTTTCAATTGTCCAACTACGACGGGTGTGCAGGTAAACGCACTTACCTCAAACTGGTACATTTTACCCCTTATTCCAAGGGTCAATCCCTCTAAATTGTCAAATCCAATAATATATTCAGTAAGAGGGATAATTAACACCTGATATGTGTCTCTTTTCAACTGACACATTTTCATGTCAATTTCCATTTGGACTGCTGAGGTTTCCTTACCTCCCAATCCTGTAATCATAAAATGTCTTCCCTTAAATCTGGAAGGATTCCCATGTATCAATGAGGCCTCCGCCCCGGTATCAATTAAGGCTTGAACCTCCTGTATATTTCCTGAATGCCAAAATAATTTCACCTTCACATGAGGCCGTTTGTCCACCTTAACATGGGCTGTCACTACCGGAGCTCGACCCTCATCCTATTCGTATTTAGAGTGCGTGTGTTTAGATTCCTTTTCCACCATCGCACTCACCATCTTTCGTAAGTCTATATAAGTCAGCTGGGAAGGCGCAGATTTGTTGGAAGACTCATCGTCTCCTCTCTCCGGAAACGGACTAAAAGGATACTCCTCCTTTTTTGGCTTATGTACTTCCTATCGCTTCACTTGCTTGTACCGCTCCTTACCATCTAGGGCTTGTTTTTTCTACAACAAATACATTTCTCGTGTTGCAATCCCATCAATATCTTCTCGGCGCACACCATCTTTCAACAGGGCCAGAAACATATCCTTTCTCAACACGTGAGAGTCACGGCTGTCGAACCTCTTCCCGGGAGTCCGTTTCTCATTTCGCCCCCCCCCCTCCCCCTCCCGTTGCTTTTCCCATTCTCTTAGATCTGCCAATTGTCTAATGGCATCTACCACTTCATCCGTTATTTTGCCTGTCATTCCTACCAATAACATCATCATGTTATTTTTATATGCCGGAGGGGCAGTTTGAATAAGGGCATTTCTAGCAGAAACTGATAGGTTCACCAGCCCCATATGCTCTTGGATTTCCATATGAATGGCCTCCTTCCTATCATGTTCCTTAACTCTTTGAACAGTTTCCTTCAACATGTACAATTTTTTATCATCCGTCGGCCAATACGACATAATCGGGTATTTTTGTTTACATCCTTGGGATGCTAACTATAAAAGAGACATTTGTCCCTCATCACCATTAGCATCCCGAGGAGGGCCTGCTTCGTAGGGTCTCCTGAATCTGGGCTTCCTATATTAAAGGTAAAAACGTAGCGGAATCCGTTGCATCTACCAAGAGACCCACTGCCCCTTCATCCAAAATTCGAACCATCCAGGTTAACGAAGATTCACCGGCCCTCTGTTTCAGTCCGTTAATAATTTCTCCGACCTCCTTCTGCAAGAAATCCTCCAGTGCGGTCATATCCACCACACCTCCTCCCGGATTCATAGGATGACGACCCATCCTTCTGCATAGCACAGGTTTAACCGTCACCTCTTTACAAGCCGGTTCTGGCTTGGATACACCCTTCGGTTTGGAACCACTATCTGTAGTAGTAGTATCAAACACATCTCCATCCCACTGATCGGGGTCCCAATAAACACTTGCGTAAGCAATCACTGTTGCTACCTTACGGGAATTAACCCTACCTAGTCTCTTCCGTTATTTATAGCGAGCAACCCTCACCGCTGCTTGCTCAGCAACTGCCTGATATTTATCTGCCATATCATAATATAATTTAATTTGAAGCTGCTGCATTATTGCAATTTGTTTTTCCAATTTTTCAACATTTGCTTGCAATTCCACATTTTGTTGATGCATTTTACGAAAGGCATGTCATAAAGTCCAACCTCTCCTTCGTAGAGCCAAGCATTGTTTACCATTCTCCATAGATACTTGATGCAAGCATTTCGCCACTTCGGCTGGACTTGCTTCTCATATACTTGTATCACAGGTCTCACTTAATCCGGCTCCACACGCCTAAGTTTGTGCAAGCTTATCATATGAGCTTTCAGTCCAACTCGGGATAGTTACCTCAAGACAGTCTCCGGCAGTGGAGCTACCTTTTTTCCTAAACAGGGAACTCATTATATCAAATGAATGTTACACCTCACTCACGTTAAAACACTTCAACAACCAAACACACACATCCAAATCGTTTTTTCCCTTGTTAGCACCCTAAAGTAAATAAACAAAAAGGGGAAAAAAATGTCTTTTTTTTTCTTTCTCACCGTTCCGTGTCCAAAACGTTACCTTCCAAGAAATATTATTTAGCAGGCTCCTTTGGCATCAATACCAGCACAATGACCCTGCTTACAGCACCAAAATGTTTTGCTTTTGCTTGGCAACGTGATGAGAGCAATTACACTTACGTTTCCCCGGCCCCAGGCAAAACAAGTTATTGGACTCAGACAGACAAAAAAAATCACACATAGACTTATTATTATAATAAAATGAAAATAGCTTGTTATAGGCCTTTTATTCACACAATATATGTATATATGAATTTAGCATACATAAACAAACATACACTTAGATATATATAGATATAAATTGCTTCACCGTTAGTAAAGACGCAGAAGACACCTTCATCTTGGCCACTACGACACTGCTTAGTCCCTGAGCAGGTAGGCGAAGAGATCACTCGTGCTAATGGGGTCTGAGGCAGAGAGTCCTCCCTCTCATTGAGACTGCATCACCCGGGGGTCCAAATTCTAACTAACCTTGCCACAAAATGCCCTTTTCTTTATGGGGGGCATGTCCCCGACCTTCTCAGTTGTGTCTGCCCTTGGCCGAAGAGCAGATCACACGTGGAAGGACAGAGAGTGGAAAAAACCAGCCAGGAGTGGAAAAACCCAGTGCTCCTCTCCTCGCATTCATTCCCACAACCCCTTATCATGCACCTGCAGGATGCTCCGACTCCCTTCCCGTATTTGTCCTTCAGTGGACAATACCATAACATCTCCACAGCAAGTCTACTCAGCAACAATATTTATGTTGTTACGTGACTTTGCTCTGCTTTAGCTACTGAAATGTTTGTTTACTCTGCGAGGCCCGCGTAGACGCATGCTTTTATTACCATGATGGGAGATGAGTGTCCAAAATGGCTGCGCACTGACGCCATGTTGTTCTAGCTCGCATTTCGCAGAAGCATTACAGCAGGTAGGGAGCGGGGGCACGTGTTCCAATTTAAATATGATGGTTGAGCGTCTGTCAATAGCGACATTGTGGAAGTGTAATGATAGGTGTCACGGTTTGGGAGACAGGTGTGGGGTAGCTCGAGCAGGCCATGGACTTGAATTTGGATATGATTCTATGCAGCTTCTTGCTTGGGTTTCGAGCATTTAGGATTCCGTTCCCATAGAATGTTTTCTTGGTTTTTCGGATTTCCAGTCTGTATGCTCTGGGTGTTCTTGCTAGAGTGGTTTTATTCTGGGCTGTAGGGTTCATTCTCCAGGTCCGTTCCAGACGGTTATTGAGGGTTATTAGTGATTTGAGGTTGGCGATGAACCACCTGGGTGTGGGTCCTGATCTCTGAGAGGTCTGTTATGTTGGAGTGAGGGGTCTAAGGGTGTTGGAAAGCCAAAGGTCAACGGTTTCAATCGCTGGAGGTCCTTCCTGGAAGGAAAGTGTAGGGAGGGAGTTTGCTAGATCTGGGGTGATTACGACTGTATTCCATAGTGTAATGTGAAGAAATGTGGTTGGTGGTGGTCGCATGTTGCCTTGGCGGTTATAAGTTATAGGATCGAAAACAAAAGGCTCAAATGCCTTTTTTTCGACTCCAAAAGGACCGGAAAAAAGGGTTGATTTCTTTTTTAAATTTCTTTTTTTTTTTTTTTTAAGGGCGGGTCCCCCCAACCCCTGTTTTCTTTTTATAAAAAACTTTTAATGCATACTACACTTAAATAATATATAAATAAATAAATAAAACATTTGACTCTTTTTTTCCGATCCTTTTGGATTCGAACGAAAGGGCATTCGATCATTTATTTTCAATCCTTTGGCTGGACACCTGCCTTGGCCAATGACCGCTGTGCTCAGTGGTATGGAGAAGTAAATTGTTGAGTGATCAGGCCATGATGGGGAGCCGGCTGGGTAGATATGTTTGTAGTGCTGAAGATTGCATCAAGGGTGTGACCTCCCGTGTGGGTGGGTGTGGAGATGTATTGTGTCAGGTTGAGTGATTCTAGATTGCCTGTGAGTGATTGGGTCACAGAGTTTAAGAGTGAGTTGAACCAGATGTTGAAATCCCGTAAAATAGTAATTGTTGGATTTAGGTTGAGGTTGGTGTCCAGCATTTCACAAAGTGGGTCTGCAAAGTTTTTGTTGTAGCCAGGGTGTCTGTAGATGAGCGGGAAGCTGTGCGAGGTGGAGGGTAAATTTCAATTTTTCCCATGAGGGATTCGTAGTCTGTGGTGTTGGTTGAGGTGTCCTTAATTATTAGTGGGAATTGGTGTTTGTGTAGTATCACAAGCAGGGATGTCATTTAGGGGTCGCCAGGGGACGCAACTGCGACCCCTGAGGTCTCCCTTGCTAACCTTGCGGTCTCCCTTGCGATCTCTAAAAGAAATTGTAAAAAAAAAAGTTCAATTTCTTTTAAATGTTATGCAAGCTCCTGGGCTGTGGCCAGCACCATGTGGCTCTATGTTTCTGGGGTGGCTGGCGTTCTTGTTCAGACCTTAAAAAAAACTAAAAAATGGGTTCCACAACATTTTCAGCAGTGACCCTACATAAGAAAAAATTGGAATAACAAATAATGTGTCTTTCTGGATTCTATACAATAATTGCTTAACTCATTAAGGGTTTATTTCAGGCACACTTCAGGGGGTGAGTCACTCATTTAGTCTGTTCCTAAACACCTCAACTCAGCCTTTCATTCTTCTGGGGTCGATAAATGAGTACCAACACAGGATGGGTGATATTGTATGTATATGTGTTCTCTACAAAGCGCTTAAGCGTAAGTGCTATATAATAACACATCATCATCATTTGGCCATGGACGTCTGCTTGCATTCACAGTAATTTGGTAATATGGGCCTATACACACTGATCTTAACCATACATATGGTGATCCATTCTTGTATGAAATGTCTATCATATTATAGTGATATTGTAACCATATGTTTCGTAGTGCACTTAGAAACAATGCTATGTGAGGCCCCTTCCTGTTTTGTCAAGGGGTGAAACGTTGTGTTCCATCGCTTCCAGTGATATCACTTCAGGGTGGGGTCAAATGACATCACGTCCTGTGATGTCATCAGAGGTCAAGGGTTGTGTGATGTCACTTCCGCTACCCCTGGTATTTTGGTGAAATGACGTCCCTGATCACAAGTCCTCCACCCCTTCACGATCTGCTCCGGACAGTAAGGTTGTAGCTGGGTGGGAAGGCCTCGTGCACGATGGGCTCGTAATCGTCAGTAAACCAGGTCTCAGTGATGAAAAGGATGTCTGGGTTTTCTTCTGTGATGAGATCAGTGATGTGGAATTTATATTTGGAGACTGACCTGGTGTTGATGAGTAAGCAGGATAGTTGGTGGGGTGTCCTTGTAGGTGCCTGGCAGGTAGGGTTGTGAGTAGTAGAGGAGGCTGGAATGAGGGGGGCAAAGAGGTGGGTGGAGCCGGGTAAGGGGGAGATGCACTGTGAGAAAGTGGAACAGCGGGAATAGGAGATGAAGGGAATAGGGCTAGGACCAGGTTGGGTGTGGGTGGGGAGGTTTGGGCCCTGTAGTGTGGTGGCAGTGTTTGTGATCTGGGCTGCAGAATGGGTGATTCTAGGAGGGGCATAAGGTGGCCTTAGTCCGGCCCTTTCCTTGGCTTTTGGACAGCCCAAGGGGTATGGGTGAGAGTGGAGGGGCTGTGGAGCTTGGTGCTTTGGCCAGAGCTGCTCTTGCTGCGCTGAGACTGGGGAAGTACGAGTTGGAGGTGATATGTTGTTTGGAAAAGGTGTGAGCAGCTGGTGCGGGGGAGTGGTTACTGGTGAGAGTGGTGTGTGATGGTTGTTTTATATGGGTCACCAGGCGGTCTGGTATGTTCTGGGGACAATGTTCTTTGCTCCCTCTCTCCATCTTGCCGCTCTTAATTGAGCAGAGCGGTATCTACATGTGGGGCATAGCAGGTTGGGGTGGGGGGGGTTGGCCTGGCGAGGAGGGGGGGATAGGTGAGTTGTAAGGGTTGCAGGTTGATGGAGTGTAGGGTTGGGGTGATGGTATGTGTGCTGGTGGTAGTTGAGTTTGGCTGTGGTGGGTTTCATCAGGCCTACCAGTGCGCCAGCGTGCTGCTCTGCTTTGTCCAGTGTGTGGCATGGTGTCTGTCTTGTGGGACGGGTACATCAGATTATGTGTCTGAGGAGAGGTGCACCTCCAACTTGGATTCAGCGGTAGATATGTGTACTTACCCAACCCATGGCACCTGGTCAGGGCAGTGGCACCTGGATTTGGGTACATCTGGGTGGTGGGAGAGACACCTTACTGGGGTACAGCAGTAGACACTAAATAGGCTGGCAGCTAGATTTGTAGGCAGTGAACTACAGTGGTACCTGGGTTTGGGACACCTGTATAATGGAAGAAAATGCCTAATGGGTCGTTCAGCAATCAAAATACAGTAGCACCTAGTTTTGGGACACCTGGATAATGGGAAAAGACACCAAATGGGTCTTTCAGCATTCAAATACAGTAGCACCCGGGTTTGGGACACCTGGATAATGGGGGAAAAGCACCTAAATAGGTCTTTCAGGCTAAATACGAGGTATGGCTATCTAGCACAATCAGGCTGAATATGATGTATGGCTATCAGGCACAATCAGGCTAAATATGAGGTATAGCTATTTGGTGCAGTCAAGTTGAATATGAGGTTGGCTATCTGGCGCAATCAGGCTAAATATGAGGTATGGCTATCTGGCACAATCAGGCTGAATATGAGATATTGCTATCTGGCACAACCAGGCTGAATATGGGGTATAGCTATCTGGCACAATCAGTCTAAATACGAGGTATAGCTATCTGGCACAGTCAGGTTAATGCTATTGGAGACAGGATATATGATAGGGTCAGACAGCCTAATGGGGACAGTGATTTCTGGTCACTGTGTTCAGACCTATTCTCCACAATTCTGTCTAGATATGACGCAAGCTAGTGTTACAGTTGTCTAGATATTACGCAATGCTAATCTTCACAATTCTGTCTAGATGTATGGGACACAACGGTGAATAACACCACTGAGCGTTTGTTACACAGCAGTGAAGGGGTATTCTTTACTAGCTGGCTGAATTTAGCATGCTTATGTTGTGTAAGTAATAAGTAAGGCATGGCTTTTTTAATACAATTATTGCTGTACTCCACACCCAGACCACACACTTCTTGTCAGTCGATGCTGGTTGATGGCTGGCTGCTGGCCTCTCAGGCGAAACACAGGCAAACACGGTCTGGAGCTGCTTCTTTGGGAGCTGCCCTTTGTCTTGGGGACCTTAGCCGAAGAGGCTGCAGGGGCAGTGTGCTGCCCTAGGGGGTGTGGTTAGGATACTACCTCCTAGTGGGAAACAGCCAATCACAGACAAGGGGCAGGGGAGAGGTCACACAAGTGCAACAGAGAATGGAAAAAAGTCCAGAAGGCAAGTGGAAATGGCTACCAGGTACAAAGGCAGAGACACAGCTGACTCTTCCAACCAATTGCAATGGGGTAAGGGGGATAGGAAGAAAGCCAGAAACAAACAAAGGACTACACCCCAGGGACTGTGTTGTAATGTATCTTGGATGAGGTGATGACATCACTATACATGGAATGTGGTGAGGTCAGTGTGAGTGGAGTGTTGGTGTGTTGTTTTCGGAAGCTGGATTCTATGCTTGGCAGTTAGAGGTATGCTGGCTTGGAAAGGACATGCCAATGTTTGTTGCTGGCAATTGAACTACAATAAACCTACTTAATAACTTACCTGCTTGCTCGGGTGTCCTTCAGCTTCCAAGTTATTACACTGGCGACGAGGATGGGATGCTGTTGAGGAGGGGACAGTCTGAAGCCAGGAAACATTGCCCTCCAGTGATTTCATGTCCAGTGCCAAGTTTTCGGCAGATTGATGTCCAGTGTGGTTTTGATCTGGACTGTGCAGGTTCTTCAGCAGGCCGGGTGGTGCTGAACTGATGAGCTTGTCCGGCACACGAGTCAGTGTGCAATAACCTGAGGGAGTCTGCCACCAGGACCAAGCTGGCCGGGTGGAGCTTGTGCTTGGCAGATCCCCAGCTGGTGTCTTGGAAATTGGCCGGCACACGGGTCGGTGTGCGGTGGTTTGCGAAACGTCTGCTGTAAGGAACAAGTCAGCCGGGTGTTTCTTGTGGCTGGCGTAGCCTGATTTGCGCCTGGAGAAGTGTGGCACACTGGCCTGTGAGTATGTGAGGACCTGTTCTGGTTCCCAGCAGGCCGGGCGGTGCTGACAGGTGCAGTTCCTGTTGCACGTGGGTCCGGAGTGCTGAGGCACAGCCATCGGAGTTCGGGAGCCTGAGAGTGACAGGGCTCCGAGACCTGGAGGGAGCCATATGTCCTGAAAGTGCTCGCCCCCGAAATGGTGTCTGGAGACGCCATATGGGAAGTGCATCCCAGGAAGTGGGTTGTGCGGATGCTCTTGCTCCCGCCGATGCTGGCAGTTCGCCAGCAAGAGGTGTGTCCCAGGCGGCTGATAACGAAGGATTCCGTTGCCCCTACAGTTGCGGTGCCTGCCGGAGATGTGCTTTCCACGGTGTTCTTGGTGAAGTGATGACGCCTCTGGAACATCGCGGCGCGTTCCAGCATTCGGAGCTGGAACACGGAAGAGAGCAGAGTAGTGCCTGGGTCGTCTGTAGCAGGATAATGACGTTGTTCGGTCGTCGTTGTGCGTTCCAGCGTCTACAGCTGGAACGCGGAAGTGATTATGTGCGCGCTGCGCATATAGCTCAGGTCCTGGGTCGCGTTTTGTTCAGGGTGCGGAACGGAGCACGTAATCGAGGAGGAGATTTGGTTTTTTGTGGATGCACCTCTGTGTTGGGCTATGTCTTTGGGAAGCCTGACAGGACACAGAGGTTGTTGGTTTCCCAGGAGGGCTTCAGTGGTAGCCAGGACGATTCTGGGTGCTGCATCTCCATCAGGCTGGGGGCAAGGAAGGAGTTCCCCGCAGCCTGTGAGAACAGTTGTTGTGCTGCACGGGCTTTGGAGGTGTTAGGCCCGACATTGCAGCAGCTTGATACCGGGAAGAGGACATTCCTGTGGAGTGAGGACTTATATTACCAGTTGAGTGTGTGTTTGCCGGTGTTTGGTGTGTGTGTGTGCCATGGGCCCGTGTGAAGTGAGTGGATGTGTGCGCTGAATGTTGTGTTTATGTATGTGTCCGGATGTACGTGGTTCACGATTTGGTATTTATTTGCAATTGCTGTGCGAGTGAGATTTTGTTGAGTATGGGTGCACGTACCTTAAATTGCATTGTGCTTTTGTGTAATCTACTTTCTTGCAGGTGTTGGTGAACTTATGGGACTCTGGACTCGTGGGTGGGGGTTTTCGCCCTTACAGACCAGGGGATGGTCTGATCATAATATGTGTACTAAAGGAAGAGTATTAAATGTTTGAAATTGATTTCTTGCAGTTCGGGTTTCCCTATACCGGGTTTGGATGGACTCGTGGGTGAGGGTACTTAAGGGTTGAGATGCTTCATTAAGAACAGCATTTGTTATCTTGTGCTTAAAGTATTTTGATGTAGTGAATTGCTACACTTACAGGTATCTCTTACTAACTGCTGAAATGATATGTTTCGCACATTATGCCACATTTATGCAATGTTTTGCGTGTATGCCCGCCTATCGTGTGTTTGGAGGTGTGCATATGGTGCGTGAGGTGAGCACTGCAGTGTGTAGAACTGGGGGCATTAATTGTTGTGGCGTTCTACATTGGTGCAGGTGGTGGGGACTGGTGTCCTCAGTCATGGTGTGGTGTCCTGCGTTCGCGCAGTTGGCTGGACCTGGGGTCCTGGGTGAGTGTGTGTATGCTGCCTTGGTGCAGTTTGGCTGGACCTGGGGTCCAAGGTAAGTGGTAGGTGTGCTGCGTGGTGCAGTCGGCTTGACCAGGGGTCCGTGGTGTGTGTGCAGCGGTGGTGCAGTGGGCTGGACCAGGGGTCCGCGGTGTGTTGGTGTGTGCCAGTAGAGGTGGTTATGTTTCCGCAATCCTTGTGGGTTCGGTTCTCGGTTGTTCAAGGTTCTTGTGGTGTTGGGGCACCTTTTGGGGTGCTGTGGTGAACTGTCTACGTTGTTGTGCTTGTTGTTGCTCTGTTGAGCTGTGTGGTTCGTGCCCGGGGGTGGCAGCCCTGGTGTCCTAGGGGGCAGACTAGGACGGAGGGATGTATGTGCACTCAGGGTTAGGAGTGTTAGGCAGTTTGTGTGTGGACGCTGGGTCGTGGCAGGACCTAGGTTCCAAGGGGCAGCTTGGAACAGGTGGAAGTGCTTAGTTTATTATTTTTGTTTCTCAAAGGTTGTCCAGTTCTGTTCATGGGAGGAGTTAGCCCTTACTAGATTGCGTTGGGTTCCTCACTGTTTTGTTTATAGAGGGAGGAGTGGAATTGGTGTTGTAGTTGGTGTTGGGTGTTGGTTGGCACGGGGTATCATGTTGCCCTATATGTTTTGGCACAGTTGTTGGTATTCTGGGGGTGCCATGTAGGTATTATTGGGTTCCTTGATTCTTTTAGTGGAGCACTTTTCCTGTTTCATAGATCTTCCTTGGTGTGTTTGGGCTTATGGGTGTTCTCTGGTGGCAGTTTCTTGTCGCCAGTGGAGTTAGTAGTTGGTGCATTACGTGCTGGCCACACGTATATGTAGGGGCTTGTCTGGTGGTGGTTTTGGTGTGGAATTTCTCTTATTTCAACAAAGGAAAGGAGGGAGAAGTGTTGTAATGTATCTTGAATTAGGTGATGACATCACTATACATGGAATGTGGTGAGGTCAGTGTGCGTGGAGTGTTGGTGTGTTGTTATCGGAAGCTGGATTCTATGCTTGGCAGTTAGAGGTATGCTGGCTTGGAAAGGACATGACAATGTTTGTTCCTGGCAATTGAACTACAATAAACCTACTTAATAACTTACCAGCTGGCTCGGGTGTCCTTCAGCTTCCAAGTTATTACAGACTGCACACTCTAGATGCAGGCCAGCTCAGAAAAACAGGCTAAAAGGCCACAAAAACACAAGAGAAACCCACTCGAATAGCACAAACTAGTCAAAAAACAATTGAAAAAAACACACAAACCCCTCCGCAGGAGCACATGAAGCATGCCAAAAATGGATTACAATCAATGTACTACTCCTCACTGAGCTTCAACCATTCCGCCTAAGGCTACTTTGCAAGTGCTTTCCTTAAAAGATCCTTCTAGATTGCAGTCCAGAAGGCAAGTGTAAATGGCTGCCAGGAACAAAGGCAGAGACACAACTGACTGATCCAACGAATTTCATGGGGGGGGGGGGGACAGGAAAAAAGCCAGAAATAAACAAAAGACTACAACCCAGGAACTGCACACTCTATATGGAGGCCAGCTCAGAAAAACAGGCTGAAAACCCACAGAACCACAAGAGAAACCCACCAGAATAACTTAAACTAGACAAAAAATGATTTTAAAAAAACACACACAAACCCCTCCACAGGAAAACATGAAACAGGCCAAAAACGGATTACAATTAATGTACAACTACTCAATGAGCTTCAACCACCCCTGAAGGCTGTTTTCCAAGTGGTTTCCTTAAAGGGCATTCTAGATTGCAGTACAGAAGGCAAGTGGAAATAACTGCCAGGAACAAAGGCAGAGACACAACTGACTGTTACAACCAATTGCAAGGGGGAGGGTGGGGCAAGAAGAAAGCCAGAAACAAACAAAGGACTACACCCCAGGGACTACACACTCTAGATGCAAGCCAGCTCAGAAAAACAGGCTTAAAAGCCGCAGAAACACAAGAGAAACCCACCAGAATAGCACAAACTAGACAAAAAACAGTTGGAAGAAAACACACAAACCCCTCCACAGGAGCACATAAAACAGGCCAAACACGGATTACAATCAATGTACAACTACTCACTGAACATCAACCATCCCCTAAGGCAAGTAAGGAAAGTAGAGAAGGTGTGTGAAGGGTCATAGATGATGCAAAGGTTTCTAGCTGAAGAAGAGTAGGGGAGAGTGTCAGGTTGGAACTGGATAGGCGGAGGAAGTGATAAGAGAACATTTGGCAGGGAAGAAGAGCACCTCTGTTGTGGTAGAGTTTAAGATTAGAGAGTGCAAAGCCATCCAATATTGAAAGGCAGAGAGACAGTTGGAAATGTTAATAGAGAGATCAGAGGAGAGTTCAGGAAAAGAGAAGAAGATGTGGGTGTCATCTGCGAAGAGATGGTACGAGTCCTCAAAGGAGGAGATTAGTGCACCAAGAGTAGATGTGTAGAGTTCAAAGATGAGCTGTACCAAAACAGAGCTGTGTGGGACACCGCAGTTAGAGGAGTGACTTGAGAGGTGTTGTTGCTCTTGGAGACAGAGAATTGGCAAGGTAGGATTCAAACCAGGCAAGGGCTTGATCGGGAATCCCAAGAAGAAAGAAAGTATTAAGGAGGTCAGAGTGATTGACAGTGTCAAAGGCAGCAGACAGGTCAAGGGGAATTAGGATAGAGGATGGAGTGCCTAGCAGAGGCATTGACGTTGCACACATTCATGTGAGCAGTTTTTGTTGTCTGACAGGAGTGGAAACCTGCTTGTAGCGTCTCTCAGAGGTTGGGGATGTCTAAGAAATTGATAAGAAGGAGAGACTCAGAGCGATTGTTAGCTGGTAGGTTCGGGTCAGCCCCTTGCTTTTTTAGGAGAGGAAGGACAGTGGCTGTTTTGAAAACAGAGGGAGTGAGGTGAGTGGCCACTTAGGGGTAATAGGCTTTACTAGCTGAGGAGCAAGAGGGCCTGATGGGGCACAAGAGTTGTTAGCCTTCATCAGTAAAGATAGGATTTTGTCAGTATTAGTGTGACTAAAGTGCGAGAGAAGCAGAAACTGGTGGAAGAGTGGGCAGAGTGTAAAATGTAGGAGGAGGGAGTGTGAGGAAGGTCTGGAGAGAGTCTCTGATTTCGGAAATGTATGCCGCAAAGTATTCAGCTAGGTCATTTGCTATGAGTGTGGAGTCAATTTAGGGAGAGTGAGCTTAGGGTGCACTGTAGCCAGCAAGGATGGTTGGAGTGAGAGTCAATGAGGATTAGGTAGAATTCCCTTTTTCGCTCTATCAAGAGTGGACTTGAGTGTGTTCAGGGCAGACAGGTAGAGTTGCAGATCCTAATGCGAGTGGGTACGCCTCTATTCGCACAGAAGCTGACGCATGTCTGTGCGGAGAGAACGGTATGCCTTTACACGGCTGAAGTAGTCAAAGAAAAGAAAATATGCTACTCCAAATGCATTTATTCAGCATGGAAAAGTTTCTGCTAAATGAACTTCTACATTCATCAGATCTCTGTTTAAAAAGCCCAAGGCTGACCCTCATAACCCAGTAAACTATTGCCCTATTTCAAACACTCCCTTCCAGCAGGAAAACATTTTTTAACTATAAACGTGCATATGTCTTTGATGATTACAAATCTTTAACAATATACCTCCATTGATATTCATGTCACAAATACATTTTGCACAAAATATTCAGTACAAGTAGACAAAAAAATAAAATTGCAGTTAAACACATATTAAAAAAGAGAACAACAATCAATGATAAAATCCACCAATGATAATTAGATTAAAATAATTTCTCTACATGTTATTCACTATAAAAGACTCATTGTCATATCTAAGTTAAGTTGATGTCAGACTATTGTGTGGTTCAGAATAATTTTTGAATGCCTAACCAGATGTGGTATGATGCACCAGGTAATACCATAGTTCAGGGACGTCATTTGGGGGTCGCCAGAGGTCACAAGTGCGACCCCTGAGGTCTCCCTTGCGACCTCTGTGGTCTCCCATGCAACCTCTAAAAAAATATATATATTTTTTTTTTGCAATGCAAGTTCCTGGGCTGTGACCAGCACCTTGTGGCTCTTTAATTCTGGAGTGGCTGTCTTTCTTGTTCAGGCCCCTTAAAAAAGAAGAAAAAGAAGAAAAAGAAGAAAATGAGGGCCACAAGTCTAACACTTTCAGCACTGAACCTAAATAAGAAAGAATAGGAATGGCAAAAAATGTGTCTTTCTGGAATTCTATACAATAATTGCTAGACTCAATAAAGGTTTATTTCAGGCACACTTCAGTCACTGATTTAGTCTGTTCTCAAACACCTCAACTCAGTCGTTCATCCTTCTGAGGTCGATAAATGGGTACCAACACAGGTTGGGTGATAGTGGGTGTATATGTCTTCTATGTAAAGCGCTTAAGCGTAAGTGCTATATAATAACACATCATTATCATTTGGTCATGGACGTCTGCTTGCAATCACAGTAATTTGGTAATATGGGCCTATATACACTGATCTTAACAATACATATGGCGATCCATTCAGGTATGAAATGTACATCACAGTGATATAGTGATATCGTAACCATATTTTTCCTAGTGTACAATGCTATGTGATGCCACTTCCTGTTTTGTCAACGGGTGAAAGGTTGTGTTCCATCGCTTCCCGCGATATCACTTTGGGGTGGGGTCAAATGACATCACTTCCTGTGATGTCATCAGGGGGTCAAGGGTCGTGTGATGTCACTTCCGCTACCCCTGGCATTTTGATGAAATGACGTCCCTGCCATAGTTAGCTGAAAATTTGGATGCCCAGAATTCATCAGTTTGTATTTGTCTTATATTTGTTTACAAACTTTCTATATCCTGCAATGTATGCTTTCAGCATTTATTGAAAGGAGCGTTTTGCTGCTTGAACGTTTGTTTTCCACTGCAGCATTTCAAGTGCCATGCGTGTCCTCAGCACTGCGAGCAAAGCTCTTGCTGAGGCATTCTCGCTTCCTGGAGGAGGCAGACCTGACTGCGGTCACGTGACGGACCACGTGACTTTGAAGGTCCATTTACTCCCGGCCCAGCCACCCTTGCGGCGTTAAGCCCTGGAGGCAGTAAGGGCTGGAGCTGCTGTTTTGCTGTTCGGCTGTGACCTGTGATTGAGTAACGGTCTTGTGAGTAACACTGACTTAGGTCCTACATTCCATCACCAGACGAATACTAAATAGTATTTAGGGAAAGGGGGGAGAGTCGGACTCTGGCCGCTCCTCTAGCTGTCAGGCGTTCCTTACCCTAGTACTCGGAGCTCCTCAAGATCTACGCTACCTAATGGTTTAATCATTTAAGTATTGACCCTTTTCGGAACAGTCAACTGACATACTTGCTGCTATATTCTGCTCCGATTTTTATACCTATTTTTGAAGGAGATCCATATTTAACTGTATTTTATTATAGTGTTTTTAAACTGTACCAGTTGGACTATTTCATGTATTTCTGTTAATTCTTGTATTCAGTGCATTTTTAAATATTGTTTACTACTCTATTGGTCATAGATTTTATCTCTAGGAGCCCCTCTACTTTATTACCTATAGAGATTTTCGCTGTTAAACCCTACGGCTCTCTGCCTTTGTCCCTTTGTGTTCTCCACTGGCTTGAATGACAAGTACGGGACTTAGGAGTCAGGCTGCTATGGAGGCTTCTCTGGGCTCTCCTCTCCCCGTAGTGTTGGCTCTTTCTCCTCCCTCGATACATTGTATTCCATCAGGAAAATCCATTACCATTCCTCTGTGCAAGTCACAACATACAATAGCAGACATTCTAGGGGATTCTGTTTCCAAAAAATGTATGGCTCATGCCCAAATTCATTCGCAAGACAGGACTGATTTACTTAATTTGATGGGTATTATTCCACGTACCCCAGCCAATAACAGTTGCATCTTCTCTGGAAAACAAGATATCTCCATAGATGCACAGGAAGAACGTTTGACGGCCACTATAGCTTCAAACTTGGAGGAAGGGGGCAGCCGATTTAGTGCAAGGATGCACACTGATCACCTGAATGTTAGTACGGTGAACTCTGTGAACCCAACCCCCGTTCCACTCCAACTTAGGCTGCCTTTACCTTCCTTACTGTTGGATGACTCTGTTGTGAATGTTATTGAATCTCCTGTTCTTTCTAAAGAGTCTACTGTGCAACAACCTCCTCCACCAGAGGTTGATAGGAACTATGTTACTTCTGGTACTAATTTATTAACTGGGGCATTTTCCTCTGGTAAGGGGGTTAACCATACTTCCTCTATTCATGTTACTCTCTCTGCTACACCTGCTGGCATTGCCAACTCTCCCACAGTGAAACCCATATCGTTTAAATCTCCACTCACAAGACCTTTGGTTAATTCTCCTAAAATAAAATCTTATACTGGTTCTCAGGGTAAACCTATCCAAGGGAAAAAAAATTCTAATTTCTTTGGAAAAAGGACAGCCACTAGTACCCTTATCAAACCTCTGCACTCAGTTTTAACAGTGGCTACCTTGGATCACACGCATTTGGTGGATGTAGTGAAGAAGTTGGTGACTGAAGACCCCGGAGATAATGATATTGATGATATTAGTATTATAGAGTGTGCAGACAAGGCAATAGCTGAGAGTCATTTGGATTCTAATTCCACTAACATAAATAATGTAACTCAGCAAACTTGTAACGCCTCTTACGTGGGCTCTCTCTCGGAACTCACTAATGTTTATTGATGAAGAAGAAAATTTGGCAAAATTGAGAAGCAAAATTGGCTCCGAGAAAGGGGTCTACTTTCAGACCCACAAAAGGATCATGCTAGCCAGTCTGTTATGCACCACACTCTGAAAGAGGCAGATGATAGAATAAAATTAACTCAACCCACTTTATCTGCATTGAACATGGTTCTCAGTTCTTTTGTGAGTCTCTCTGACAATATATGGTCAGAGGTTAGATCGCATACTCTTTTACTCTCTGAAATCTATAACAGGCTGGAAGGTCTGGACAGATTTGAAGAATTGGTTAAAATTAGCAAAGAAGAACATCCCTCAATAATAAAACAGTCTCCAGACTCTTCTTTCCCTACTCAACCAACTACGGAAGTGCCTTCGGTCAAGATAGCCTTAAGTGTTCAAACGGCTAGTTTCCCAGGGGACCCCACTAACAGGGCCTCAGGGACTTCCCTTCATGGTATGGACAGGGGAATTTCTAATCAACCTCCTTTGATTTCCTCAACCAAGGCTGAGGCTGTACAAGGGCGCCACATCCCTGATGCAGATCTCGCTACCACCTCCACAAGAGTACTACCAAACCCCTAGTAGAGAAAGCCCTAGAGGGGCCGATCCTTAAATCTTTAAGCCCAATCTCTTTGGGTTTATCCTCAGGACCTACTTTTCAAGCAATGGCTGAATTACCTAAAGGAAACAATATTGCCCCTTTATTTGATTTTAAATCTGATTTTACTTTGGAAAAACCGGTTGACACTATCGACCTTACTAAGGTTTTGGTACAGTCAAAGGGCTTTGCTCATATAGTTAAAAAAAAGCATAACCAACAAATAAAGAAAACAAAAAATCAGAAGAATATGAAAAAAAGAAACTCATACTAATCAATTCTTTAAAAATCTTTTTTGGGCAAGTGCCCCTGTGTTTGGAACAATTCCTACCCCTCTCAAGGGGATTAAGAATCTGGTGGAATTAGCAGTACCTGAGACTGCTACTTCAACTGCAGCTACTGCTTCTGCTGGACTAACCTCACTACCGTCCACTCTGGCTATACCTAGTCAGCCGGATGCTTTGGTAGTTAGTCCTATACTAGGGGATAATATCCCTCGGGTGGAGGTTGGCTATAGTGGGCGGATCGAGGAAACTCCTGTTACCTGCCCTCCAAAAATGGTTTCAATTCAACCGGAGCCTACAAACAATAATGCTCCAGTTGTATTGGATGCCCAAATTGTATGTAAGCAGATGGCACCCGTTTTGGACGCAGCTCCCCTTAATACCCTCTGTAATGCTTCATCTACATCAGTTTCTATCCACCCTGAGCCTATTATCTCTCCTTTATCGGCGAATCTGGTTAATCTCAACATGGTAAAACAATTATTTCAGGAGCTTCTTAGTACAAATTCATTTACTGGGGGGGGTTCCTACTCCAATTACACGTTTGACTCAGGACGGGGCCCCTAATACCTCTTCTCTCCCTATAGATAGCCTTCCATCTTGTCACTCCGATGGCCATTTGACCAATACAGAGTCTATAATGGGGCAAGTGTTATGGGATTTAGACCAGTGGAGGGCCTCTATGTTCCTAATTGTCGTAATTTAACAAATTCTAAGCCGCCAAATGGAGGCTTAATTAATGGTCATCATAGCTCTTCCACCAGCCCCGGAACTACCTCAAAATGAGATTTCTCCTCATTTGTCTGAAAGATTTCCTTTGGGACCTTATGCCTCTCAAAATAGGTCTATATTAAGGGGTGCTAGGGACTCTGATTTGGAAGATGATTCTCTAAGTCCGTTCACTGAAAGTATAACTGACTCTTTACCTCATTCACTGGAGGTTAAAGATTCTCTAGATATCTTGCAGCTTACTAGCCTTTGGGGTCAGGATATGCCTATCTGTCTCAATCGTGGAAATATTTTAAACATTTTCTATCAACTTCCCTATCTCTCACTCATTTCCTGTTATGATATGGAAAGGATTTTCTTTCCCATTAAGGGACGCGTAGATTTGAGCAATATTGTTCTTAAATCCAGAGTGGTTTTAGAACTAATAATGGCCCAAAGGGACGGTTTAATGCAGCTTGGTTTTGAAGTAAATTTGTCACAAACTAATCATCTGCCTGGTAAACATGGAGGGTGTGAAGAGTATAGGGGAAACCTTACAATGGTGTACGATCCGGAAAGAGCTCCACAGTATCAGCGGAGGCAATTTACGCCCAGATTCAATGGAAACGCAAGAAGCTGGGCCCAGGTTACCTCAGGTCTGTGGAAATTATCTTTCTGTTAAGTGCCCTGTTACATCTACTCATGCTCTGTCCACAAATAAGTTTATTTTCCTCTCTCCTGGAATTCCAGGGGAAGTACCCATCTTTTCACTAATACTGATACAGTACGTATGATTAGTGCTTCACACTGTTTCTTCTTACAGCAAACCTGGTTGCTCTCCCCACCCGTTGTTGATGGATTTGTTATCCATTCTCAAAACGATAAATCCAGTTCAGGAGGGAGGGCCTCAGGGGGCCTTCTTATTGGAACCAGAGCTTCTCTTGGCTCCAGGAGCAAGGTTATTATGGATAGACTTTTGGTATTTTGGCTTAGGAGCTCACGTCCCTTGATGGTTTGGTTAATATTCTTCTGATTAATGTATATTGGCATAAGGGCATTGCTGTACTTGATTCGTTTTTGGAAAGTCTTACGGATATGGTAATTACATGGAGATCTTCATGCCCCAAGGGGAAGTTGATCTTGGCTGGTGATCTTAATTCTGACTGTTCCATTTCATCCGAGGCCAAATATGATGATTTGGCCTTGGTTTGGGAGGATGATAATCGGTGAGGGCAGAAATTTGATTGGGGTAAACTCTGGAATCTAGCTCTGGACTCGGTTGGGCTAACCTGCCTTAACGTTTTTTTTTATGCTACTCTTCCATCACGCCCTACTTGGCATAGAGGTCTCTCAACATCTACTATACACTATGTCTTTGTAGACCATGCCTTGTCTTCTCTTTCACCTGAGGTTGAGGTTTCTTTTAACCCATGGAGTCACCATGGGTCTTTGGTGGTTATCTTTCCCTCTCCCTTTCCCATGAAATTGTTGCCCACTGGGGGTCCTTCCCATCTTAAAACAGTGGGACAAGGAACAGGGACACGTTGGTCACCTGCCAATATTAATCTCCTTAATTGTAAATTGATCTCCTCGTTTAACCATACTTCTTTCTCGTGGAAATTGGCAGTATTTAACACTTTACACTTTGATAGCTTTCTCAGTGCTCTCCATAGTAGTATCTCTGGCTCTCTTAGGAAGGGTTTCAAATCCCATTCTCATAGGTTTGATTAGGAGTTGGCCAATGAAAAGGCATATACTCAGAAACCTATTAGAGAGGTTCAAGTACTCGACATTGATTGGGATAATAAAAAAAACAAAATTAAAACTATCCGCCAAAAAAATATAAAAACTATTGCAAATCAAGAAAAGCTAGTTTGCTACAAAATGATGCAGAGTCTATGGTTAGAGTACTTGTTAAGAGAGATCTTAGGGCTTTTTGGGGCATTTCTTCTAGCCAAAATGATGTGATGGTGGTTGACCAGCTGAATGCCATTCCAGAGGATTAATGGGTCGGGCATTACACTGAACTCCATGGCACAGGGGGAGAGGGGCTAGAACCTTGTACAATGGGGCAGAATGATCTAAATGATTCTTGGGTCCCAGTTGGGTCCCCCTTATTGATAACAAGATAATATTTGGTCTCATTGCCAGAGCTAAGAATTCAAGGGCCCCTGGGCCCAATGGTTTAACAAATAATACTTTTAAAGCGGAACCGGAAATTTGGGCACAATTATTATTTTTGTTAATCCAAGATATTGTTGACTCTGGCAATGTCCCAACTAGTTGGCAGAAGGCACACATTGTCCCCATCTTCAAGGGAGGTCAACAAACTTTGGTCAAAAATTATAGACCAATCTCTCTTATTGATGTGGATTGTAAGCTCTTTGCCTCTATGCTTCTCTCCCATTTGACTGTCTGGCTTAAGGAAAACCATATTCTCCCGAAGCAACAAACAGGTTTCAGGGCTGGTCATTCTACCAATCTTAATGGTTTCATTCTAACTGCCCTCCAGAGCTCAACCTGGGGAAAATATGGTGCTTCTCTGTATGTTGCCTCAATTGATTTGTCAAATGCTTTTGACTTGGTAATTAGGTCAAGACTTTGGGGAAAGCAGTCAAAGTGGGGGATCCCCCAGGTCTTCTTTCCTTAATAATGGCAATGTGTAAGAACTCAGGGGTCCATATTAGATTGATCTTGAAGGAACACTTTCTAGAAGGATTAGGACTCGTATTGGGGTTAGACAGGGCTGCTCATTAGCCCCATGCCTCTTTATCCTCCATCTTGCAGATGTTGAGAAATTTCTTGGAAATTCAGGCATGGTGAATGCTAAACTGGGGGATCTTAGGCTTTCATGGTTGGCATATGCCGATGATTTCCTTCTCTTTGACCATACTAAAGTCGCCCTACAGAGGCTTATCTGCAAATTTGAAGAATATGCCATTCTTAACGGGTTAAAAAGCAACCCGTGTAAAACCCGTACAATGGTCTTTTCAAGGGGGAGAGAGGGGAACAAAAAGAAAATCTGGAAAATTGGCAGGGAAAACATAACCAGAGCACACAAAATTGTCTATTTGGGATTCCTTATTCTGGCCCAGCCATCGGCCATTGAATTAAGATGTTCCCTTAGACATAAAATGCTCCCGCTTATTTCACAATCAATTAAGCTTGATAAAAAATATGGTATGTTCTCATTTAAGCCTATTGTCGATTTCTTCAATGGTAAGGTGACCCCAAAGCTAATTTATGGAATGGAATTGCATTATCTAGTCCTTCTGACCTTTTGGGATACTCTTGAGGGTATTTATTGGAGGAAAATCATGAAATTGCCTAATTGTGTTCCAATAGTGGCTATAAGATATGAAGTGGACTTGGTCTCTCTGCGAGCCAGAATTCTTTGGAGAGTCCTAACCCTTTTCTCTGCCTTGCTCCCTCCCAAACATGGCACCCTCTACGCTGATGTAGGTAAAACCCTCTTTGCAAAGGGATCCTTAGACCGTAACCCATATTTTTATAGTTTTTGTGACGTCTGTGACAGGAAGTTATCAGACCTTTCCACAGATAGGGATACCCTGTTAACCAACCCTAATAAAGTCAAGGAATCCCTTTTCAGTGCTGATTGGAGTCACACGCTTGAAAAACTGCATCTTTACCCTTCTCTTAACGGTCAACGATTTGACTATAAGAAGAGAGGCTGCTTGTCTTTTATACTGACTCAATTGCCTAACCGTCATTTTCGCTTACTTCTTCTTAAGCGTAGATGGAATCTCCTCCCTACTAGGGAAGTTCTTCATAGGAGGAAGGTGATTAGTGATTTAGACCTTTCATGCTGGTTTTGTCATACTCCTGGGGTAATTGAATCTACTTGACATTTCTTTTTAGACTATATAGCTTTGAAAGGTCCTAGGGATCTTTATCTAGGAAGATTCAATACCCTGGGTATTTGGGGGGCAGAAAATCTCATCTGGTCTCAGTGTCTTGACATCTCTAATATTAAAGATGGTCTTGCTGTGGCTGGATTTATCAAATCTTTAGATCTGTTTGCGCCTTCCCCCTGATTAAACTGTATGATAATCTGTATGATGAAATTTTGTAACATTACTGTTATCTCTTTAAGATCTGATGCTATGTAAAGGGAAGCTGCCTTTTTTTATCTTTAATTGGCAAAATCAAAATAATTTCACATTTTCTAACTTGCACTGAATTCTTTTATCTAAAACTGATTTGTAATGTGTTTCTCATCCTCAAAAAGGGATAATTGGGTCTTTAAGTACCTTTCTAATATATATGAAATGAAATTCTTTTTTTTTCCTTTCTTGTGTTTTCTACTTAATGTATTTGTAAAGGTTTCTTTTTGTAAACCATATACAATAAATATATATATATATACATATATATATATAAATATATGCTTTGTCAAGTTTAAAGCATGAAGACAATAAATGACGTGCCGTTTCTACCACAGATTGTCAAATTCAAAAAATTCTTGATTCATATGGTATATTTTTCAAGGATCCAATGTTTGAAAGAGTCTGGAGCATATTAAAACTCGGGCGCATGAAAAATCTTTTAATTGCAGATTGTTTAGTTTAACAATATATTCAAAAGGGGTAAGAAAAGGAAAGCTACTCTGAAAGCATGCACCGCAACCAGGAAGATCTTGAAAACAGGGCCCGCAAGAACAATATCCGCATCAGAGGGGTCCCCGCCTCGATACCGGATCGAGCCCTTCCTACCTACATCGGGGACCTCTTCCAAACCCTCCTCCTGGACTGTGATAAATCATTGCTCCTACTGGACCGCACCCATATTCTACAAGGTCGCAGAAATGCCCCAACATCCACCACCCCTGAGGGGACCACCAGAGTCCACTTTTACACCACAAAACAGGAAATCATGGTGGCAAGCCGCACACAAGGTGACCTTACGTTTCAGGGAGCCACAATTCAGCTCTTCCTAGACCTGGCCGCCTCCACGGTCCAATGGCGGAGAGCCCTCCGGCCACTAACAACTCTCTTGCAAGACCAGAAAATCAAATACCGGTGGCTCTACCCAGACTTGCTCCAGTTCGCATTTGAGGGTCAAACAAGGGTGATCCACACCCTCGAAGAAGCCGATGGCATCATGGGAGCCGAGCCCTCCACCCCTGAGGAGGACTCCTCTGCCTCCCCGTCGGACCACGTGCAGAGCTCGACACCGAAGCCTCAGCACAGCCGCTGGATGAAAGTCCCGAAAGGAGGGAAACCCCCCGCCACACATGAAATATAGCCGACTGTCGTCTCTCCATGCGGGAACCCGCACTCTCGGCATCCGGGTGTCCCACGTAATGCCCCAGCCGAGTGGATGGACAATCACTCCGGCCCGAGGCCTCTCAGGCCCCAACTGACTAATTTTTGATTTTTTTCCTTTTTTCGGGCTGGGACACCCCCCCCCCAGCCCTCCTGGTTGTTGGCCCTTCTTTTCCGGCCCCTTAAGTTTTCAGGCCACGTTTGGCCCCGATTGGTTTACTGTTAAAACTTGGTTACAGCGGACCGGCAACTACAGCCTTCTTCTGGAATTCTCCCACCAGCGACCGATTATCCCCCCTCCACTGCGTGCCTGACCACCGGAAACGACCAGCACTCCTCTCCCCCACCACATACTAAGCTATGCTATGTCTCCCTGAATGTCTGGGGCCTGAACTCCCCCGTAAAATGCAAATCCATCCTCCGCCGCCTACAAGACCTCCAAGCCTCGGTGGCATTCCTCCAGGAAACACACCTCCGAGCGGAGGACTTCCCTAGGCTACGTTCCCGGGCATTCCCAACCCAGTACTTGGCTTCAGGACCCAACAGAAAAGGAGGCACAGCGATTCTCCTAGCAAGGGGCACTCCCTTTAAAGAGTAAGGAATCCTGCAGAGACCAGATGGCAGATTTGTAGCGATCAAAGGGGACCTCCATGGCCAGCTTCACACATTGATCGCGGTCTACGCACCAAACAATGGTCAGGAGACCTTCTTTGCAGAGCTGGAGTCATCTCTTCTCCCCTTCCTCGAGGGCCAGGTGTTCCTAGGCGGGGACTTCAACGGAGTCCCCACTCCCCTGATGGACAGAACGGGCTCCCCATCACCCAGGGATTTCAAGATTGCTCTGAGCCTTTGCCATCTGTTCAGAACCCTGGGCCAGGTGGACACCTGGAGGGTCCTTCATCCGGATACAACACAATACTCCCTTTTCTCCCACGTCCACCTCTCTTCATCCCGAATTGACTTGATCCTAGCAAGCCCACAACTCTTACAGTTCACAGATGAAGTGATAATTGGCACAAGGGCCCTGTCTGATCACTCCCCAATCCTCCTTACGGCAAGCGTCTTTGACCCGGACCCCCCTGTAAGGCGCCGATGGACCCTATACAAGCCGATGTTGCAGGACATGGCGGTCCGTGATGCCATATCCAAAGCGATCACATGCTACTTTAAAGAGAACCCCCCCCCCCGACCTCATCTCTACAGCTACGAGATGGGAGGCCATGAAAGCCGTAATCAGAGGAGAATTAATAGCTCAGGCAGCCACATACAGGAAGAGGCAAGCCACAATGAGGGACCAGCTAGAAAAGGAGATGGCGGAGGCAGACTCGACTCTGAAAAGAAAATGGTTGCCCAAAGCAGTCAAACTGGCAAGACTGGCCCGCACAAAGCTGGAGGCTCACTATGCCGAGGACACAGCACAGTCCTTGATTAGGACGAAACAGTCCTTTTACGTGAACGGCAATAAAGCCAACAGATACCTGGTGAGCAAACTAGCCAGAACCTGCCGATGAAACCACATCACCGCCATGAAAGACCCGAAGGGCAGAGCCCGATAGGGAGAAGAGGCCAAACTCCAAATAGCAACGGCCCACCTGGCCAACACTCTATCCTCCGCCCCTCGCCCACAGGCCCTCCAGGAACAATTCATAGCAGACGCCAGACTGCCAGAGCTCTCTGAAACAGAGCTGCCCTCACGACCCCAATCAGAGCCGAGGTAGTAGAAGAAACCCTCAAATCACTGAATCCCAGGGCCCCAGGGCTGGACGGATTCCCGCTAAAATTCTACAAACTCTTTCGCCCCTTGCTTCTGAACCCAATGACAGAGCTATTCAACTCCTTCTGTGACACATGCTCTATAGCCCCATTCATGCAAGAATCCACCACTATCATGCTTTTGAAGCCAGACCCAACGGAATGCTCATCGTACAGGCCAATTTCACTTCTCAATGTAGATGCAAACGCATACTCTAAGGTCTTGGCGAACAGGCTGGTCCACGTCCTACCATCTATCATTGGACCAGGCGGGATTCATCAGAGGCAGGTGAGCACTGCAGACAACATCCGTCGAGCACTTAATCTCATCGAAGTGGCGACCCAAAACCAACAGGGCTTGGCGGTCCTGACCCTGGATGCCACCAAAGTCTTCGACAGGGTGGACTGGAACTTTATGCGGCTCACATTGGAGGCATACGGATTTGGCCCCCTATTCCAATGAATGCTGTTAGCAAACTACAAAGCCCTGAAAAGATCACTACGGCTAAATCAAAAAACCTCCACCCTGATCCCGCTCTCCTGTGGAACAAGACAGGGCTGCCCGCTTTCCCCATTGATATTTGCCATGGCTATGGAACCTTTCGCCCAAAGGATACGAGCTAATGACAAAATGTCTGGGCTGGACATAAACGGGGAGCAGTTCAAAATATCGCTATATGCCAACGACGTGATGCTCTCCATCACCAACTGCCAGACCTCGAACCGGAGACATTCGAACAAGTAGCGGGATTCCAGGTGAACTACTCCAAATCGGAAGCACTGCGCATTAACCTGGAGGACCCGCTCATAACCACCCTTCAAACACTCTGCCCACTGAGGTGGAACTCTGACTCCTCAGACTACCTAGGAATTTGCCTCACAGCAGACCCCAAAAAGCTATATGCGGCCAACTACCCCCCTCTATTCAAGGAGCTGGAGAATGACCTGCAACGCAGGGACAGCCAGGAAATCTCCCTATTGGGTCAGATCACAGCATGCAAAATGAACATACTCCCCAGACTGCTGTACCTGTGTTCCACACTCCCAGTTCCCCCTCCCAAACAGGACCTGGATCAATTACAGAAGAAGCTCACGAAATTTGTCTGGAAAGGACGAAAAGCCAGAATACCAATGAGAGTCATGACAGGGGCAGCTAAATGTGGCAGCCTGGGCCTACCCAACTTCACAAACTATTTCCTGACAGCTCAACTAGTCAGCATCGCCGCCTGGGCAGAACAGGAGGCCGCCCCGCGATGGGCCCGGATCGAACAAGCTAAATCTCAGCCACGGCTACACTCCCTAATGCACATCCCGAGGGCTCTCCGGAGCCACGGTCCACGGATGCTCCTAACCACCAAGGCGACCCTAGAGGCGTGGGCCAGACGAAGGAAAAAGCTACCCAAAGGCCTTAGCCCGCTCTCACGATCATCTGGAACCCCGACTTTTCCCCAGGTATGGAGGCGGCGAACTTCAACCGATGGACCGCAGGAGGCCTTGATCCCTCTTGCAACTCTACGAAGGAAGCTCTCCGCTCAGCTTCGAAGAATGTAAGGGTCGCCTGCAGATATCGGAGAGGGAAAGGTTCACATATGTTCAACTTCGCCACTGGATCTCGCAACCGACAGTTTGCCAAGGGGCGACCCGAGACCTGCACCCCCTTGAGCACGCATTGGAGGAATGCCCACAACAAGGACGGCTCTCTTAGCTATACCGCCTCCTCCAAGAAGATATATTACAGGTCAGACCCCCATGCATGGCCAGATGGGAGACAGACCTGGGACACCCCATCGAAGACCAGACATGGGTGGAGATATGGACCAGGATTAACTGGGCCTCCAGATGTGTCACGAACAAAGAATGCGCCCTTAAGCTCCTACACCGCTGGTACCTCTCCCCGACCCACCTACACCACTGCAACCCATCTATAGATCCAGGCTGTTGGAGACGATGTGGCGAACGGGGATCCTTCTTTCATATGTGGTGGAGTTGCCCAACGGTGCAGTCCTTCTGGAAGGAGATTGTACAAGCCATTCAGGACATCACACAACGCAAGCTGCCGATGGACCCGGAGGTGATCCTCCTGGGTGTAGCAGACCGGGACTCCTACCCCAAGACAGGACGTGCTGCTAAACTGCTGACACAGCTACTGTTGGCAGCTAAGATCAAAGTAGCACGCAAATGGAAAACGCAAGAAGGCCCCATAATAATGCCCCTCTGGTGGATAAAAGTCTGGGAAATTCTAGTGGCTGAGAAAGTCACAGCAGCATAAGAGGGGGCCCTCCACCGATTCACAGACTGCTGGGCCGCAGTGTTGGAGTATCATAGCAGATTCCCAGTATTGACTTTCCAACCACACCTGGTAACAAACTTTTTGGGACCCTAGAACCTTGATAGACCTCCAGACCGTCAGAGCGCCATAGACATGGAGGGGAGCATGATAGGAGCCACAGAGGAGGGGGATTTATTGAATATATTTCATGCACATTGCTATAGACGGGAGTTGTCCCATAATGAATATCATGATTGTTATGCTGTATCCAACATAAATAAAAGTAATTAAAACAAAAAAAGAAAAGGAAAGCTGTGCTGAACATAATCAATCTGATGTTTTTGTGGTAGCTAGTATTTCTTTTTTTTTTTTAACCATTGTATTTATTGTTTTAAAATAGAACAACAATTCCATCTCAATAACATAACATTACAATCAGATTGCAAAATGTATAACATTACTAGGATTAATACAGAAATCTGGTGGAATTCATAAAAAATACAGAAACTAACAACTAAAACCAAGCACTATTTTACAATCATGTAATAGATCTAAAACACTCAACAAACAAGACAAAACAACAATAAAACGCGCAACTCACAGCTCCATACCTCCATAAAGACACCCCCCCAACCAAAGTAACTGACAGCCAATACCTGACACATACTTTTAACAGTATAAATCATTAAAGGGTCCCCAAAGCCGAGAGTAATGACCCTCTCTTCCCTGTCTGAATAACCTAACCTTTTCATAGTTTGACAAGGTTTGCACACCGAATAACCACTCCTCCACATTTGGTTTCTTTCTTGTCTTCCAAACGCGTAATATTGCTTTGCCGCTAGTACCAAAACCATATTTATCCAATCCGCTTTAGCCCTGGCCCTATCCCCCCTTCCTCCATTGGATAACAAGATTGTCGAAAAGCAAGTACGTGGAAGTCTCTCCTCCGCGATCTCCAGTCTATCCAATACATCAGACCAAAAATCAGACACTCTTGAGCATCCCCACAGCATATGCATTAAGGAACCCCCGCTACATCCGCAACCCCAACAAGAATCAGTATCCAAAAGCCCTAATCTAGCCATTTTAGACGGTGTCCAATATAATCTGTAAAGGATCTGTGCCTAATGTATCGCAGCCGCAAATCCCTTTTTGCTTGTACCCTCGCATGAAGCAAATAGTTCCATTCCTTCATAGGGATATCTGCACCAAGATCATTCATCCAAGCCTGGCGAAACTTACCCCAAGCCTCCACATCCGTCCCTTCCATCGGCATCAACCTCATATACGTGGAAAAAGCACATGGGGCTGAGCGAAGAATCTCGCACATTGAAGGCCTCTCTTTCATAACCCCATCCAGCATTCTTGTCCTTTCCATCAGAAGGGCTTTCAAAATCTCATAATGTCCTCTTTCCCTAGCCCCAATCCCGAAGGACACTCTCAATCGGTCAAAGGGATTCATGCGATCATTTTGCCACACATCACAAATTTTAAGTATGCCCCTACTGATCCAACTTTTCCAGCATAAAGGTCTATTCTCCAATTGTAACCCTACATTATGCCATAAAGATGCCTCATAATGCATCCAGAGATTGCCCCCATCATTCTTTATAAAGCACTGTAACACCTCCCTAGTAGCGCATATAGTAGGCAATTTCGTCACAGAATCTGGCATTTTTGACATAGAGTACATATCCCTAAGAGCGTAAGGTGAAAATTAGGCACTCTCAATAATATGCCAATTGGGAACATAATTGTTAACGTCAGAGAAGTAATAAACTGACTTTCTAATTGGTTAACACAGTCTCAGTATAAGGCTTTTGCTTTAATTTCTTTCATTGATATCCCACAATTAAACAGCTCCACAAGACACCAATTAATATCATAATGGAACTTTCCACAAGACTCAACAAATTCTGTTAATGTGTTATTTGTCACATGTTCTTTTTTTTAAATCAATTTAGCAAAAGGACTTACACGTGAGTTGTTGGAGAAGCCGCCGGGGATGCCGAGAAGATGGCTGCCCATTAGTTCAGCTCTGCTTCCCTTTCTACCCCATGAGGGATCACAGCACCATCTTCTCCTGGGGGCATGGTAGGGATACTCTGAGATTCTCAGATGCCGTGGGTGTGACACGAAAGGGGTCTGCAGCGCCGGCATGGCTTGAAAGCACTGTGAATGAGGAAGCTTGTGGAAATCTGTGGTGTCCACTATGGGAGCTGTGGATATTATTGTGCTGCCCATATAGGAAGGTGGAGAACTCCCGGTGTCGTCCTTGCATGGTCGTAGGTGACCACGGTGGGTATTTGGAGCTCAGTCCTCACACCCCATTGGGGGCGATAAGCCTGAAGACAGAGGACGTGCTGATGGGAGCAGGAGGGCTGAGGATCCCTGGGAGACGCCACCCCCACTCACCCAGAACTTAATGGAATGGAAAGCTAATGAGGTGAAGGCACTGAGCTAAAGGGCATATCACATTGAGGGTTTGAAAAGAGTTATCAGAGCCACTAAGTTATGTTGCTAGATGTTAGGGAGAATTCTCAAGAATGTGCTAATTTCCCTTACCTTTTGAGACCCCCAGCAACTTTGCTGGATTTCTAGGATTTTAATTTTTACCTGGAAAGAGTGGGAGCCTTTTTTTCCTGCTCTTTCATGCATTTTGATGTGTGTTTTACTTTTGTGTTCTGTGGATATGGAGTTTTTAGACAAACTCCATAGGCGGCATCTTTTTCTTGTGTGCCACACAGCACCTTCAATGCAGTGGCACAGGGATGTCTTTCAGACTTCCCAAGATTGAACTACCTTCTCTGGGACTGACTACCGTCTCCCAGTGCATGTAAAGTTAAATTGACTTTGCTAGTCCTTTTAACTTTATAGACCCAGCGCAAACTATCTTCCTATAGAGTGCTGAAGGGGTTGCCTAACATCCTCTATGTCTACACACTCATGTAACAGTCAAATGTTACTCTTTTTCACCCTTTTTTAGGGGCGTTGCTAGTGGGGGCTAAAGGGGTTATAGTCCCCGATCCTTAGCTTGTGCCCTGGATGAAGATCACGGGGCTACAACCAAAGGCTAGCCGCAAACATGATGCCTGCCATCACACGGCAGTGACGGCACGGGTAGATGCAGTCCAGGAGGCAGCAACGTTCGTTAGATTTGGGAATCAAAAATACACACAAACATTTCTGCCTCCTGGGCTGGGCTGGCCAGCCTGCATCTACTTGTGCTGCTGCTGCTGACTGTCCACTAGCTGCACTTGCACATAGGGAGCCGAGCCACCTCCCAGGCCCAAACGCACATGCCGAGAGTCTCTCCCTCACGTGCGCACTTGCGCAGTAGCAGGTGTAAGAGACTCATGTGCCTGCAGACAGTAGTGCTCTCTAAGAGGAGCTCCGAGCTCAAGCTGCCACCACCTGCCTGTGTGACCTGACCCCAGCCGTCTCCTACCCGCCCCAGGCAGGCCCCCCCTGTGAAGAATTTAAGAGCTGCCGTCTGCTGGCCCAGGCCCCATGCCATGCGCTCCTAGGTAAGGTAGGTAATATATGCCGTTGCTAGGCTTAAGTTTGGAATTGGAACCGAGTCCAACGTTATTTTAGACAGTTGAGTTTTTATGGATTGATAACCATGGTGGCTGGTGGCAGTGGTTTTAGAACAAACTACCATGATTTTTCCCGACCGCGAACACCGGTCACTAAAAATCAGGTCAGCCATGTTTTTCAATATGGCGCCCAAGACCCTTCTGTAAAAACAGACTCCGTTCATCTTTTTTTGCCGTTTCTTTTAGCAGAGGTCCTTCTTGTGTTTAACTCTGCGTGCCAAACCAGGTTTGGTCCCTTTGTCCGATGCCCTTTGCAGGCTTCAGTGCTGAAGCCCTCCTCTGGCACCTGAGTGTCTGGGGTGGACAGGATGTGAGGGAGGTGCCCGAAACTCCCTGTGCTTAGTCTCCTACGAGACCAGAATGCACTGTGCCGTGACTGGCTGGCTGGTTGACTGTCCGGCAAGGACAGCCACCCTGCTGGGTGAGTGGCAGCTAGGCTGGAATGAATGGGAGAAAACTGTTCAAAAGCAGGTCTCTGGGACTTGGAAGGCAGAGTCGACCACTGGAACGAATGAACCAAAGACGAGCTGAAGGAAAATGACTGCTGCAACTCCTGGACCGTTGGTTTGCCCAGTGAAGCCCTGCTCAAGGTCCGAATTCCCTGAAAATCCCTCGACAGAGAAGCCCCTTCAAGGACGACTTCTTCCCTTGAGCTTGTGGGAACAACCAACTCACAAGCCACCTGGACACCGTCGCCATACTGGTCGAATTTTCGTCAGAGTGCTGTTGAAAACCGGATAGCCAGTGAGAAGGATACCAGTTTGTGGACTTTAAGGCACTCGCACCTTAAAACTGACGTTTTAGCCAAGCTTGTGGCTTCTTTCCTGGTCACTGCAGTGACCTCCCGATGTCCTCCTTCTTGTCCCCATGACAGAAGCTCAGGAACAGCAAGATCTGCAGGAACTGCCAGGAACAACTGCCTCAGCTACAGCTTTTCTTCATCCATAAGGTACTGTGCAAACCCGGTGTGGAAATCCTTTCTGCCTTGGTGAAAGTTTGTGAAACTTTCCCAACTTTGGAGTCTTGTTTGCTCCTAAACCGACATATAACTCTTTTTCTGGCAAACTACTTCTAAGAACATTGGCAAAGACTTAACCGTTTACTATTTGAACTGTGCTATCCTATCCAAGACACTGAACCATTGACTTTGGCCCAGGCCTATTGAATTGAATTGCCTCTTGTAGGAAACTGAAACTATTTGCCCTGCCTCTGAAAGTAATTGTGTTTTGATTCTTATAACCTTTGTCTTTCTACCCCTTTTGAAAGTTACTGAAGTGCCATTTTGCTCCCATTTCAGGGGGGCCTAACTTGTTCAGAAACTTATTGGTTGTGTACTGTAGTGTATTCTAGTGTGATATTGATCTGCTTTTTTGTTGTTTTTTTATGTGTTTGGTATTAAAAATGTATTTACACCTTTACAAAAGAAATTTTTATTGAATAAAAAAAAAACTTTTCATGTCAAAGTTGCATTTTTCGTTATATAAAATAAACTATAAAACAAGACTATACAATCACAACATAGCATAAAACAAGTGTTACAGATCATCGAAAATTCATCGTACAGTTTTGGTTGTGATACAATTTGAGAACAATTTAAATTTCAATTTCATTTCGATTTCAGGCGCCGCTTCACTAAATTCTTCAGTTCGAATATTTCACCAACTGGGAAGGGGCACCCAGTTCACATATGTTTTTGATATTGCTAAGACTTAATAAATGCCACAACCAATTCAAGTTACTGAATTCAATAAAATAAGAAAACCAGGGCTCATCCATAAAGTACAGATGTTACGTCACCTTCGTGATACCAATCTCCATTGTACCAACCACGCTATGTGCGATATCGTATGTGATGTTTAGATATCTAATTCACATATGTGTCCTTCGCAGTGTACAGGGTATCGTTTAATAGCTGGAGATCGTCCTCAATTAAGTTCACAAGTCTCACAGTCGCCAACATAATTGAGTTAAACTGACCCCACATACAGCGCAGCTAAACCATGTTACGATCATAGCGAGAGTTGGAACCCAGAAAGGATCCCAAGCAGAGGAGTCTTTGTTGTTCGAAGTGCACACAATACATAAATAAGTGTTTGAGGGTTTCAGACTCCTTGACTCTAATACAAAACCTGCAATGCTCCCAAGTCCATATCTCTTTATACCCTGACCAATTCCTAATACGAGATCCCATGTGGATGAGATCCAGACGGAAGCTCATGTAAGTCCTTCTGGCATTCTTATCGGGAAAACACAATATATAGGGCAGGCGTGGAGAAAGGGCATGTCTAAATTTGGCGTATGTGCTAAATGATGAGTAGCCTGCAATAAGGTCAGAATTTCATGCCCATGCATTCCTAAAGAACCTTGTTTTGACTTTCCCTGGGGAGTCAATTAGGTCCTGCTGCGACATGTTTGAAGAGCTTAGAATTGGAGTCATGCTTTTTTTAAATGCAGAGATGGATGCCGGGTGATCTTCTTGAAGCATTGACCTAAAGTCCTAATAGAGAGAGTTGGCTGGTGGTGAAAGCATTTTGCTGTAAGTATTTATCATACGCCAATCATATTTGTCCGCCAAGGGATATAGGCCTAATTCATGTAACAAGATAGCATTAGGCAAATCCCCAGGGAGACCTAAAACCCTTTTCCAAATTTTGCCCTGAAGTAGGTTTAGTGAGGGACCCAAATTCAACAAGCAAGCATCCAAGCTGTACAGTAGGATAGATTCTACTTTCATAGTGTAGAAGTGTAGCAGGGGCCTGAGGGAATATCTACAATACCTAGAGAAAATAATTCTCATCTGGGCAGACAGATGATTCAACTTGGTGTCTAGTACTGTTCGCCATTTGCCGACAGACATGCTGTTTGATATATGGTAACCCAAATAAGTAATCTCACCCATGATGTTAATGTGTTTGAGGTTCACGACATACTTAATCCTCTGGGGTTTCTTCTTCGTCGTAAAGGCTATGATGTGGGATTTTGCCGAGTTAATTGTCAAATTGTTGAGCTCACAGTATTCTTGAAAGATGTTTAGTTTGTTTTGTAGCCCAAAAGGTACCTTATCAAACAGAATGACATCATCGGCAAACACCAACCAGTTCAGGCGCAGCTTGCCCAGAGTGACCGGAAAGGTATTTCTTCCCTCCCATAATTTATCGATGTCGGCCAGGTATAAGTTGAAAAGTACCGCGGCCAGGTTACAGCCCTGTTTCACTCCGATTCCCGTGAGGATGCTGTTGGATAACAGGCGCTCAGAGTTGATACGAACCCTATATGATGTGTTTTGGTGGAGTGCCGCAATTATCGCTACCAGCTTGGAAGGAATGTCATAGGACAATATCTTCCACCAGAGGCGGTTACGCAGGACACTATAGAATGCAGCCGATAAATCTAATGATGCCATGTGTATCGTTCCATTGGCCTGGTTTGCGAGATGCTGACAGTAAATGGGCAAGAATCAATGCGTTCAGCTGCGTGCCCATACCCCTACGAAAACCCACCTGTGCTTTGGAAAGAATTCCAGCGGCAGTGATGTAATTCTCCAATTCACAGAAGACTAAGTGTGCAAAAAATGTTGCCGCTATGTCTATTAGGGCGATTGGCCTAAAGTTGGCAGGGTCGTTATGGGCACCCTTTTTGTGAATGGGTATTACTATTGCCATAAGCCAAGAGGCAGGTATTTTGCCCGTTTCATATATTAGCTGGTATCGAGGTAGTAAGTATCTGGCCCAAAAATGGGGGTCATCCCTGAATACACAAGGAGGCAGCCCATCGGGCCCTGCCGCTTTTGAGAACTTCAATTGTGCAATTGCCCAAATTATGTCTTTAAGTTCTCAAGAGCAAACAGTCGGACGCTGCAACTGCAAGTTGGCCGACTCCAGCCTTCTATATTGAACCAGAAGGTCATATTTTTGTGTAAAGAAGTGCTGCCATTCAGGGCCAGATATGGTCGCGACCATACGCTTGTCCACCTTGCCTGTAGGGTTTCTTAAGGTGGACCACAGTTCCCTAGTGTTTCGCTTACATAGATGTTCAATCATCTGTTGGTTTGCAAGGTTGTGGGCGGCATGACGCAACACCTTCAGCTTTGATTTATACCGAGCCACGATGGAGTTTTTTTCTGTTTTGTAAGACGCTGAGTTGCTATAAAGGCGTCTTGCCTTCCGAACCTCGCTGTTTTTATGGGATTGTAAGGTAGCCACCTCTGCCAGGAATCTATGTGCAACTTTTGAAGAGTCAGTACCAAGGCGGTCCTTAGATAGACTCACAAGGTGCCTGTGGATCATCATCAGATTCAATTCAAAGATTTTCTCCATGATACCCATGGATGCCTGGTCGTCATGTGACACCAACAGGTCCCGATTTACAAGGAACACCATTTTCTGGCATGTACTGGGATGCCATCTGACAGACAGAGCATGCCTGTCACTTTCCACTAAAACCGCAGGCACCGCAATTTCATACGGGTCAACCCCAATATGTAACCTCGTGTTCAGCATACAATGGTCGCTCAAGCCCACGTTCAAAATTGAGATGGCGTTGAGCAATCCTGAACATGCCACCAATGCGAGCACAATCGATTAGAGACGAGGAGTTCCAGCGCTGCCAAGAGGCCTTAAGGCTGTGGGTCGCAAGTGTGATCGGGTAAATGCCCCAAGCTTCAAAAAATTTGGCCCATAGCTTGCCTCTTCTACAAGCCTGTTGTGCATATAGATGAGAATAATAAGCCAACGGATTGTTTCCGTCTATTTCCAGGCAAGAGTTCAGGTCTCCACCAATTAAAATTTCGTGTTTGGGGAAAAGCAGCGAAGCATTACCTAAAATCCAGTTTAGCTCCGCTAAGGCTAAATCCAAGGAGGCTGCACTGGGGTTTCAGTAGATGGACAACAAGAGAAGTGCATGGATCTTACTGCTGATGAACGTCATTTCCACCAGTATCAATATATCCGACTTGTCCAATAAGAGTGACAACACCTTCAGACTGTTTTTGATAAGAATGGCGATGCCACCACATGGACGACCTAACAGATGCCGTTGCGCAGGAACACTAAATGATGTGTAGCCATCTAGCGTGAGATCGTGCTGGGCCATCGTTTCCTGAAATAATAAAATATCGGGACCATAGTGAGTCCCAACCCGTTTATGCCATGCCTTGAGATTTCTCAAGCCACAGCAGTTCCAAGATGCAGCGGCAATCGCCGACGGTTATGAGTTTGAGGTTTCAACTTTCATAGAGGCCGCCACTTTGATCAGGGGCTCCAACCACGATAGACCACTTAACGCCTGCGTCAGCGAAGCCAGTTGTTGTGATAGTTCTTTGGCATGGAACTCATATGGAGCCGATGACCGGCCTCCAGCCGGTTCTTTAGATACAGGCGTGACAAAGTCTAGGAATGACCAAGCACTCTCCATGTCTCCGAACAAACAAGGAGTTAGACCCAAAGTTTCAAAATCATCTGTCAAGTCAAGGATCAATTTAGTTATTATTTGTGATTGGACTCTACACAGCACTCTTTGTTGTGAGGTGCTAATTTTTCCCAATCCAGGTCCTTAGATGCCAGATTTCTTAATGAGGGGATCTGGAAAAAAGAGTTCATCAAGAAGGACCTGTTGATCCGTGCTAGGCCATTTATGGCGGGGTTGCTTACCCATCCAAGTATTTGTTTCATGTCCTTCGGGGTGTCCAAAAAGGAAATCATGTAATTTGGGGGCTCCTCTAGGGGCGCCTTCCCCGGTGTTTCATCCTCACAGGTGTCGTTACTCGCCAGGGCTGAAAATGCCTGTGAGTCTGATGCCTTTGATCCATTCTCCTCGTGCACTGCTTTAAAGGAAGAGCCAGCTTCCTGTGCCACCGGACCATTGGTCCGACCCTCACGGTTGGATGCCAGGGGCAGAGTCCCAATGTCCCTTTTTGGGAGGTTTGCACGGTCCGCTTCTTCCTGAGGCACGACAGCCACCTTTTTACTTTCTATGTTTGGAAAAAAGCTATGTAGCTAGGGTTGGGACTTGCCAATTGGTGTTGTGGGGGGTTTTACAGACGACACCTGCACATTGCCACTTTTCAGTGCCTTGATCTGAAGATGTTTTTTACTTTCCTCATTCAAGTCTAGGAGATCTAATGCTAGATCATCCATACTCGTGCCAGTTTTGCCACTCACGGCAGGCGTGGCTTCCTTAAGAGCGTGAGAACAATTCTCCAAAATGCCACTTTCTTCTGGGTAATTTTGGCAAGATTTAGGCATTTTGAGCTCTCAAGAAGGACTTCTTTGCCTTGCGAGAAGTGAAGTGCCTTCCCTCTTGGCCTGTGTTGCCCACGTCTGGCTCACTCGCCGACAGGGGATCCAGCGGCTCTAGGATTGTCTGAGAATCAATGATATCCGTCAATGCAGAGGGGCTATCCGGCGTAGGGCAGACCCCGATAACGGGCCCCATTCCTCCACATGAGAGCTCTGTGGTCGCAAGAGATTGAGATTTCGTGACCACGTTGAACAGTAATTGTTCTACCTGGAGCAAACTATCATGGTGGAGTTTGGCTACTTCCAGTAGGTCGATAGCATCAATACTGCGATGCTCTATGCCCGCCTTGTTTGCTCCTTGCAGCACGTGCAAGTACAATCTTTTCGGCAGGTGGGCGTTGGCTGGCCCGTTTTCCATTTGGGTTCATTGGGACCATGAGGCAGATGCAGAAGCAACTGGTGCGGTGACGGCAGCAAAGTTTGCCATCATTTTTTCGAATTGAGAAAAGTAGAATGCTTTTGATTGCTCCTCAGCCAATATAAAAAAACCTTCCAAGTTAGTGATTTTTCCTTTCATGAAAGCTAGGGAACCATGCATTTCCCTTATGGAGCAATGGGTTAGTTTGTGGCCCTTATCAAGAAGATTTAGTATTCTTGAGATCACTGGGAAGTTGAAGGGGTAATGCAGAGAGATGTCAGAAGGGGAATCCTCTGGTGTCAATGACGAACTTGCATCTCCTTTGGGAGCAACAAGGCCAACACCGTCATTCCCCAGTGTGAATGCCTCCAATCCGTGAGGCTGGAAAGCCCCAATTGAATCAGCATAGCCAGCGTGGTGGTTCGCAAGGTCTGAGGATGTTCCCCCTCCCATTCCATGAGGTGGTGTACCTTGAGGATCCCTTTCAGGATCGCTAAGATCTTTAAAGCTGGGTTCGTCAGGGAGATGGAAGTGTAATTGTTCGCGAAAGGGATAAGTCCTAGAGGCAGGAGAAGAAGGGCCAAGAGAAAGCCGTACACGTTTACGTAGTTCGCTCATAATCCTTGGGGCAAGCATAGCTGTATTAGAGACATGAGCAAATCCTTCCTGTGCTTGCATTGGGGTACAGTTACTATCATGTACGTGGGGGTACTCACAAGCTAACTGCCCATCATTCTCATTCGCTTCTTGAACGGAAGATGTTGGTGGAATCTGGCCGGGGGGGAACCACCTTTATCGCTGCCCCCGTTCCAGATGCCAAACCTACCGCTTGGGGTGAGTCAAGAGCCCCTTCATGGTCAGGTGGAACGGGCGCCTCAGCTGTCGATATCGACATTGATAGTAGTGATTTTTTGCTGGGAGGTAACAGGGGTAGGGTGCTATCAAGCATTTTGTTCCCTGAGATCTTGCCCGGGGCTTTGGCAAGATTGCCCGACTTATTGCCGCTTCTCAGTGCGCGGCTCATGGTCTACTTCTAGACTACAAGTGGTATCAATGGAATTTTCACCCATTAAAGGATAGGCACCCACCCATCAGGGTTAACACAACTAAACGCGCTAGCACATAATGAGCAGTAGTAGCCAACCTGCAAAGGTTGATACCACAAGCTCTTTTACTGAAATCCACAGACACCACCCCAGCTCCTCAGCTCCCAGATTTATAGGTTATACAAGTTAGTAGAAATACAGCACAGTGAGTCCTAGGTTCAGCAAGTGTGAGGTTCTATGAGAATCAAGAAGGCCTAATGCCCCCCAATTTCCTTTTCACTCGTTTATAAGAAGTGGGGGTGGGCGCAATCACTCATAATACTCGGTGTCGTGCGCCCGTAAATCTCGTTCTCACAACTGAGTGTGGTTCATTGAGTTATGTTTTATATTGATATTCACAGGTTCAAAGGGTTCAAAAGGCAGAAAAAGTCCCTGTGACCTCCTATGAGCCACGTACAGATCTAATGCTCAGCCGTTCAAGTGCATCAAACATACAGGTGGAGCCTTCCCTTGTCAGGTTCAAAGGCCTAATGCCCGCAGTCACCTGACAGGAAGGGTCTCTAGATGACTCCAGGTGGAGTGTTCTGGGGCAATTCCTGAGGATATCCTATGGCTGTCAACACACACAGCCTAACAAAGCGGCCCTGACTAGAATGTCTAAGTCAAGCACCTGGGGGCAAGTGGAACACAAATACGGGAATCAGGGGCCCAGTGCGCACAGTCACCCTTTGGGGGGAGTCTCTGCTTGTTGCGCTTTTCCAGCACACCGAGGGTTCAAAGGCCAAAGGCCCGCAGTCACCCTCTAACTGGATATTGAGCTGCTTCTTACTAGTGGAATGTTTTCTAATTAAGTGTGTAAATAAATGTATATTCTTTTACCAAGAAACCTTGAGTAAGTGTTTGCTTGAACTACTGTGATTGCAAGTCCTTTGTGTAACATCTTGTACTGCTCACATCCCTCTTGAGATAAGTCTGGCTGCTCAGCCACTGCTACCGCATACCTGTGTAGTACGGGCTTGTACCAAAGGTGAGATTGTGCTTGCACCTGTAGTTTTAATTGTGTGTAGTGTTCCCAAATGGTACTGCATGTAATTCTGCCTAACACTGGTGGCAAGTGGTGAGGATAAAGTATAGTTGTTACATTGAGAGTGCTGGTCTTACCTTTGTTCAAATAACCCTCTCAAGCAATTGTTTTATCATGCCTGATATGGATAGCTACATAGAGGAGATCCTAGTCATTTTAACAGTTGATCAACTTTGAGAAATGTGTAAAGCTAGGAACCTCACTGTTAAAGGCAAAAATAATTAATTGATAGAAAAGTTGTTGGAATGTCAAAGTCAAAGAAATAGGTCTGCTCTACCTACTTCTGATGAAAATGTGGAAAAAGATGATGAAGATGATAATGTTTCGGAGTCTACCTCAAATGTTATTGAAGAGTTGGATGAGGCAGAGGAGTCTCAAGATGTAGGCCTCACTTTACCTCTACCTGCTCTTAGGCCTCAGTCTTTTGCCACAGGGGCCCTACCAGGTCTGATACTGAGTCCAGAGTTTGTCTCTCTTGAGAAGATGAGACTTGAGCTAGAATTCAAAAGAATGCAAGCCCAAACTGAAAGTAAACATCAAGAACTTAAACTAAGGGAAATGGAATTACAACATGCTCTTGAAATGAAGAAATTGTCTCTTGAGAATGTTTCTCTCCCAGAGTCTTCTAGGTCTTCCAGTCCTAAGATGCCTCGAATGCCCAAAGATACAGTAAGTATGTATGAGGTTAAGCTTGATATTTTGGATTGGTTGGCAACTTTTGAATATAACCATGGGATTCAGGACATTACAGGGAATCAGCTGATTCCTTGGTTTTTGTCTATGCTACCCCCAGTTGCATCTGATGTTGTAATGGAGATGGGAGAAATAGACATAATGGAGTATGAAAGTGTGAAACTAGCTTTGATAGCTAGGTTTGGGAAAACTCCTTCCCGGTATTCTAGGAGGTTTAGAACCCTCAAAAAGCATGATGGTACCCCTTGGGCTACCTGGGTGTGTGAATGTTTGAAAAACTTAGATGGTTGGGTTAAGGGTTACAGAGTGAACACTTATGAAGGTATAAGAAATCTGTTTAGGTTGGGGTCTATCTATGATGCCTGATCGCCTGAGCTGAGAGAGCACTTTGCTGACTCTAAGAAAATTGATCCCAAGATGTTAGCAAAGGCTGCTGACTTGTGGGTTGCCAACAGGGCTACTCACAAGGATTATGGGGCAACTCAGAAGAAGGATGAGGGAAAGCAGCACAGGATACAGAGAATTCCAGTAGCTCCAATCCAAAAGAGGGCCACAAACATAAGAAGGGTAAGCCCCCTGGGAAACCGAATCAGGCTACTGAAACCTCTGGTGCTAAACCAGAGGGAGGTCAGACCAAATCCCCATTCATAAAGACATTTGATAAATGTTATGCTTGTGGGTCAACTGACCATGTGAAAGGGCATCCCAGATGTAAGGATAAACTGTCAGGGATCCAGAATGTCTCCTTAGCCTTCTCCCCAGAGGAAGAAGTACAAATGGCAAATGGAAACGTGTACCTACTGGCTGAGGAAGCCATGAAAGTATCAGCCAGTGTTTCTTTAGTGTCCCTGGGTCTGTGAGAACAACAGAACTTAGATGTCTACAATTCCATCCCAGACCATACTAAAGAATATTGAAAAGACAGTGTTCTTGTGAATGGTCAGGAGACCCCTGCCATCAGAGACACTGGGGCCTGCATTACTCTAGGAGATTAATCTTTTCTCAAGGTAGAGGATGTTGCTAAGGCACCCAAACACCTCACTAAGTTTGCTGGAGGCCCTGTCAAAATGCTTCCACAGTTACCAGTAATCATCCAGTGCAATAACATGACTGTCAAGATTCCTTTTAGTGGAGGGGCACAGATATGTCCGGCAGGTTGTCAACAATGAAAACAGATTGGCCCAAACAGACTCGGATATAGCAGAGGCATTTGCTGAATTCTATGCAAATCTGTACAGGGCTCCAGCTGCCCCAACAGATCCGTCCTTCTGGACGGAATCATGCTCCCACAATTATCGGAGCAGCAATGAACAAATCTCCATAGAGAGCTGGAGGAAACCGAGATAGCGGAGGCCATAGCCCAGTTACAATCCGGGAAGATGCCGGGTCCCAACGGATTCCCGGTTGAGACGTGGAAGAGACTGGCCAGCGACAAGATGGCAACACCCATCCATAAAATGTTCCTTGCAGCTAAGGATCAGGGCACTCTCCCCATGGACCTTAGGAGGGCCAGCATCGTGGTAATCCCTAATCAGGGGAAACCCCCCAAATCGTGCTCATCATACAGACCAATATCACTCATTAACGGCGAGGCCAAAATTCTTGCTAAAGTGTTAGACACCATGCTGCAAACAGTCGTATCCTCTCTGGTTCACCCGGTTGCACTTCTAGCAATCGATTTCGAGAAGGCTTTCGACTCGGTGACATGGGGAAGTCTGTGGGCAACGATGCGACGCATGGGGATCGGAGAAACCTTTATTAAATGGGTTCAGCTTTTATATGAGGGACCACAAGCAGAGATTACGGTAAATGGTTGGTCCTCCAGAACCTTCCCATTGGGCAGGGGCACACGGCAGGGCTGCCCACTATCTCCACTCCTCTTTGCACTGGCAATCGAACCACTGGCACAATAGCTTCGACAGGTCTCTGAGTGGTGTGGGTTTCGGGTGCTGGAAGGACGAGAGGATAAGGTCTCCCTCTCCGTGGACAACCGGTTACTCTATTTGAGTGATCCAAACCATGCAAGCCCGATAGTGACCCGGATGTTGTTGGCCTTTGGGAACTTTAGTGGTCTAAAAGTAAATTGGGGAAAATCGGTCCTCTTTCCAGTTAAAGGTGGAGACCGGGCAATTCCACGGGACGTCCCCTACCGAGTGGAGAGGGAGGGATTTCACTACCTGGGCATATTGATCTCTGGGAACGTCTCGGCCTACGTACCTCGTAATCTGCACCCATTAACGGATCGCTTTGCTGAAGATGTGAAGCACTGGATACTTCTCCCCCTCACGATAATGGGCAGAGCAGCGCTTTTCAAGATGCTGGTACTCCCACGTTTTGTATATGTGCTGCAGAACACCCCACATGTAATACCAGATGCAGAATTCGTCCGAGTGGAGCACCTCCTTAGGAAGCTGATATGAAAGGGTGGGCAACCTCGTATTGCGTTAACAACGCTGCAGAGGTCCATTTGGGAAGGGGGCATTGGGGTACCACACCTCCGGTCCTATTATTGGGCCGCCGAGCTAACAGTGGTCAACGACTTGCTTCATGGGGACCAGGAACTTCCACATATCAGGGCGGAGATGTCCGTTGTACAAGACACCCCGCCACACGCCACACTGTACCAGAACCTTCCCAGACCCCCCCCACCCCACAGACTATAGCTGCACATACTGCAGTCATTTGGAGGCAGGCACATTCACACATAGGTTGGGGGAATAAACTAACTCTAGCGCAACCGCTATGGTACAACTACATGCTCACTGAAGTACGGAAAATTGGGATAATGACCCGGTGGATGGAGGCAGGAGTGACCACAGTCGGGGATGTAATGACAGATGGCTCCATTCTCCCATTTGAGATGCTGCAACAAAAATTTGGAATTTCTGAGAATGAGCGTTATCAGTATTTGCAATTGAGGCATGCCCTCAACGGCCACAGGCAGGCACTCACAGACACACCAGACTGCTCCCCCCTGGAACGTAACCTACTCCCACAATACATTCCCACCAAAGTCACATCAATTCTCTACAAAGCTATAAATGCATTCCCTACACCGGAACTGGCCAGCCTCAAAACCAAATGGGAAAGGGATGTAGGCCCGATAGAACTGGCGGACTGGATCCAAGTACTTATGCACCCACGTGAGATCGCCATAGAGTCCAGAATCCGATTGGTACAACTAAAGATATTGCACCGAGTCTATTACCCCCGAGTTGCCTTGTTTGGATGGGGGCGAGCCGCGGATCCCAACTGCTTATGGTGCCGGGGGGGAGGAGGGCACCTTCTTCCATTTGCTCTGGGAATGTCCCCGGATAAAAACCTTCTGGACACAATGCTGTCAAAGACTGTCGGGGGTCCTGGGCCGCACAGTGGCACTGGAACCGGTGAAGCTGCTGCTGGGGGTCCCAGATGAAAACGAATTGAATAAGTGGGAGGGCATCTTCCTGTCTAATGCAATGGGTTTAATAAAGCGTGATATAGCACAAAAATGGGGAGCCCCGGACTGTCCAACCCTAGCCCAATGGTCCGCCGAAATGGACACCTACACAGCGAAAGAACACTGAATATATACCGCACGGCGGGGCCCAGATAAGGCCACCAAGATCTGGGGGAAGTGATAGGAGGGTGTGGACTAAGAACTATGGTGTTGAAACGGGAGAAGGAACAGGAAAGTACTCAATAGTATAGCGGTGGGTCACACAGCTGTAGAGGCAAGTACGAAGCGACACAACAAAACCTCGCGGACCGGACAAGGCACAGGTGGTGGAGGGGGTCAGGGGGATGTTTGTATTTTGTATGTTGTGCATTGTTATAAAAAGCAATAAAATGTGATATTTAAAAAAAAGATACCTGTTAGTGTGCAGAGTGAAGTACCTGGGAGAGTCCTGTTGGGGAATGACTTAAAAACTCTTGGAGTTGATCAAGCACCCCCAGGCCTCCCAGCAAAAGGAAACCGGAGCAGACAAGGAAGGCCAGAAAGAGTACCTTAAGAGGCTCTCAAGGGGAAAGTATAGAGGAACCTATAACCCCCAGTCCACAGGACTACTGACTGCCATTTCAAAGAAAAAGGAGGAAAAGGGGAAACCTAAAACCTCAAAGTCAGCCAGCACTCCTGTGCTACCTGCAAGGACATCCCCGAGAGGACTGTCCAAAGTCACACCTGTGACTCCTCCAACCACTGAGGCTGAGTGTGAGGAACAACCTAGTGTGGTTGAATCAGGTGTTGAAGAATCAGAGCTGGAAGAGGACCTTCCTCCTGTTGGAGATCTGGATCCTGCAGACCACCCTGAGCTGCAGTCTTTACCTGCAGAAGGTGGACCCTGCAGGGCAGACTTAAGCAGAGGTCAAAGAGAGTGTCCTACTCTTGAAGGTCTTCGCCAACAGGCAGCTACCGAGCTGGAATGGCAAGAGCCAGGGAAGCATAGGTTATACTGGGAAGATGGCCTCTTCTACAGTGAACCAACTGAGTCTATCCCAGGGGACTACAGAAGACTTGTAGTGCCTCTGGAAAGCAGACAACAGTTCCTACAGTTAGCTCATGAGATTCCTTTGGTTGGTCACTTGAGTTTCAAGAAGACTAAGGAAAGGCGTTCTCTTTATTTCTACTGGCCTAAGTTGGGGTCTGATGTAGATACATTCTGTAGGAGCTGTCACACTTGTCAGACATCTGGCAAGAGTGGAGCCAAGAATGTGGCACCCTTGGTGCCTCTCCCAGTGGTGGGAGCATCTTTTGAGAGGGTAGGAATCGACATTGTTGGTCCCTTAGACCCCCCAACATCTTCAGGTAACAGGTCCATCCTGGTTGTAGTAGACCATGCTACTAGGTATCCTGAAGCAATACCTATGAGGACTGTTACAGCTCAGGCTGTTGCTAAGGCACTACTTGGTATTTTTACCAGGGTAGTTTTTCCTAAGGAAGTTATCTCTGACAGGGGATCCAATTTTATGTCCCACTACATGCAGGCCATGTGGAAAAACTGTGGAGTGACTTACAAGTTCTCAACTGCCTACCATCCACAGACAAATGGATTGGTATAGAGGTTTAACAGTACAATGAAGAGCATGATAGGTGCTTTAGAGGAACCCCTTAGAAGAAAGTGGGATCTTCTACTGCCATGCCTTCTATTTGCCTATAGAGAAATCCCTCAGGGGGGAGTTGGATTTAGTCCCTTTGAGCTTCTCTGTGGCCATCCCGTTAGAGGTCCCTTGGCCCTAATTAAGGAGGGGTTGGAGAGTGCTCCTTCCCCCAAGCCAGTGAGAGTCACTGGGCCTCATTATGACCCGTGCGGAATGGGTGAACGGGTTCCTCTAATGGATGCGGACCAGTTAACACCATTCTGCACGATTACGAGGTCCCCTCGTGGGACTCTGTAAGGACGCCTGGTAAAACCAGGCGTCCTTACTGGGTCCCGCGAGGGGACCAGGGAGCTAACAACGGGCCGGTCGTAATCGGCCCATTGTTAGCTCCCTCTCCCATTCCCATTGTGCCCTATGGGGGCTCAAATGGGAATGGGGAAGGTCCGGGCCTGTGTTCCCTGCGGGAGGAATTACCGGGCCCTCCGAACTCGGAATGGCCCGGTAATTCCCCATTCAGGGAACCCAGTAAAGGAGCCCGATTTGGCTGCTGCCAAACTCGTAATGAGGCCCACTGACTATGTGATAGGTCTCCGGAGGAGAATGTCACACATGATGGCAGAAGCATCAAATAACTTAAAAGCAGCTCAGGCTCTGGTGAAGCATTGGCATGACCAGAAGGCCAACATGGCTGAGTTTACTCAAGACCAGCAAGTTTTAATTATAGTACCTACAAGACAGAGGGCCTTACAGGACAAATGGATAGGACCCTTTAAGGTTATTGGCAAACTTGGAGAGGTCAACTATCTGGTGGACTTAGGCAATCCTAAGGAGGCTCCCAGAGTCTTTCACACCAACCGTCTAAAAGCTTATGTCTCAAGACCAGAAGTAGGAGCTTTGCTTCTAGCTTCAGCTCAAGAGGAGGAGGAGAGTGAACCTCTACCTGACCGAGGACAGCCTTTAGATGAGAAGATAGAAGGAGTCAATCTCTCTTCTAATCTGACACTGGAACAACAGGAGGAGTGCAAGTTTCTGTTAAATCAGTTCGCCTTCCTGTTTACACTATCACCAGGCTTGACCCCTTGGGGCCAGCATGATATTATCACTGGTGACAGTTTACCTGTTAAAAGCAGAGGTTACAGGATGTCAGATCATGTAAGAACTCACATAAAGGAAGAGGTCAACAAGATGCTTGATCTCGGAGTAATAGAGCCATCTACCAGTCCATGGTCTAGTCCAGTTGTACTAGTGCCAAAGGCAGGATCCAAGGAGTTGAGATTCTGTGTGGACTATAGAGCTCCTAATGCAGTCACAAAGACTGATGCCCATCCTTTACCAAGGACAGATGAACTGGTGGACAAACTTGGTTCAGTCAAATACCTCAGTACATTTGATCTCACTTCAGGCTATTAGCAAATAGCACTGACAGACCATGCCAAGGAGAAAACTGCATTCTCCACTACAGAAGGCCTCTACCAGTTTAAGGTAATGCCTTTTGGACTAAAGAATGCACCTGCAACATTCCAAAGGATGGTTAATCAAGTTCTGAATGGGATGGAGGGCTTCTGCATGGCATACTTGGATGACATTGCAATGTTCAGTTGTACTTGGAAAGAACATGTTGACCGCTTAGGATATGTTTTGCAGGCTCTTGAGCAGGCCCATCTGACCATAAAGGCAAGTAAGTGTCAAATTGGTCAGAGTAAAGTGGTCTACCTTGGACATGAGGTAGGAGGAGATTAAATCAGGCCATTGCCTAGCAAGGTACAAGCTGTAGAAAACTGGGCCACCTCTACTACTCAAACCCAAGTGAGAGCCTTCCTAGGCCTCACTGGTTACTATAGGAACTTCACAGAGAACTATGGGACCATAGCTTCTCCCTTGAGTGTGATCTCCTCACCCAAATTTCCCAAAAAGGTCAGGTGGAATGAGGAGTGCACTCCAGCCTTTGAAGGTTTTAAGAAAGCCCTTTGTCAAGCTCCAGTCTTAAGAGCTCCTGACTAAAACCAAACCTTCATTGTGCACACAGATGCTTCCAATACAGGTGTAGGTGCCGTTCTGAGTCAGCTGAATGAGAAAGACTGGGAACACCCAATTTGCTTCATCAGCAGGAAGCTGCAGGAAGCCGAAGGAACCTGAAACAAGGTGGGCAACCATTGAAAGATAATGTTTTGCTATTGTGTGGTCACTGAAGAAGTTTAGACCATACTTGTATGGATCTACTTTTGTGATTCAGACTGACCACCAACCCTTGAGATGGTTGATGCAAATCAAATGAGATTGTCAATCAGCCTGCAAGGGTTTGATTTTTCCATTGAACACAGGTCTGGGTGTCACCACCAAAATGCTGATGGTCTCTCAAGGATGTTTGACCAACTGGAGTAAGGAGATTCATCCAGGAGTGGAGTAAATTCTCCTGTTCCTTAGTCTGGGTGGGGACGAGTGTTAGGGAGAATTCTCAAGAATGTGCTAAATTCCCTTACCTTTTGAGACCCCCAGATACTTCGTTGGATTTCTAGGATTTTAATTCTTAACTGGAAAGAGTGTGAGCCTTTTTTCCCACTCATGTATTTTGATGTGTGTTTTACTTTTGTGTTCCGTGGATATGGAGTTTTTAGACAAACTCCATAGGCATCATCTTTTTCTTGTGTGCCACACAGCACCTTCAGTGCAGTGGCACAGGGATGTCTTTCAGACTTCCCAAAGTTTAAATACCTTCTCTGGGACTGACTACCATCTCCCAGTGCATGTAAAGTTAAATTTACTTTGCTAGTCTTTTTAACTTTATAGACCCAGCACACACTATCTTCCTATAGAGTGCTGGAGGGGTTGCCTAGCATCCTGTATGCCTAAACACTCATGTAACAGACAAATGTTACCCTTTCCTCTTGAAATGGCTGGTGGCAGTGGCTTTAGAACAAACTACCATGATTTTTCCCGACCGCGAACACCAGTAGGAAAAAATCGGGTCAGCCATGTTTTTCAATATGGCGCCCAAGACCCCTCTGTAAAAACAGAGTCTGGTCATCTTTTTTTGCCGTTTCTTTTAGGAAAGGTCCTTCCTGTGTTTAACTCTGCGCGCCAAACCAGGTTTGGTCCCTTTGTCCGATGCCCTTTGCAGGCTTCAGTGCTGAAGCCCTCCTCTGGCGCCTGAGTGTCTGGGGTGGACAGGATGTGAGGGAGGTGCCCGAAACTCCCTGTGCTTAGACTCCTAGGAGACCTGAATGCACACTGGCGTGATTGGCTGGCTGACTGTCCAGCAAGGACAGCCACCTTGCTGGGTGAGTGGCTGCTAGGCTGGAATGAATGGGAGTAAACTGTTTAAAAGCAGGTCTGTGGGATTCGAAGGCAGAGTCGACCACTGGAACAAAAGAACCAAAGACGAGCTGAAGGAAGACGACTGCTGCAACTCCCAGACCGTTGATTTGCCCAGTGAAGCCCTGCTGCAGGTCCGAATTGCCTGAAACTCCCTCGACAGAGAAGCCCCTTCAAGGACGACATCTTCCCTTGAGCTGGTGGAAACTACCAACTTGCAAGCCACCTGGACACCGTCTCCATACTGGTCGAATTCTCTTCAGAGTGCTGTTGAAAACCAGATAGCCAATGAGAAGGATACCAGTTTGTGGACTTTAAGGCACTCACACCTTCAAGCTGACGTTTTAGCCAAGTTTGTGGCTTCTTCCCTGGGCAGTGCAGGAACCTACCTACGTTGTCCTTCTTGTTACAACGACTGAAGCTCAGGAACAGCAAGATCTGCAGGAACTGCCAGGAACAACTGCCTCAGCTACAGCTTTTCTTCATCCATTAAGTACTGTGCAAACGCGATGTGGAAATCCTTTCTGCTGCAGTGAAAGTTTGTGAAACTTTCCCAACTTTGGAGTCTTGTTCGCTCCTAAACCGCCATATAACTCTTTTTCTGGCAAACTACTTCTAAGTACATTGGCAAAGACTTAACTGTTTACTACCAGATCTGTACTATCCTACCCAAGACACTGAACCATTGACTTTAGCCCAGTCCTATTGAATTGCCTCTTGTCTTGAACTGAAACTGTTTGCCCTGCCTCTGAAAGTAATTGTGTTTTGATTCTTCTAACCTTTGTCTTTCTACCCGTTTTGAAAGTTACTGAAGTGCCATTTGGCTCCCACTTCAGGGGAGCCTAACTTGTTCAGAAACCTATTGGTTGTGTAGTGTAGTGTATTAAAGTGTGATATTGAGCTGCTTCTTACTAGTGGAATGTTTTCTAACTAAGTGTGTAAATAAATGTACATTCTTTTACCAAGACAACTTGAGTAAGTTTTTGCTTGAACTACTGTGATTGCAAGTCCTTTGTATCACATCTTGTACTGCTCACATCCCTCTTGAGATAAGTCTGGCTGCTCAGCCACTGCTTCCACATAACTGTGTATTATGGGCTTGTATCAAAGGTGAGATTGTGCTTACACCTGTAGTCTTAATTGTGTGTACTGTTCCCAAAGGGTACTGCATGTAATTCTGCCTAACACTAGAATATTGTCTGGCCCCTGGACGTAGTGCTGGGGGGTCTGGAGCGCAGCAGCCGAATTGGCCTACAGGCATGGTGTTTAGAGGCTGATGGATGCAGTGGAATTGGAGCGCTTGGGTCTGGAGTTGCACTCCTGAAGACCCTCTCTGCACCAAGGTGCCATTGTGTCTGGCTGGGGGAATTGGGAGATATTATGACCTGTGGACAGCTGGTGTCAAGTGCTGCGTGGAACTGGGGTGGTCTTCTTTCAGATTAGCTGGAGGGAGACATTGCAATGATTTCAATGGCATGAGGGACAGCACTATTCCAGCCCTGATTCCCGCCCAGCGATGAGGGACAGTGGTGCCACCAAGAATGACATCATGGATATTTTGGAGATCAGACGTACTTGTGCTGAAATAATCAATTCCATGAAGGACAGATTACAAGACCTTGAGAAGAATCAATTGTCGCTGGATATACTGGAGTCCCAGCTGGATATGAGAATTTCAGAATGGGAATGTCTGGGGGACGCCACAAAGTTGAAATTGGATTATGTAGAGAATAGGGAGTGGTGCAATAACCTTTGTTTTTTGGGCTGCAGGGGAAGGAAGGAGGAACTCCAAGGGATATTGAGAAAGCAGTGCAAGATGTCCTCAATGTCCTTTTCAAGGCAGAAGTTGGGATTCTAGTGACAATGAACAGAGCACACAGAGCGGGAGGTGGAAGAAGAGGGCCGAGATTGGTCCTTGTGCATTTCCACTACTACTCCGAAAAGTCCAGGATTTTAGAGAAGGCAAAATGTTTTGGGATGGTGGATTGAGAAGGTTCCAAGGTGTCCATCTATCAAGATTCGTCCGAATATACACTTGCAAGACGCAAAATGTGCTCTACTCTTACCCAATGGCTGAGAATGAAGGATGTGCAATATATATGGGAATACCAATTCACCATCTCTTTTGAATGGGAGGGCATGAAATACAACCTGGTCAAGGAAGATGACAACAGATACCTCACCATCCCCTAACAACATCACCCCCATTTCATCCCCCTCACCACCCACCCTAACCTCCCTACAATTCACACTGATCCCCCCCCCTCATGGGACCCCTCAAGGGGACCCCAGGACCTGCCCTCACTCACACCCCTGCGGGGCCTCTGTCGTTCCCCTCTCCTGGGGCCAACAACCTCCATTCATCTAATCAAATTTTACACATCCTAATTAACGCCAGATCTGTCGCCAGAAAAACAATGCAACATAAATGACTTAATTTCCTCTGAAAGCCCAGACATCCCCTTCATCACAGAAAACTGGTTCTCTGATGACTTCCGACCCATCACACATGAGGCATTTCCCCCAGAATACATACAGAACCAGCAGAGCAGGCGAGATAGGCATCCTCCACAAATTACACCTCACCAACTTACACTCCGAGGAGCAAGCATGCAACACAGATGGCAAATCCCTCATTGTGAAATTGCGTATCAATCCCTCTCTTGCCCACAGCTTCTTACTCATCTACAGACCTCCCCACTATAACAGAAACTTCATTGATGTCATGGTAACTCCAGACTTGGCTGACTCCCTGCTTGCCTCTCTTCCCAATGTCTCTCTTTAGGGAGGTCTGACCTCCATCAGCCATTTTGAAAAATGGTTTTCCAATGCCCTCAGACCACTCACCCCCACCAGATCTTCCTCCCACAGACAATGTCCTTCCCCCAGATGGTTCACTCCTTCTCTCAAATACCTCAAAACACGTAACCACACCCTTGAATGCAGATAATAGGCTGACCCATCTCCCCAGAATAGAGCTGCTTATGCCAGTCAGATCAATGCCTACAAGTCTGAAATCCAGAGGGCAAACAAATCCTTCTAATGGAACAGAATCTCCAACGCAAGTAACACAAGCAGGGAACTCCACAAGATCATCTCTAAATTCAAGGCCCCTCACTGCACCCCCCACCAACTCCCAAGCACTCTGTGATGCCCTCTCAAACCACTTGCACAACATTTCTGTACCATCAGCGCTAAACTAGTAGAGCCCCTGCCGATCGCCTGCATCCTCGCTCGACCCCACATCCCCTCCAACCAACCGCCCTAACTTCTCCTCCTTCTCTCCCATCTCCAGGCCCAAATTCCAGAAGCTACTTGCTAGCAGCCGCCCGTCATGCCCAGGAGATCCATGCCCTCCCGCCCTCCTTAAAGATATCCTTTCCTCAACCTGTATAGGCAGAATTGCAAGATCTATCATTAACAAGATCTGCTCTCTCACTTCAGGCAGATTTCCAGAAGCTTGCAAGACATCGCACATCAAAACTTCCACTCGAAAAACCCTCCCTTGACCTCCCCTCCTTCTAGCCAATTACAGACCAATCTCTAACAACTGCTTCATAGCCAAACATTTTGACTGAACAGTCTACTCCTAGCTTTGCCTCTTCACAGAATCCAACCTCCTTCTCGACTCCACCCACTCTGGCTTTAGGCCCCCTTCAAGGAACTGAATCGTCTGTAGTCTCCATCTGGGATGACCTCAAAAGAACTGCAAACTCAGAAGGCTGTACCGCACATATCCTCCTCAATCTTTTGGCGGCCTTTGATACCATTGACCCCCGCATCTTCATGGATAGATACCCCTCACTTGGCATTAGGGACTCAGCATTAAGGTGGATTTTCTCCTTCCACACCAACCAATCACAAATCAAACTTGTTCCACTGTTCTCATCAACCCACCGGCCTGTCAGCAACAGAGTACCACAGAGCGCCTCCCTATGCCCCCTGCTCTTCCACCTCTGCCTGAGCCCCTCCCTGCTCTTATTCGTTTACATGTCCTAAGTCCAACCACTACACAGACCCTGTATAAAGGGAATACACTTGATTGGATATCCCATTTTAATTTGCATCTATCTAGCCAGGAAATTGTCCCATGCCTATGGTCAGATCATGGTTTTATTCATTTTAAAGTCAGTTGTGAGAAAGTGCCTATAATTAGGGAAACATCCAAAATCACAATACTCTCAAGAAATGTTAAGAACCTTACACCAAATACTTTACGTCCTTGGTTGCTGGCCCCTGGAGAAGGAGACAAAAGACTTAATGGGCCTCATTATAAGGCTGGCGCTCCCGTAATGAAGGGGGCCGGTACGGGTCCGGCCCCCTTCATTCCGGAAGTGCCGATTACGAGCTTCCCATCGCGGGACCGGGATCGCACGCCTGGTAAAACCAGGCATGCTTTCCGGGTCCTGTGAGGGGAAGAGGGAGGCAAGACCGTGCCAGATGTAATCTGCCCATTATTAACGCCCTCCCCAATCCCATTGAGCCCTATGGGGGCTCAAATGGGAATGGGTTCCTGCAAGGGGGAATTACCGGGTCCTCCTATGTCGGAGTAACCCGGTAAGTCCCCATTGAAGGAACCCGGTAATGGAACCCGGAACGGAGGCAGCCATGGAGCTAATTGCTGCATGGCTACCTCCATTCTCGTAATGAGGACCAATGTCAGTAAATTACATTGCTGAAAGGTATGAAAGCACTCTTCGGGATGCCCCAAAAACATATATCCTTAAAAAGTAAAAAAAAAAACATACTGAGCAAACAAATTCATGGTTTTCCTCAGAGCTACAAATGCTTAATTTACGGGCTCGTTATTAGCTCCTTCCCCATTCCCATTGAGCTCTATGGTGGCTTGAATGGGAATGGGAAATGGTTTTCAGAATGGGGATTTACCGGGTCCTTCAAGGTTGGAATGACCCGGTAAGTCCCCATTCTGACAACCCGGGCACGAGTTTGGAGGCTAATAGCACCATGGCTACCTCCAAACTTGTAATGACCCCCTGTGTCAGTACATGGAAAAGCCATAGAAGACATCAAGAAGTCCCTGAAAGTCGTGCATGCCAAATGTGACGATTTGGAATCTAGGTCCACACGTAACAACATCCGAGTGGTGGGCATGGACGAGAAGCCCCTAAATGTGACCATGGAGGTGTTCCTTGAGGGGGCACTCCATGAAATGTTTCCAAAAGCACAATTTTCATCACAGTTCCTCGTGGAAAGAGGACACAGGTCCCTGGCCCCGTCACCTAAACCCAGCACCCCACCTCCCACTGCGCACAATCATTGTCCGGCTATTGAATTACCGGGATCAGGATCAGATACTTCGTCTATCAAGGGAAAGGGGAACCTTCTCCTTTGTCTCTGCATGGATCCACATATACCCAGATTTTTCCAACGGTGTGCAGTCGGCCAGGCATACCTACGACCATGTGAAGAAAGCCCTTAGAGACAGGAAGATCCCTTATGCCATGATGTTCCTAGCAAAGTTAAGGGTTCAACACTCTGGCTGATCACATTTCTTTGAAACCCTGAGGGAAGCCATGTGCTATATTGAACAGAATATACCAGCGCAAGCAAGTCATGGCTGAAAGGTACTGCTATGTGTCCAGTGCTCACAACCCTCATGGGTGTTTGATCCAAATGGACATGATACTAAGATGTCTGTTAATTCTGTTAGAGACATGTAGTGCAGCTCGCTTTTGTTAATGGTATAATGCCGCTGGTTGGGGCTACACAACGCCGCCCACTGTTGCAGATTTTTTGGATGTTCTTAAGAGGGCATACACTGTCCAGTTGGAGGGATGGTGGAGGGGTTTGGATGGGGGGATGATTGGGGAAGAGTTAAATAGAAAAATTGATGGTTGCGATGTGGTCATTCTCAAATGCTACATCTCACTTAAATATGCATTCCAATTGCTAATACATCAGGGTGATGGCTAGATTGGTCCGTGCGATTAGACTGCTCACTTGGAACATCAGGGGGCTTAGTAATCCCCTTAAAGCCCGTAAAATACTAGCATATACTAAAAGACATAAAATCCAGGTCCTGATGCTACAGGAAACGCATGCCCTGCAAAGAGTGGTGGATACATTTGCTCGTGAGTGGGGACCACTGCGGCTGGGTACTGATTATTCTTCACAGTCCAGGGTGTTGCTGACCCTAATCCACCATAGCACAGGTTTCCAATTGACAAGATCAATAGTCGATCCTATGGGGAGATTTGTGATTATTTGGGGGGCTCTGCTGAGTCAAAGAGTGGTACTAGTCAACACATATGGGCCAAATGTTGATGACCCTGAATTCTACCTGTATATTAGCGATCTGCTAATGCCATTAAACAACACCAAAGTTATATGGGGTGGCGACTTCAACATCATCCTTAATCTACAAATGGACAGAACCACTAGAGCTCAGCAGACGCTTAGTAGGGCAGCGCATACGATACTACATGGGATTTCATTCCTACCCCTTGTTGATGCGTGCCGAGAATTACATTCTGTGGGGGAGGAATTCACGTTCCACTCAACTGTGCATGCCTCAAGTTCACGTATAGATTTCTGGCTCTGCTCGACCGAATATATCCCCCACACTAAAGCCTGCACCCTCCCCCCGCGCACAATCTCAGACCATGCTCCGGTGTTGCTGGAAGTGGAGGCAGCCAACCCCAATCAGGGTCCTAGGCTCTGGAGAATGCCACCGGCCCTTCTACAAGATACAGCAATACTGGATCCCCTAAGGGTCGACATCATTGAATTCTTTGTTCGCAATGAGGGCTTGGTTGGCTCCATGTCCCTGGTGTGGGAAACTTTCAAGGTTTGGGTGAGGCGTCATTTTTCATCAATGACACACAGTGCTCTAAGGGGTATAAGAACAGAACTACACATGGTCCAAACATAAATTGAGATCCTGGAAAAAACACATGCTCTATCACCCGGAAAGGCCACCCTAGCACCCCTGCAGACGCAATTGGGCGAATATAGGCAGCTTGCAAACAGGGAAATATTGTGCATTACTCACGCTGCACGGGGTAAGAGGTTCTGGAGAGGGCGACAAGGCTAGCAAAACTCTCGCCAAACTGATTAAATCCAAATACAATGTCAAACCCATTACCAGCATCTCTGGAAAAGACGGGGTAACATATACTGGGGATCGGGAGATCAATGACGTGCTCTTAGAATTTTACACCTCCCTATATAGAAACAATGATCAAGTGACTGTGCCAGAACTGACACAGTATATAAATGTGATTCCGCTCCCCAAACTCGCACAAAAGAGCAGGGAGGCACTGGAACTCCCACACTTGAGGAAATCGGCAGGGCAATAAAAGATCTTGAAGCAGGCAAGGCCCCTGGGCCTGACGCGCTCCCGATCGACTTAGATATGATATGGCATTTATAATGCGCATATACACAAGTGTTTCAAGGCACGACAAGGCAAGGGAGGAGGGTACAGAGGGTAGAGAGACAACAATCCTACTAGGCCAGGTGTCAGTACATGGGATAACAGAATAAATAACAATAAGTAAAAGTGTAGCCAGCAGGTGACAAGTGCAAGGGTAAGTGCAGTCATCAGGTGTCAAGTGCTGGTAGTGGGCCTGTAGGGATACAGAAAACAGTCCCCAAGTGCGGGGTTTTCACAAAGCCTTTCCATGATTCACAGGTCTAAAATTGATGAACAGCTGATAAGTCTTCCGAAAGCTCTTTGTGCGTGCCATGTAAAACTACAAGGCACGAGCAACGTCCAGCAAATGCAAGGCCCTCTCCACTAGCAGTGATGGATTCGGGAAGAAGACAGGCAGCACCAAAGGCACATTGAGGTGAAACTCCGACGGCACCTTCGGCATAAAGGTGCAGCGTGTACGCAGTACTACCCTTGCAGTGTGGAAGGACACATGCGGCTGTTTGCACGACAGGGCCTGGCTCTCCCCGACCCACCTGGCCGAGGTGATCACCATGAGGAACGCCGTCTTCCACGATAGAAACTTGAGCAGGGTCTGATGCACCAGCTCCAAAGGCACCCCCATGAGCTTAGTCAACACCAAATTGAGCTCCCAGGCCAAGTGCAGGAGCCTTCACTGGCGGAAAAGCCCTTAAGAGTCCTTTGAGGAACTCCTTGATGAGTCTGTGCGACCACAGAGAAGGTCTACTCGGTGCCCAGGTGATATCGCAGCCAGGTGCACCTTGATAGAAGCATGAGTCAGTCCAGCCTTGGCCAAAGAAAGCAGGTATGTTAGGAGCTGTGGGGCTGTGACACGCAGAGGGTTAATCTTCTGAGCCCGGCACCATACAGAGAAAGGCTTCCACTTATGGCCATAGCATGTAAATGTTGAAGAGGCCCTGGCCTTGGCCAGGATGTCCTTACATTCTGCAGGTAAAGAATAATGTCCAAACTCTAGGGTTGCAAGAGTGAGGCCCTGAGGTTAAGCGACGCTGGGTCGTGGTGCAGAATCGTTCCTCCTTCTCTGGAGAGAAGGTCCGGATCTAGTGGTAGTCTGATGGACAGAACTGCCCACAGATATAGCAGATCTGGATACCAGATTTGCTGCGGCCACACCAGAGCGACAAGTATCATCCTGCAGTGACACTGTCTGAGTGTGCTGATCACTCATAGTGGAAGTGGAGCAAAAGCATATAGGAAAGTCCCTCCCAAGGGAATGAGAATGTATCCCCCATGCTCCTCGGCTGCGGGAACCTGCTGGTGAACTTCTGACACTTGGAATTCATCCCAGCTCACGGAATGGTCGCTCTCAGGTGGAATAGAATATCCACCTGATCCCACCGAAGTACCCACTTGTGGCAAGAACATAGCTCCCTGCTGAGTGAGACTGCAATGGTGTTCTTGGTGCCCGCCAGGGGAAAAGGGATGAGAAACATGTTGTGATGAATGGCCCAGTGCCACAGATCCTTGGCCTCCCTGGAGTACGCCGGAGAGCACCTTCCACCCTGCTACTGGATGTAGAAAATGGTGGGAATGTTATTCGTGAAGATCCTCACCACCTTGCCCCTCAGCGATGGCAGGAAAGACTTTAGAGCCCGGAGCTCCAGGACAGTAATGTGAAGTGTATTTTCTTCCGGCAGCCAGAGGCATCTGGCATGCAATTGTCCGGTGTGAGCTCCCCAACCTTCCAGAGAAGAGTCCATGGTGATTGTCTCCTGGTAAGGAGGGATTTGGAATGGGGCCCCTTGTGTGAAATGAGAACGCACACCCCACCACTGTATTGCTCGTTGGAACTCCTTGTTGAGGGCAAGCTTGTCTGTCCAGGATCCTGAGACTTGCAGACATCTTGCATCCAGAAACTCCTGGAGAGGCCTCAACTGTAGTTTGCACAGGAGGACGAGGTTAATGCAGGAGGACATCATGCCCAACAGCAACTTGATGGGCCGGAACAGTAGTTGACCGCACTGACGACCCTCTCTTCCGAGGGAGATGCCAGGAAAGTTACTGTATTGAGTCGGGCGCCCAGAAACAGAGCATTCTGCGATAGCTGCAAGCAGGACTTTGGATAATTTATGGAGAATGGCAGATCCGTCAGCAAACGCACAGTGCTTGCTGTGTGCTGGCTCGCCAGAGCATGGGAGCGAGACCGAACTAACCAATCGTCCAGGTAAGGGTAGATATGGATACCCTCGAGACAAAGCCACCCGAGCCAAGCATTTCGTGGAAACCCTCAGGGCCGATTTCAGGCCAAAGGAAAGTGCTTTGAACTGATAGTGTCACCCCTGTTCCACAAACCACAGGGACTTGCGATACTTCCAATGAATGGGGACATGGAAGTAGGTGTCCCCCAGGTACAGAGACACCAGGAAGTCACCTACCTCCAGTTGGCTGAGCACGTGTTGAAACGTGACCATCCTGAACTTCTGGGCCTTCAAGTACTTGTTGAGGCATCACAGGTCCAGGATCAGACTCCACCCTCCTGTCTCCTTTCAGACCAGAAAGTACCTGGAGTACACCCCGGAGCCCCAGAGGTGATGGGGAACATGTTCTATCGCCCCCTTTTTTAACATTGTGCATACCTCCTGCAGTTGCTGCATCATGTGTTGTTCTTGTTGAGCTACAAGGGAATACGAGGACACCTACCTGCACTGGAACGCCAAAGTGTGACCCTGGCCGAGAGTGTCCAGCATCCTTCTTTCAGTGGTGATGGTCTTCCATGCTCTGACGAACCTCGCCAGCTGGCCTCCCAATGGGGTGCACAAGTGGGGGCCTGAGTCCACAGCTGGTTCAGGCCTGTTTTGGTGCCCAGGCCCTGCCCTGTTGGTGGCGCCGGCACTGTCCTCTGCTGCTGTATGCCTCCTAGCAAACTGTGTATGCCTCTTGCGTCGTGGAGCTGGAAGGCTGCTGATAAGGAGTGGTGTTCCCCTTGCATAACCTGCTGGGTTTACCCCTTGAGGAACAAAAGAGTGATGACCGATGTTGCTGCAGGGTACCCAGCGAACATGCTGTCTCTGTGTCAGTCTTGATGATTTGAAGAGACCCGCAACCGTCTTGCCAAACAGGTTTTCCCCATCGAATGGCATGTTGAACACCTTAGACTGAACATCGGCCTGAAGTAGGTGGCTTTCAGCCATCCCTGTCGATGAAGAGACACTCTATTTCCCATTTGACAGAATGCTGTGTCTAGGATGTCCACGCCACTGTGATGGCATGGTCTGAGGCCACATACCCCTCCTCGAACAGCTTAAGAGCTTCTGCCTTCTTTTCGTCTGATAGGAAGTCCAGAATCGAGCCCAGCTTATACCAGAGCTCCCTGTCGTAGCAGGGCAAAATGGCCAGGGCATTAGCGGCCTTAATGAGGCTGGCAGCTGTAGAGATAATCCTCTTCCCCAGAGTGTCCAACTTCTTCCCCTCCTGGTCTGGGGGTACTATGGACGAGGACGATGGGTTCACATAGCATGTCGTGGCTGTGGTTAAAACCACAGAGTCAGGTGAAGGCTTGGACCTCAGGCACTTGGGGACAGAGTTCAGGACTCTGTATTTCTTCTCAAGCTTGTCCCGTTTGGGAGGGGCAGTACTCTGATTCTTCAACAATGCTTGACCTTCATCTCAGATATCTTACAACAAGGGGATGGATATGATGGTCTTCCTCCTGGACTCACAACGTTGATAAAGGAACCCTTCCTTTTTCGTCTCCTCAAGCACCAGTTGAAAAAGATCCAAGGCCCTGGACATCATTGAGTGGAAGAAGTAAACCTCACCTGCGGCCAGAGGCACTGTGTGGGTCATCCGCACCTGCTGGCCCTCCTCCCACTGGCACAAAGTCACTGGCCTCGTCGGTGTCTGTCACCATAGCCACCGTATCCGTGGTCGTGTATGTGTGTGTGGCAAGATCCCCTGTCAGAGTAAAATCCCGAGGTGGAGGCAGCAGTGGCAGTGTTGTTGGTTGGTGTCTTGGACCAGCAGGGTCCTTTGACTTGCGCTTGCACCTAGAAGGGCTTGCAGAAGGCGGTCTTGGAGGACTTCTAGACAGAGCAGGGCCTGGTGTGGGCGGCAATCTGTGCTGAATTTATGATAGCAGTGTGTGCAGCATGGTCAGAATGTCCAACGATACATCCCTGGGCTGAGGCATAGGAGGAATGAGAGAGGGAGGCTCCAGGTTGGTACACCTCTTCTGGAGAGGTAGACGATAGGGTTCGCCCCGCTGTGGCCCACCTTCCAACAAGGGTCCCTGGCCCCCTTCATGGTCTGAATAGTAGCCCTCTGACAGGTCGTCAACCTCATCGGAGCTAGTATAAATGTTCCCCAGCAAACATGGCTCAGCCCCTTGTTCTGTACGCCTCCTAGGGGTTGTCAGGCCTTATTCCTTTCCAGCTCCTGAGACTTCTGGGGGGAAGCAGCTGCTGTCCCCTTTCCAGGGGTCTTTCCAAAAGCTACAGCAGTTACCTCACACTGTGCTGGATGGGACACCCGTGGAGCAGCCGCCGCTGCGACTGTGGGCATCACCTTCGTGGTCTGCCCTCCTTTTGATGAAGTAGTGGTCGTCGACGAGGCCATCAACAAGGCCGTCGAGGGGTTGGTAGCAGCAGTCATTGACGCTGTGGCCGTTGATGACGCTGTTGATGATGGTGTTGGTCTTGCCTGGTTGAGACGCCGATAGAGGCAGTGAAGGGCCCACTTAGGATATCTCCTTCGATGCCTTGTCCGTCTATGGCAAGCAGAGTTTCGAAAGAAGTCAAGGACTTTCCATTAGAGGGGAATCCCCTCACCGGTAGGCTCACTGGGGATGTGGACAGCAATGGCAACCTTGCCCTTCCTGAGCCAGTACACACAGCGGCAGCGAACCCAGTGGGATCAGTGGCATGCAGCCTTGCCTTCTTTTGGACCCCGAGGGCAGGGCGTCCTCAAAGGACCTCAACCTCTTTTCTGAGGGAGTTCGATCATGGGACCGGCCAGTCCTCAGGGAAGCATGACCATGCACAGAGGTCAAGTCAGAGGCTTACCGGATTTTAACCATGTTGCCAGTCTGCTGTAGCGTTCCTTCTTGGTATTTGTCATGAAACCACGGCAGTCCTCGCATCCCGCCTCATCATGGTCTTGATGCAGGCAGTAAAGACATTTGTGGTGTCGATCCTCCACGGAAACGTTCCTTAGTCCCCATTTCGCGCAGAGTTTGAAGAGGCATCTCTTCTCCTCAGTCATGGCGAAAAGGTGCGAAGTAGGCCCAAGCCTGGGCCTTTCTCTGATCCGATGAAAGATCCTCGATGTTTAAGTCGACCTCCGGTTGAACAATAAATCTAAAAATCTGTCAAAATGTTTAACATTCACCAAAAACTTCAAAATATTAGGAAAATAGCACCAACATCTCAAGCATCATAGCACTTCATCTATTTGTCACCCACAAGATTGGACTCCCGAGCATGTACCCCCTCTGCCCTTTTCCTTGCTGCACATGCCCGTTCTGAATACTCACAGGGCATAATAGGTTTGCCCGTTTTCCTCCCAGTGTTCTTAAATATTGTGTTTTGTAATGTGTTTCACCCCCTTGCACCCTCCCTTCGTCCTGTAGGCGCTTTGAAACAGTATTTTACTTGCTGTATAAGCGCCTAACAAGCAAACAATAAATAAATAAATAAGAGGACTCTCAACACTGAAGAGTGAAGTAAAAATCTGAAGATGGCCACCAGGGGTGGAGCTTAGGGAAAGGACCGTCATTGGATGTGGGCAGTATGACCCAGAGGACAGTGATTGGTTTAGAAGAGAAATACAGTTTTAAAGCAAAAGTGAAACTGTTTTTTCTTCTACCGAGATTCCCAGCCTGACGACGGGGAATACTCATGAGCATGTGAATCCATACCAGACCCAATGCGCACAGTCACAGCAATCATGACTATAGTCCTCTACGCCTAGACTACGCTAACTCCCTTTACCTCAACGCCCCTGCATATCAACTCAGAAAGTTCCAACGTCCAGTAGACCACAAGACAGAATCCATGCCACATCTACAAAACCAAGAAACCATCCAGGAAACATAGGTAGCAAAGCGCATTGCAAGGAGCGTGGTGGAAAGACTGTGCAGTCTGCTGGAGTCCAAATGAGGCCAAAGCGTGGTGGACTATTCCTATTGCTGACTGCATCAGGCTACCTCTGGCGTGAGGCATCTTTATCCCATGGTAAGGTGCCTTGATTTTAGTTACCCTTTGAAATGTATTTTTAAGGCGTAAGCATGGGGAGGTCCTAACCATTTGGCCAACCCGAGCAATCCTACAACTCATCAAGCTGCACGAGAGGGAGGAGGAGGTGACCTAAGCAGAGAAGTGTTAGCTGCCTTGGAGGCGCCCTCCCAAATATGATACTTGCACCCAAATAAAGAGAACTGGAAATTAATGGACATTTCCTACAGTACTTGGCAGGTTGGTGACCCAAGACTGTATGGTCCACTGCAGCCTGGGGAGTGGATCCAGGCTACTCCTCTTCATCGCAATACCTGGGGAGAGGGAAGCAGGTCTGCCCACCAGGGTCAGGGATGAGAATAGAATGTAGGCCTTGATGTGGAGATGTGGCTCTGTTTAGCTCGGTCCCAAAACAAGTCCCTTTCCGTTCTCCAGGAGAGAAGTCGAGGTCAGAGGCACTCATGGTACATAGATGAGCGTTAATTGTATCCGGCTGCAGGGTCTGAAAGTGATGGGAATGGCATGTTAGTTAAAGGAAGAGCAGGAAGGGATGCACCCTTTGAAGAACAAATTCATGAGAATAGGGCATGAGTTCTTGTGCTGGAAAGAGGCCAGGCGAAGAGTTAGAGCATTACTGCCCCCACTCAAGAGCTGTTATCCCATTTGAATTACAATCACACATACAACAAAACACCATAAATCCCCGAAATTCAGACTCGAGAGTGGTGCCCTGGTCACGTCATTAAAGGGCACCTGGGGTTGGAAGGAAATAAGGGAAGAGCCGTTTCTGGAATGTTCTGTGATTTGGGATAGGAGAAACAGAGGTGATGTCAATAAATGTAGTACTAGGTCGGGGGTGCAGCTTGTGTGCGCCAGGGCATCTGGTATAATGAGAAGGCCTATTGTTTTCTCAAAGCAGAGTTGGCCTCTCCAGTTTACTTTGAACATGTCTGGAATGGAAGGGTCCCACATCACATGACGGTCTCAATTTATTAGTGTGTCAATAAGTGTAAAGGACCAATCCCGCACCTGGATTTGCTAGTGGCGATATAGCGGGCCATGTGTCTACGGAAATGGGTTTAGATAAGGTGTGGCCAATCAGTCAATGGAATATAGTGGGTATTAGCATGCTCTACAGGTGGTAGCCAATGAGGGTGGTAGGATAACATTGTAACCTACATATTCAGATTCTGCAGTTTTCTGCTATATAAGTAACCTCTTGAGATGTGATGAGCTCTGTTTCAGTTTGGTTTTATGGGACCGTCTGAGACCTCTTTGTATGTAATAAAACTGGTTTTCCCTTGCAAAGAGGTGCAAGTGATTATTTGGCCTTTTTGATTATTTTTACTGCTTGGTTTTTGGGTTGCTGGTTCTCTTTACAATGCTCTGAATTTCCTCAATACCTTAGGTACCAAGATATTTTCTAGACACACTTTGCTAGGATTAGTGTTGAGAGGAACACATAGATATGTATAATTTCCTACAACTTCAATAAGAGTCGTGCTAATTTTCCATATAAATTTGCTCTTCCTGTTATGACCTTTAGTTAGCATCTTGTTTGTTTAAGATTGAGGTTTAAATTGTTGTCTTTTGAATAAGGAACAAGTTACCTACCCGTAACTCTTGTTCTCCAGCATGGGTCTTGCAAGGATTCACATACTCATGAATATTCCTTGTCGTCGGGCTGGGAATTCTCAGTAAAGAGAAAGCAGTTCAGCTTTAAACTTTAACCTGCTTGTCTCCTATATAGCCTATCGGTGCCCTTTGGGTCATACTGCCCCCCGCCAATGACACTTATTCGCCTAAGCTCCACCCCTGGTGGCCATCTTCAGATTTGGTAGCACCCGTAAAGTGGCAGTAGCAACCAAAAAGAACCAGAAAGGGGAAGGAGGAAGGGTTTGCATGCAAATCCATGCAAGACCCATGCTGGTGAATAAGAGTTGAAGGTAAGTAGCTTGTTTCTTCTCCAGCATGGAGTCTTGCATGTATCCACAGCAGAACACATACATACACAACCACGGGTGGTGGCAAGGCTCACAGAAGCAATATACTTACCCCTGGAATAGATTAACCTCAAACAGGTTGCGTAGCACCACTTGGCCGACCCGGGACTCCTGCCTGGAATCCCTGTGGACACAGTAGAATTTCCTAAAGGTGTGGTAGACCACCACATAGCAGCCCTGCAGATGTCAAGCAGGGGAACACTAGAGAGAAACAATGTCATTGCTGCTATGGCTCTGGAGGAGTGGGCTCTCGGCTGGCCTGGAAGCAGTCTGTTAGGAAGACGATGGCAACGCATGACACACCCGGAGAGCCTTAAACAGGGCCTTCCCGTGTCCCACAGGTCAAAAACTGACAACAGCTGCGTCTTCAAAAAGTCTTAAGTAAGTGCCACATAGAACTTCAGAGCACGAGCAACGTTCAGCGAATAAAACACCCTTTCAGCAGGCAAAAAAGGATTAGTGAAGAGAACTGGTAGAACAAGACTCGTTGAAATGAAAGTCTGACGGAAACTTCGGCATGAAGGAAGGATGAGTTTGCAGAACCACTTTAGTGGCATGGAAGGACAAATAGGTGACTGCTACCAGGAAGGAGGCCTTTCATGACAGAACCTTCAAAGGGGCAAGATGCATTGGTGCAAACGGATGCTTTTACCTGTGGGAATGTCCTGAAGAGACCCTTGAAAAACCCCTTAACAAGCCTGTGCAACCACAGGGAGAGCTTGCCCGGAGCCCGTGTGTACTGGGATATAGCAGCCAGGTGGACGTTGATAGACGCATGGGCAATACCAGCCTTGACCACTGAGAGCAGGTACTGGAGGAGCTGAGGGGCAGTGACGTGCAGCAGTGCCATTTTCTGCACCCGGCCCCATACTGTAAAGCGCTTCAATTTGTACCTGCAGCAAGTCAACGTAGAGGGAGCCCTGGCTTTGGACAGGATCATCTTGCATTCCAAAGGCAGAAAATAGTGTTGAAATTCTAAGGCTGTAGGAGCCAGGCCGTGAGGCTCAGCAATGGCAGTTTGTGGTGCACAATTGACCCTCCATCTCTGGAGATGAGGTGGGAAAGTGGCGGGAAAGTGGCGGCATTTGGATGGCGGACCACCAACAGATGGAGAAGGTCTGAGTACCAGATCTGCCTCGGCCACACCAGTGCAATGAGGATCATTTTGCAGTGGCAACGTCTGATTGTGTTGATCACATGCAGCAACAGCGGAATTGGAGGTAAGGTGTAAATGAAGAGACCCTTCCAGGGGAACGAGAAGGTACCGCCTAGGCTCTTCAGCTGAGGATATCTGCTGGCAAACGTTTGACACTTGGAGTTGGCAGCTGTCCTGAAGAGGTCGATCCAAGGAAGACCCCACTCACTGAAGAGGCCTTGCGCTTGCTGAAGCTCACATTTGTGGCAGGACTGCAGTTACCTTCTCAGAGAGTCAGCGATGGTGTTCTTGACTCCTGCCAGGTGAAACAGGATGAGAAACATGTGATGAAGAATAGTTAAGTGCCATGGAGACTGGGCTTCCAGGGAGAGAGCGGAGGAGCGTGTTGTTAAGATAAAGGATCTCCAGCAGCTGATTTATGTTAAAGTATTTATTTAGTGGAGTATACGCGACAGCAGGCAATGCCCTTCAAGGCAAAACCTCAACTGACACAGTTAGAATCATACATAAAGGAAAACACTCCAGAATGGAACAATGTGACATCACAGTACCCCCAGTACACATAACAAGTAAGTGGAGCACTCTAGTTCACAACATGTATACCCTTCTATAATATGCTTATATTAATAAATGAAATGTATAATAATAAGTAAACAACTCAACACATCTCCTCCCTTACAATATTGCAGAATTACTCAAGATAATAGTCTCTCAACTAAAGAGGTTTGCTTCTTATCCTCTCTGAATTTGTATCCATGTCATTGTTTCCTTGTACACTTTTGCTTGCTCCTGAATCGTTCAACAGTTCATTGTCATTTGCATTTGCCTCATGGTCCTCTGCCTCACCATTATTGTTGCATTTTACTAATCTGGACATGGACCAACACCCTCCCTCTTCCATGATAACTACATTACCTCTTATCACAGCAATTTTCTTTGGCCCAATGAACTTACTTTCAAAGCATTTGGGAGACAACCTGGGGTTTTTGACATAGACAAGTTCACCTTCCTTCCATACCAATCCCTTGGATTTCCTTACCATGTCAAACTTTTCCTTATATCCATCTTGGGCCTCCTTTATAAGGGTCATGATCTTATTTCTATCCACATTCACACTCCTGGCCAAATTTAGCCAACCCGGGCAAAGTTTTGTGCCCGGTTGCCTACCCTTGAGGGACATGAAAGGAGAAACCTTGGTAACTGAATGAGGTGTCGTGCAATAATTCCAAATCATCTCTCTCAACACCTTCTGCCAATTCAAACCCGCTGCCATTGCCAGTTGTAGACCTCCTTTCACAAACCTGTTGGCCCTCTCTACCAGACCATTTGCCCTGGGTTGGTAGAGAGCCATTCTATAATGCTTAATACCGAACTTCCTGAAAAAATCCACCATCTTATCAGAACAGAACTGAACTCCATTATCCGAGATCAGTTCTGTCGGCAAACCCTGCCTATAGAATACTTCCTCAAAAAATAAAATCATTTGGGAGGTGGTAGCTTCACGAATCGCCTTCCACTCAATCCATTTTGAGTGGTAATCAACCAGGACAATCAAATACTTGAGATCTTCCCCCAAATTCTGCAGTGGGCCCACCAAGTCCACAGCAACCTTTTTCCAGGGCTCATCAGGAACACTTACGGGTCTTATGGGAGCTTCTCTAACAACCTTGCTCTTGTCACTTCGCTCACACTCCCTGCAGTTCTTAACACACTTCTCTACATCACTGTCAACTCCCGGCCACCAAAAGGATTGTCTAATATATCTCTTTGTGCCTCCCATCCCTAAATGTCCTTGATGCGCTATGCATACTAATTTGGACCTAATGTTACTGGGGGGAATCACCTTGGTACCTTTCCTGAGCTTGAGACCGTCTTCTGATAAACTTAGTTTATCCTTTATTCCATAATACCAGTCAAATTTTTTTTCCACAAGATTCTTATAAGGCCACCCTGTTCTGGTCCACACTTTGACCTGCGTCAACACAACATCCTCACCATCAGCAACCTCCCACTCATCCTTACTTATGGCTTCATATTCAATTTCAGAAATACTCAGACCACATTCTAGAGGCACCTCCCCAGTATCCTTGCCTTTCACGGGTAGCCTGGACAAACAATCTGCTACTACATTGTCTTTACCTGGTATATACACCACCCTGAAATCATAGGCCAACAGTTCTATCATCCATCTCGATATCCTAGGCGATCCTTTGGCCCAATCTACACTACCCAACAGCTGGACCAAAGGTTTGTGATCTGTTCTGACTGTAAAGGTTTGACCCCAGAGATAAAACTTAAAGTTTGCCACAGCCCATGAAACTGCCAACACTTCCCTTTCAATAACAGAGTAATTTTCCTCTGCCCCCCTCAACGGTCTAGATGCAAAAGCAATGATATGTTCAACTTTTCCAGCATCATATTGGGACAATGCAGCACCAAGACCCAGAGTACTTGCATCAACAGCCAAAACTGTTTCCCTGCCTGCCACAATCCCCCCCAAGGAGGGCTCTCGAATTTTACACTCTTTGATTCTTTGGAAAGCTTCCTGGCACTCACTCGACCACACATACTTTACACTTTTCTTCAACAAATCTCTCAACGGAGTGGAAATGATGGCAAAACCACGCACAAATTTATAGTAGTACTCCGCCAGCCCCATAAATGAACGCAACTGATCTTTGTCCTGCGGCTGGGGAGCACTACTAATACTGTCAACAAGCGATCTCTTTGGAGAAATACCATCACTAGATATCCTGTGCCCTAGATAGTCCACTTCCCCCACAGCAATTTGACACGTATTCCTCTGCACAGTCAACCCAGCTTCTTTGAGTCCAATCAAAACAGATCTTAGCGTCTCATTGTGCTCCAACTCATTGTCAGCAAACACCAAAATATCATCCTGAAATACTGTAACTTTTTTCAAACCCTTAAGCACCTCCTCCATCACCCTCTGAAACACAGACGCAGCAGAAGCCAGACCAAATGGCATGCAACTGTATTTAAAGACACCCTCAGGGGTGATGAAGGTGGTGAGGTGCTGAGACTCCTTGGATAAGGGAACTTGATGATAGGCTGCTGACAAGTCGATAATTGAAAGCATCTTTGGCTCGCCTGGCGTGGAACGAGTCTCCGAAATGTTAGGAAGAGGATGCCTCTCAACAACAATGTTCTGATTAAGACTGCGTATGTCAACACATAACCTCAACTTTCCACTGGCCTTAGCCACCAGTACAATAGGCGACAACCATTTGGTGGCTGTCACTGGTTCAATTACTCCTTTGTCAACAAGATCATCCAACTCATCTCGAAGTTGACTCCTCATGTGTAGTGGCACTTGCCTCACTTTGTGCACTACGGGTTGTGCACCATGTTTAAGTTTTATGTGATGTTCAAAACTCTTGAGTTTCCCTAATTTATCAGAAAATACCTTAGGAAACTCCCTGGTCCAAACATCTTCCACTTCTGCAATTGTCACTGGGTTGGGCGCACTTGCCTGAACTCTAACACCCAAACTTCCCTGTTCCTACCAACCCAACAAGGAAGCTCCTTTCTTGGCTACCAGAATGTTGGCTTGACATTCTCTTTCCTTGTAACGACCTTTTGCAGAAAACTCACCCAAAATCTCTATTGCAGATTCCCCATAACCACATGCTCTAATATCAGTGGCGCGAAGTATATCATCACACCTCTTCAAAGTATTCACCAAAGTGTCATGTGATATTATAGTCCAGGGAGAGCAGGTGTCCACCTTCATAACCAGTCTGCATCCATCTATACAGAAGGTGTCTACTGGTCCTTTTTCCTCCCCAGACATGGCCGAAATTTCAAATACGAACTTGGGGCCTGGTTCCTGAGTGCTCGAGACCTCTTGTATATTGTAATTTCTCCTAACACTTTCATCATTGCTGGGCCTGCTCTCAATTCTGGGCTCTACAAGGTTAATGGAAGAGGCTTTACAAACATTTGCAAAATGCCCTCTGTTCTTTCGTTTGAAGCACTGAGCAAACTTGGCAGGACAGGATGGAAAATTGGCACCATGCTTGGGATTACCACATCGAGAACATGAGACCCATGAATTTCTCACATTCCAACTTCCTCTTCTACCTGTTGAATTGTTTGTACTCTTCCTCTGATCAATGGCACACACTGAGACAGCTGGGGAAACCTGTTTATCAATCCCAAGTTCCTTGACGTACTGGGATGTCTGCTCAATACTCCTGGCCAACTCAATCGCTTCCTCCAGTTTCATATCCTTGGTCAGGAGCTTCTCCTGAATTCTGGCATTGGTGGTGCACCTGACTAACTGATCCCTAATCAGAGAGTCAGTCAGGTGCTCAGATTCACAGGAATAACTCAACGACCTCAAACAGGCAACATAAGACTCTACGGACTCCGACTGCTCTTGCACTCTCTGAAAAAACGTGTGCCTTTCAAAACTGATGGTCCTGTAACTGTTTGAGAGCCAAGGCATATTCATCTGCATCACCAGCCTCCAGCACCTGGTTCCTGGCTAAACCATCAAAGATTCTACGCCCCTCCACACCCAGATTGTGGAGCAAAAGGACCTTTTTGCGTGCAGAACAGAACCTTTCACCTCCCATTGCCACCAGATAGTTCTCAAAGATGTCCTTCCACCTGTCCCACCTGATGGGAGGACGACCTGGCTCATTCAGGAAGGAGATGGGAGGGTGAATGGATGCAGCCATGGCAATGTGAAAGAAGGTGGAATGAAGGAAAGCAATCCCCTATCCGTTCGTTTTGCTTTTTTTTTATATGTGGAAGAACATGTAGAGAGAGGGCATGCAGCAGAAAATCAACAAGTCAGTACCATCACACCATAAAACAGGATTGTAGAGGACAAGTGTTACAGTGGATGATTCAAATGAGGTTCCTCCCTTTAAACATGCTGAGCTGCACCACGAAAGAAACCCAGCCTTTCTAGTCCGTCAGGCGCAGTTCACGACAAAAAGGAGAATGCCGCTCCTTCCGTTCATTCCAGCAACTAAGTAACAAAGTTGCTGGCCGTTCCACACGCCGCTCCAAGTGTAGGAACTGATTGCTAGGCAACCGCGTCACAAAGGGGAGACCGGGGCTTGGCTGGAGACAGGCTTGTCACGCGCACGTCACCACGTAGCGCGAGGCGGAACTGAATGCTCGCGGGCACAGCTCGCGCACGGCCCACACAAGGCTGTCATGCCCCCTTCATGGAGACTACCGGATCAGTCTCGCGCACTTCTCGCGCACAGTCCACAGGAAACTGTTGCAGCCCCCTCACGAGGACCCTGGAGCGGCCTCGCTGTGCGTGGCGCCTCCCCCTTTCGCCGAACCAAAAATTCCGACTTGCCTGACAATCGTGGGGAACACCGCCAACCTCGGCCACCTCCCTGCGCGACCGCCCGCTGTCGCACACACGCAGGGAGGAGCGGGGCCTGGACGGTGAGCGGCACGGCGGACAGATGCTCCAAATGTGACCCAAACGAACTCCAATGCGGTCCGCTCAACGAATCCTCGTCGCCAATGTTAAGATAAAGGATCTCCAGCAGCTGATTTATGTTAAAGTATTTATTTAGTGGAGTATACGCGACAGCAGGCAATGCCCTTCAAGGCAAAACCTCAACTGACACAGTTAGAATCATACATAAAGGAAAACACTCCACAATGGAACAATGTGACATCACAGTAACCCCAGTACACATAAAAAGTAAGTGGAGCACTCTAGTTCAGAACATGTATAACCTTCTATAATATGCTTATCTTAATAAATGAAATGTATAATAATAAGTAAACAACTCAACACGTGTCTCGCCCTGTTTCCTTATATAAAACATGGTGGTGGTGTTGTCCACGCACCACTTTACCCTGGACGCTGAGGCTGGAAAAACTTGAGGGGCCAGAAGACCGCCCGTTCCAGGATGTTTATGTGCAACTACTTTTCTTCCGGAAGCCAGAGGGCTCTGGCATGAGAATGTCCTGTGTGGGACATCCAACCCTCCAGAAAGGTGTGGGTCAGGACTGTAGCCTGGTACGGAGGGATATGAAAGAGGGATATGAAAGGGGGCTCCCTGAGTGAGGTGTGGACAAACTGACCATCACTGCATGGCTTGACAGAATGTCCGATCACCGAGGGTGATCTTTTCTGTCCATGTGCCAGTGCCTTGCTGCCAGCTTGCATCCAGAAATTCCTGGATGGATCTCATCTGAAGCCTGCAAAAGGGGACCAGATGGACGCAGGAAGACAGCATCCCCACCAGGGACTTGACGGACCGGACTGTTGCAATGGACGCTGTCGAGAGCTGTTGGACTTTGTCAAGGATGGCCTTCACCCACTCTTTCAAGGAAGTCACCAGACACAAGACTGTGTTGAATCGGGCGCCCAGGAACAGCGCGTTCGGAGATGGCACTACTCAGCACTTCAGATAGTTAATTGAGAATCCTAGTGAAGTCAGAAGCTGTATGGTCTCTGCTGTGCGCCATGTTGCCAGCACACGGGAGTGGGAATGGATAAGCCAAACATCCATGTAAGGGCAGACGTGGATTCCTTTGCGGCGCAGATGTGCTGCCGCCAGGGTCAAGCATTTGGTGAACACCCTCAGAGCTGATTTAAGGCCAAAAGGGAGTGCATTGAACCAGTAATGTCGCCCCTGGGTGATAAAACGCAGAACTTCCAGTGTTTGCGATGAATGGGAATGTGGAAGTATGTGTCCTCCAAGTCGAAAATCACCAGAAAATCCCCTTCCTCCAGTTGGTCGAGCATGTGCTGCAGTGTGACCATGCTGAACGTTTGGGATTTGAGGAACTAGTTGAAGCATCGCAAGTTAAGGATTGGTTGCCTCTAAGTAGCCAAGCATGAAGGCTCGGGCTGCTCAGGTTCAGATGGAGGACTCACCCCTCCGATTGAGAAAGAAAGTGAGCTCTCCTCAGAAGACGCCAGGGAGGGCAGATGTGCTTGTCCAGCAACTCTGGATACCATGTTCTCCGGGCCCAGTCAGGAGCAATCAAGATCAACGCAGTCCCGAACATGCACAGTATACTGAGAACCAGTGGAAAGACAAGGATCGATGGGAACGCATAAAGGAGTTTGAAAGTCCACTGGACCGTCAGTGCACCCCCAGAGCTCCATGACAAGGAAACTCTCTGTAGAGGAACAACTTGAAATTCCTGTTGACAATGGAAGCAAAGAGTTGCACTTGAGGAGTCCCCCAAAAGGAGATAATCTCCTCCAGAACTTCCTGGCACAATACCCACTTGTGGGAGGCCGAGGTCTGCTTGCTAAAGGCATCCTCTGTGACATTCTGTATGAAGGCCAGATGAGCTGTCAGAGAGACACCGTTATCCAAAGCACAGAACCACAGTCAGATTGCTTCTATGCACAGTGGCATGGACCCCACACCACCATGTTTGTTGAGATAGAGCAGCACCACAGTGTTGTTGTTCAGGACCAGGACAGTCTTGTATCTATCTATCTATCTATCTATCTATATTGTTTTTTGTATTGCGCCATTCGCCCGTAGGCCTCCAGGTGCTCACAATGGACATAAAGAGACATATAACATAAAGATAGAAGGCAGTCAGTGCGGAAGATACAATAGGTTCAGCCAACTAGATGGGATAGCTGAGCCATCCCTACGTCAAATAGAAAAGTCTTCAGCTGTTTTTTTTAAATAAGACGATAGACGTACAGCTCTTGAAATCAAGGGTAACGGGGTTCCAGGTGGAAGGTGCCCATATATTAAAATTGGCACTGCCAATACTCTTAAGAAAAACTTGCGGCTGGTACAGCAGCTGATTGCCATTAGACCGAAGGGTCCTTCTCCCAGAAGCTTGTCTAATCCTGTTGGCAAGATAATGAGGTGCCTTGCCTGAATGGCATTTGAACACCAGAACTGCGTCTTTGAATCTAATTCGCTGCTCCACGGGCAGCCAATATAGCTTTCTCCTGGTAGCTGAGATCTTCGAGCAGAGACTGAGCCCATAAACTGCACAGACCACTCTATTTTGAATCACTTGCAGCTTTTTTATATTTGTCTTAGATGTGTCCATGAAGAGGTTAGTAAATCTGACACCCAAAGTTATGAGCATGGTGCATAGTGGTTTCGAGAAAACATTGGAAAGTAATGGAGACCGATACAAGCCCTGTGGCACTCCACATGTCAAGGATGGTTTTTTCGAGAAGGCGGTTCCTTTTACCACTGCGGCCATTCTAGGTCCTAGAAAAGATTTAAACCAATTGGCAGCATGCAGGGTGCATTGCCCTACCTGGATTAATCTGTCCACTAACAACCTGTGGTCAATCAAATCAAAGGCTGTGGAGAGATCCCACAATAGGAGTAACGCCGCATAACCTTTCTCAATGATATTGACAATATTAGATTGTAAGTCCAGAAGCGCGGTCTCCTTACAGTGATTGGCTCGGAAACCAGACAGTTCGGAGGGCTGAATGTCATTACTCTCTTGGCACCAAGCATTGTCTTCTGGTATCAAAATTGTAGCCGGTGAGCCCCTTAACTCCTGCAGGACATTAAATAATTCCTTGGGCTTGGATTTAGCTTGTTCCACTCTCTCATTTAGGTTCTTTGCCTTACCCTTAAATATGTCTTGCTTATATAATCTTGCTGCCTGCTTGTAAGTGGTAGCCAGTTCAGTCATTGGATGTTTTCTCCAACAACGCTCGGCCTTGCGTTTGGCGGCTCTGGCTTGCAGGATGCAGGGCCATCACGAAGGAGGTGGGTGCATTGCCCTACCTGGATTAATATGTCCACTAACAACCTGTGGTCAATCAAATCAAAGGCTGAGGAGAGATCCCATAATAGGAGTAACGCTGCATAACCTTTCTCAATGATATTGACAATATTAGATTGTAAGTCCAAAAGTGCGGTCTCATTACAGTGATTGGCTCGGAAACCAGACAGTTCGGAGGGCTGAATGTCATTACTCTCTACGAAGTTCTGGTATTGTATATAGGCGATCGTATCAATCACTTTTAATATAAATGGCACATTAGTGATCGGCCTATAATTTCCGGGGACAGTGGGGTCTAGGTTTTTCTTTTTTAGCAGAGGTGTTATCCAGGCCTCTATTATATTCTCAGGAACATATGCCTCACTAAAAGAGACGGTTCACAAACTGAGTAACCCAGGGGGCAAGTGTGTCCACAAACTCCTTGAACATGGTGGTTGGTAAATTATCCCCTTTACAAGAGGTGGGTTTCATACTTTGAATAACTTCCAAAACGTATTTCTCAAACACTTCTTTAAATGAGAAGGAGATAGAGCTATCCTGCTCAATATCAGTGGGTGAGTTCCCAGAGGTTTTAACATCATGGAGCGTGTTCACATGGTCTCTAATAGCATGCTGGTGTTTCATAGTTTTTTGAGTGAACCCATCATGAATGGCCTGGCACCAAGCATTGTCTTCTGGTATCACAATTGTAGCCGGTGAGCCCCTTAACTCCTGCAGGACCTTACATAATTCCTTGGGCTTGGATTTAGCTTGTTCCACTCTCTCATTTAGGTTCTTTGCCTTAGCCTTAAAAATGTCTTGCTTATATACTCTTGCTGCCTGCTTGTAAGTGGTAGCCAGTTCAGTCGTTGGATGTTTTCTCCAACAACGCTCAGCCTTGCGTTTGGCGGCTCTGGCTTGCAGGATGCAGGGCCGTCACGAAGGAGGTGCAGGGGGGGCAAACTGCCCCAGGCCTCGCTCTCAGGGGGGGCCTCGCGGCCATATGGATAAGATTTCATCTTGGGAGCTGCGAGGTGTCATTAGGATTGAAAAAAAAAGGATTAAAAAAGTAAGTTACCTGAGCACACAGCATGGGGGGTGGGGCGGGGAAGGCCATGGCCCACGGGGGATGTAGTGGGCACTGGGCAGGTGGTGCCGGCGGCACTGTACAATGTAACAGTTTGCCGGTGCCCGGTCCAGGCATCATTCCACATGGTTTGCAAATCTCGTATTTTGCAGACGACGCAGGTGTTGGAGTCAGAGATGAAGTAGTTAAGTGAAATTACTTCAGTGCCTGGACTCCAGCGCTTGCGCAGCACTTGTGTTGGATTTCGTTGTGGCCTGGTCATGGGGTCCTTGGATGATCACAGCAGCGCCTGCAGGGGCCTATAGGCTGCAGCAGCAGGTAAGGTATCCGAATTTGGGGATTCCAGGTGTCAAGTCCTAAAAATTAAAGTGGGGGGACTTATTAACAAACGAAATAGGATGTGACTTCGCCAGAAATTAACGTATGAAGGTGAAATATGCACATTTCATTAAATTGGCTTTGCATAACCACGCAAATTGCACAGGACGAATTGATTATTTGCCTTTCACAAAATCAACACACACAACAAAAAAAAGAGAGGATATTTTCATCTAATAGTGTTTTTGAAAATGTTAAAAGGTGTGCACGTTTTAAACTCCAAAACCAATACAAATGTTTTCCCTGGAGTTTGCAGGACTGAAATGGGACATTTCACCTTTAGTTGTTAATTATTTTTCATCAGTTTATATAATGCAGTAGTGAAGTGTCCGGCCTGCAAACCTGGTGACATAAATTCAAAGAGGACATTCAATGTTTCTCATTTTAGATGGGGGGGACTGAGTCCACCCTCTTAAAAAAGTGGGTGGACTCCGTCCACCCGCGTGTCCCCTCAACTTGAGCCCTGGGTGAATCAATGGCAACCCGTGTTTGTGGTCAGCACCATCAGCGTGTAAACTATAAGTCCCAGAATGCAACACAAAGATAGATATACATATTTGTTGTCCCAAACTTCCAGCTGATAGTTACATAGCACTCAACCTTACCAAGGTGGGTGAAAACACCAGATTTCTTTTTTGGACGGGGTGAGAGCCCAATGAAGTGAATGGGCATATAGGGGGCTTGGCTAGTGAGGCAGATGACTGTAAGGAGGGTGACACCCTTCAAAAGCGTGCGAGTTGAGAGCTATGATAATGCTAATGCGGTCTTCTGTTTTTCGAATACATTGGGTTGGTATCTATTAGATTTGGCTCGCGTTAAACACCTCTTTCAATTTATCAACTGTAAGATCATTAGATTCACTTTTCTCATAATATGTACAATTATGTGGATCCGCCACATGCACATATGGTTCGATGCCAGCTGAAAACCACCACTCAGAGCCTAGAAGGCTCACTTTTAGGCATTCCTATGGTGGAAATGAAACAAACAGCAAATCTAGGTGTGCTCCATCAAGCTGGCTTCACGCACCACCCGCCGTCATGCCATCCTATATATATTTATGCATGTGGCAAAATTGTTATTCTGGAGGGAACTTGTCTTCAGTACAGAAACATAACTTTGCTGTAGTTGATTTGCTGTCATAATAATGAACCATATTTGGGTTGCTCCACACAAACTCAATGGGAGATTTCTTGCATCTCCTGTTTGCGGCGGCAACGCTGGCTCAGTGCAAAAAATTATAAGGGGGCCTCACCAAATGTTTTGCCCCGGGCCTCACCACACGTTGTGACAGCCCTGGCAGGATGTCCGAGGAGAACCATTTGTTATGACCAATTGTCCTATTAATTTTGGCAGGTTTTAATGGGGGCAAAGTATCAAAGACTTGGTTTGTAGCATTTCTAAACGAAGCAAGGAATTCTTCCAGTGATAGAGAGTTTTCTAATGGAGGCAACAGTGGTGTCACTTAAGCTCTAAAGGCCTCACCGGTCACTTTCATACAATTTCGGGATAGCACCAGTGGTCTGGTATTATTCATTAATGTATATTGAAAAGGGGGCAGATCAAATTCAAAGTATACATATGAGTGGTCTGACCAAACACAGGTGACAGTTGTTTTCAAATTTTTTTATTAAAAGCCAGTCCAAAGTATTGCCCCCACTATGGGTAGCGGATCGGACCAACTGCGTAAAACTAATAGATTCCAAAGATAGCCTCAAAGCAATAGCTTCTTGATCCAATGGATTATTGTCCCACAGATTAAAGTCACCTAGAACAATAAAGGCGGTAGTGTCTTTTAAAACGCTGCCTATGAGAGCCAAAAGCTGTTCTTCGACCATTGGTGTTGGTCTAGGTGGACGATATACTAGTAGTACACTAAGAGAATTTGTGGGGTTAATACTAAGTTTTGGCGGGAGCTACGTCCATACATGTGAGGGGTGAGCCTTTGTACTTAGCATTCATGGACCTGAGCACCGCGTTTGACAAAGTAGACAGGGCTATGCTCTGGGCGGTGCTCAGGTCCATGGGTTGCCCGGAGGATTTGGCGGCTCTGGCTTGCAGGATGCAGGGCCGTCACGAAGGAGGTGCAGGGGGGGCAAACTGCCCCAGGCCTCGCTCTCAGGGGGGGCCTCGCGGCCATATGGATAAGATTTCATCTTGGGAGCTGCGAGGTGTCATTAGGATTGAAAAAAAAAGGATTAAAAAAGTAAGTTACCTGAGCACACAGCATGGGGGGTGGGGCGGGGAAGGCCATGGCCCACGGGGGATGTAGTGGGCACTGGGCAGGTGGTGCCGGCGGCACTGTACAATGTAACAGTTTGCCGGTGCCCGGTCCAGGCATCATTCCACATGGTTTGCAAATCTCGTATTTTGCAGACGACGCAGGTGTTGGAGTCAGAGATGAAGTAGTTAAGTGAAATTACTTCAGTGCCTGGACTCCAGCGCTTGCGCAGCACTTGTGTTGGATTTCGTTGTGGCCTGGTCATGGGGTCCTTGGATGATCACAGCAGCGCCTGCAGGGGCCTATAGGCTGCAGCAGCAGGTAAGGTATCCGAATTTGGGGATTCCAGGTGTCAAGTCCTAAAAATTAAAGTGGGGGGACTTATTAACAAACGAAATAGGATGTGACTTCGCCAGAAATTAACGTATGAAGTTGAAATATGCACATTTCATTAAATTGGCTTTGCATAACCACGCAAATTGCACAGGACGAATTGATTATTTGCCTTTCACAAAACCAACACACACAACAAAAAAAAGAGAGGATATTTTCATCTAATAGTGTTTTTGAAAATGTTAAAAGGTGTGCACGTTTTAAACTCCAAAACCAATACAAATGTTTTCCCTGGAGTTTGCAGGACTGAAATGGGACATTTCACCTTTAGTTGTTAATTATTTACCAAATGTTTTGCCCCGGGCCTCACCACACGTTGTGACAGCCCTGGCAGGATGTCCGAGGAGAACCATTTGTTATGACCAATTGTCCTATTAATTTTGGCAGGTTTTAATGGGGGTAAAGTATCAAAGGCTTGGTTTGTAGCATTTCTAAACGAAGCAAGGAATTCTTCCAGTGATAGAGAGTTTTCTAATGGAGGCAACAGTGGTGTCACTTAAGCTCTAAAGGCCTCACCGGTCACTTTCATACAATTTCGGGATAGCACCAGTGGTCTAGTATTATTCATTAATGTATATTGAAAAGGGGGCAGATCAAATTCAAAGTATACATATGAGTGGTCTGACCAAACACAGGTGACAGTTGTTTTCAGATTTTTTTATTAAAAGCCAGTCCAAAGTATTGCCCCCACTATGGGTAGCGGATCGGACCAACTGCGTAAAACTAATAGATTCCAAAGATAGCCTCAAAGCAATAGCTTCTTGATCCAATGGATCATTGTCCCACAGATTAAAGTCACCTAGAACAATAAAGGCGGTAGTGTCTTTTAAAACGCTGCCTATGAGAGCCAAAAGCTGTTCTTCGAACATTGGTGTTGGTCTAGGTGGACGATATACTAGTAGTACACTAAGAGAATTTGTGGGGTTAATACTAAGTTTTGGCGGGAGCTACGTCCATACATGTGAGGGGTGAGCCTTTGTACTTAGCATTCATGGACCTGAGCACCGCGTTTGACAAAGTAGACAGGGCTATGCTCTGGGCGGTGCTCAGGTCCATGGGTTGCCCGGAGGATTTGGTCAAGGTCCTCCAGATAATCCATGAACATACATCGGCTTGTGTCAGATTCGGGGAACAGGGACAGTGCACAGCCTTTTTTGAGACCTTCTTGGGCGTCCGCCAGGGCTGTGTTGTGGCCCCGGTATTGTTTGCCCTTTACATAAATGGTGTCTACCAGGCATTGTTTAACTCCCATACCGACTATATCACAGTGGGTGGCGTCCCCCTCCCAGTCTTAGGTTATGCCGATGATATGGTTTTAATTGCCCACACCCCCAGAGCTTTAAAATGCCTGGTGGATGTCTACACCCAATTTATGGCTTCCCATAAGCTGACTGTGAATTCACAAAAATCAGCAGTTATGGCATGTAAGAGTTCGGGTGTTAGACATCTCAAGATACACACAATATGGAGTGGAGGCAAGCCTATCCCGAGGGTCACCAGCTTTGATTATCTGGGAATTTGTTTTACGTAGAATTGGCGAGGGTTTGGCCATGTCGATAAGCAATGTATGAGGATGAGACAGGTGCTTGGGGGTTTGTCCCGCTTTCAACATAACTGCGTGGGGCACCCAATCAAATGAATTCTCGAAGTATACAGGGCTCAAACAAAAACTGCCACTAATTATGGGGCAGCACTGTGGGGTATGGAAAGGATTCCAAAAATCGAAAATGTGGAGAACTCCTTTCTTAAAAAACTGCTTGGGCTACCACAGTCTGCTCCAAACTATGGGACACATTTAGAACTGGGATGTCCACACATTGCCGATGAGTGGCTATTGGATCCATTCTCGCATTGGCTGGCACTATGGGCTAACCAGAAAGCCACTCTTTCACATAAGATCATAAGAGCCCTGGTGAGTAGCTCAGCTGTAAAGAAAATCCACTGGCTTATGTACATCCAGAAATGCATTAGACAGTTAAATTGTGCTAATCTTGTCTGCCCTCAATCTTCTTGACCCCCTGTGCGGTCAGGGCATACAAACAAATGTTTAATTCCATCTTGGTGGCAAATAGGGATTCCGCTGCCTTGGGTATTCTTGCAAACAGAAGGCATATTGTGTTACCATCTGCAGATGCTATTCAGCCGTACTTGCCCCACAGTGATAATCCTGCAGATCGCTGGGCCTTGACCCGAGCCCGGTTTGATTGCTTATGGCTAGGGGCATGAACAAAAAGCTGGACTCATAATGTGCAACCTACAGCTTGCACCTGCTGTCAATGGACGGTGGAGGACCTTCTACACTTTGTGTTGTTTTGCCCACATTACACAGACCTAAGACAAAAAAACCTTCTGCCACTACTTAGGTCCGCTGGCTTGTCTCAGGCTAGGCCTGCTTTGTGTGTTCTGCTTTCAGCCGCTACGATGCCAGTGGTCTGGGGCATGGTGGACTACTTGAGAAGGGCCTGGTATCGGAGAACTACATTCACTGTCCAAAATATGATCAAACCCTGAACATTTTATTGAATCGTTTGGACGCTTCCTGTGGATTTTATCTTGATTTACACACATGCATATTTTAATCTTTCTTTATACATATATAATGTTTGTAAGTTAATGCCGTGGACTTTTTAAAAAAAAATGTTGAATTGGATTTTGTATTACTATGCAGTTCTATTTTGTGTATGGTTTATGGATAATTTGCTTCCGAATAAACTTAATATGATGATGACTAAGTTTTAATAGCATTGCCTCACAATCATCGATTTCTGGAATACTAGAGGGATAAAACCTCAGTGTCTGTTTGTAGAGTGTGGCAACCCAATCCTCTCGATCACTATGGATAGAGTAGTAGTCTGTTGGCGTAGCCAATGCCATAGCGTGTTGTGTCGCCTTATTCATCGAGGTTTCCGTGAGGAATAGAGCGTCCAGATTTTGTTCAGAAACAAAGTCTGATATTTCTGTGGAATGTTTCATTGGTGACAAGCAACATTTCAATTTGTCACCTGGAATTTTTAACCATGGGTAAAGTTTACTATCTGTCCCGGGAATAGTAAGACATTGCATGGGAGGGTCATTATCCGATGCAGCAACAGTGATTGTACCAATATGGTTGGCCTAGGTAAGGTTCCCAGTCTGCGGCAGCTCCTTTAGCTCGTTGCTTTCATGCCCATCTATCAGAGCTATATCCACCTCTGGAAGGTTATCTGCTGCAAGGGCACTAAGGCGCGCCCTACGATTTCGCTGTATTGCAGCAACTAGCGCAACCATATCAGATTGTGCTAATACCTATATAGAAGAGGATGGAATTAGCAAAAGGAACCAATCAAATCTAAAAGTATAAGATAGCGGGCAGCAGTCACCAGCCACGAACCGCCACAAACCGTCCCCGACACGCCGGTGCTGACGTGCCTGACGTGTCGTTAAGAGCATGTGCGACCTACAAAAACACATGGGTATTGTAGTTCTGAAGCCCAGTTATCACGTGATTCACTTAAAAACCAGTGAAACTGTTTTTTAAAATGGTCCTGCACCCACAACAATTCTTGCCAGAACTTGCAATAAGGCAGCACAAGTTAAGAGCAATTAAAACAAAGTAAAGCACAATTTAAAAAAAATCACAAAAACGTTCTTCAAACAGACTGAATAGAGCACACAATTCAACTAAAACTAATCTGTTATCTAAAATCTGCCAGGCTAGTATTTCGTTATCTTACAGAGGTGAGGAAAGCAACCAGATCCGGCCCGATCTCCCACGGCTCAAGCAAGTTGATGACCACAGTCCACTCACCGTTAGGTTTCACAAGTGAGCACCCCACACAGAGTTGCGCCTGTGACTACGGTCACCTGGGGCCAAGTTTGACAAAACAATGCGCCTCCCAGCAAGATGTCTTGCACGGCCCACCACGCAAGATCCTGAGCCATCTGATCCGAGACCTATAAAAGGTCTGACATGTGGCCATGAAAATGCGACCATTGGCAAAGGAGAAGCCACTCAAGCGATCTGAAGCTCAGCCTCGCCTCTGGCACCATTAGGGTGCAGGAGGCAATGCGGCCCAAAAGCGCAGAAGGTGCAAGAAAGCTCAGGCCGGGACAGGTTCTTGAAATTGAAGGAAAAGCACTGCCTAGGCAAAGGCGACGTAGGGACTGTGATGGGGAAACATAAGACTTTCTGGCATTCAGGGAAAAGACCAGGATGTGCAATAGCATGCATGTACCGGGTAGCTGCTCCGAAACTAAAGCTGGGGAGCGAGCTCAGACAAGCCAGTCGTCCAGGTAGGGAAAGACATGAATGCCCTCCCTTCTAAGGCGAGCTGCTACCACCGCTAGTTGCTTGGTGAAAACCCTGTGCGCTGAAGAAAGACCGAACGCAGGACCTTGAACTGGTGGTGATATTTGCCCAACACAAAACTCTTGCAGGGTTTGGTCTAGTGCAACCATCTTGAACTTGGTCCTTGCTCAGAAACAAGTTCAGCAGCTGCAGATCCAGAATGGAATGCAAGCTCCCGTCCTCCTCCGGCACCAGAAACTAGTTGGAGTTCCAAACCTTTCTGTTAACAAGTGAGGTACCAGCTCGATCCCACTCTTGGACAGAAGCTGAAGGACCTCCTTTAGAAGGATGGGTGCAAAGACAAGGGGGCGGCCTGAGGGAATGTAGGAATGTAGGAGGCAATATCCCTGTTGGGTGACATGTAAGGTCTCTAGTGTTGGAAGTGCCTGACTGAACAGGGTAAGCCTCCCCCAAGTGGTGTTGAGTGGCACAACCAGTCACTGAGGTATTGCGCCCTGGACTGCAGCTGCGCCACCTCCCTGGGCACCTTGCGGGAAGCAATTGCCCTGCATTTTTCATGGGGCAGACTGACCATGGCCTCCTGGGGCAGAGGCGGTGGAGGAACGATAACCCCTGCCTCAAGATGCTGACTGTGCAGAGAGCAATTGCACTGCAAGCCCCAAAGATTTAGCCGTTACCTTAGATGACCAGACCTGGAGGACATCATCAGCTTTAGCTCTAAAGAAGAAATGGTCATCGAAGGGCATGTCCAACAGCTTGGCCTGAACATCGGCTGCAAATCCTGACTTCCTCAGCCAAGTTTGGCGTCTGACCACATTACTCATGCCCATGAATCTGCCCAGACAGTCCGCAGCTTCGAGCACTGATTGCAACATCTTGCATGTTGCCTCTTTGCCATCATTGACCAATGACATGAAACCATCCCTCATTTCTCCTTTCAGGGATTTAATTCCACCTCATTGGCCACAGCCAACCACAGGCCAAAGAGAATTTTCATGGCGAAAGAGGCATTCATTGCACACAGTGCAAAACTGCCCGAAGTGAAAACCTTTCCCCATGAGTCAAGCTCTTACTTTCCCTGTCCAGTGGCAGGGACGGGAAGGTAGACATCTTCAGGCCTGCTGTCGCCGCCTGAACCACCAAACAATCTGGAGAAGCATGGCAGGAGAGAAACATTGGGTCCGATAGAGCGGAATGGTGTTTCTTCACCAGTTCCATGACCACTGCTGTAAAAGAGGCAGGTTTTCCCCCCACGACTCTAGTACGGGGGCCTACACTACACAATGAAGGGCAGGAGTGCATCCTTCTTGGGGGAATCATCCAGTATGTTACATAGTTCATACTGAACCTTTTATCTGGATGGATCTGATAGCCCCAGAGAATGGGCCACCTCAGCCATGAAAAGCTGCAAGGCTGCTTGAAGCTTAAAGGTCAGGGTGGTATAAAGGCTACTGGTGACCTGCATGTCCTCTGCCAGTCCCAGCACAACCTCACCTTACCTGTAGAACTCCTACGGGGAACTCACTCCCTACAAACCAGAGGTTCTAGCCCCAGGGGAACCGGATGGCCCTGCTCAATATAGATATTATGTATCTTTGACATGAAAGCATCCTTAGGGAGTGAGGCATATCCCAGTGGAACCACAGTGTCAACATTGACTGATGGCACAGATGGCTATGATGAAGCCAGCACTGCGGGACCTCAGTCGCTTTCTTGTCCAGGCCCGAGCTGTTTGGCATGAGGGAGTGGTCCTCTGCTGTTTGCAACAGACATAGTAGGACCAGTCATTGCGGCAGCAGTGCTGATGGCACCACTTCCTGCGCCACAGGCGCTGAGGCCGGAGTTGTTGCCTTGACGAAGATGTGCAATATCTTCAGGAGGAAGTTCTCCCATTCCCAGAGAATTGGGTGGAAAAAGGTACCTGCACCGGCCGCTCAGGAGAATCCGTGGAACGGTGGCTCTTCTTCTTCAAAGAGGAATAGGAATGCTGGTGTGAGGACTCACTCAGGGAGCAGGAACTTTTGTATTTGTATTTATTAGGTTTATATAGCGCTTTACTCCAAAGCGCTGCACATTTTAACAACAGGATACATTTAACAATGACAAAAATAACAGTAACAGTAGAAGCAAATACAATTTTGAATCAGACCAACAAAACAGTATGTAGAGCAATTAGACAGAAGGGGAGGGAGTGGTGGAGTAGAACTGGGACGAAGAGGGAGGGATGGGAAGGATGAGGAGGAGGGAGACGGAAGGGTTAAAGGGAAGAGGATAGAGTGGAGGGGGAAGTGGAGGGAGCCGATTATGGGGGAAGACGGGAAGGGTGGGAGAGGGGGAGGGGAGGAGAATGGAGAAGGAGAGATTTAAGGGATGTGCGCAATGAGGAACAGGTAAGAATAGAGCAGATTGAGAGAGGTAAGGAGTTCCAGTGAAGGGGAGCTAGGAGTTGGAAAGAGCGGAAACGGGAGGAGGCACAAGGGGAAGGAGGAACAGTGAGGAGGAAGTGGTCAGCAGAGCGAAGAGAGCGAGAGGGAGTGTAGAAAGAGAGAAGGGAAGAGAGATAAGGGGGAGCGAGATCATGGAGAGATTTGAAGACTAAGCAGAGAAAATGAAATTTAAGTTGGGAGTGAAAGGGAAGCCAGCCAAGGGAGGATAGGGAGGCAGAGATGGAATCTCGGGAGGTGAGGAGACAGAGAGTATGGATGGCAGAATGGTAGATAGAACTTTTCCGATGCTGCTGCTTCTTTTCCCTCTCCTTTTCCCTTATGGAAAGCCACTCATTCTTCGGAGCGACGATCCACGCTGTGCAAACTCAAATGAGACCGCAGAGCCTCCCCCTTTAACTTGTGGATAAACGTCAAGAGTTTTGCTGCCCACTCCTAACGGGACTTAGGGTGCATGGACTGGCATGATGCGCAATCCTGGGTGTCGTGGTCCTCGCCCCAGCAATATAAATAAATCTGGTGAGGATCTGAGGCTGACATCTGCCAGCTGCAGTCCGCACATGGCTTGATGCTAGAGGCCTTAGACAGAGTAGGCATGGTGTAGACATTTTAAGTAAGCTTGTCGAGTTATTCCGGACTAGCGAACAAAGTGTGCAGAAAAAAGGAACTGATGTCACAGGGTGCTGCGCCGCTTTATCTACTGACCCTGATGTCATGCCTGGCATGGGTGCGTTGAGGCATCACGCAGAGCTGACACTGAGCCGCACTGGGCCTCTGGTGGCAGAAAGGTTTTCAAGGAACAGCTGGCCTGGTTAGGGGTATCATAGATAAGAAATCTGTGGCAGGAAAGAATCCATTACAAACATCTCTACTGGATCACATCTGCCCTCACAGTCTAAAAGAAACCACTTTCTTGGGTTCCTACAATTCCCAGCCTTGACAATTTATCTGCAGAGTACCCCAATATCCCACAATCTCACCTCTACTTTTCAATATCTACAGGACACACCCACTGGGCCTAACCAATGGGTCCGGCATCTCCTGCTGCAACTATGCGGATGACAGACAAATCTACACATTTGAGAACCACTCATCCCCAAACACTCCAGACATTAAACATTGCACAGGTGGATGCATGGATGACAGCAAACAGACTAAAACTCAATCCCAACAAAACAGAACTGATGCCCTGCAATCCCCCAGGTTCCAACTCCACCACAATCGGTTGGTCTGACAAGATGGGACCTTACCCAATTCGGTCGACTACAGTAAGAAATCTTGGAACCGCAACAAACAACACCCTCAACTCTTGATCCTCAAATTAGAGCCATTGTCAGAAGCTGGTTCTCCCAGCTGCACATGCTACGCAGCATCTTAGCTTATTTAACATTCTTTTGTTTATTTATTATTTGAATTTAGTTCTAACATACTTTTACAAAAAGAAACATTAAATATAACAAAGAATACATACACATACATACATGTACCTATTCTTTAAAAACATTAAAAGGCGCGTATACACAACAATCAACCGATCAATCAGTGTAACCATAGGTATAATCAATAATTTCAGAGCACAGAATACAGGGGTTATTAAGCATATTTCTAAACATTTCTAAAAAGATATTCTCGAAAGTTTGAAAAGGTTACACAATTTAAAATAAATCTAAACAAGAAAAGAAGGAAAGAAGGAAGAAGATGAAAGGAAGAAGATGAAGATGAAAATGGATGGAGGAATTCAACAACAATTGCTCACAGGGCACCAAATGCAGTCCTACTGGGCACTCGTAATCAATTCCAGCACTTGTTCGAATACATGTTAGTAAGGTGGTATTACAATATAATAATTCATCTGAAGAAAAGGAGTATTCTAATCTTACAGTGTCCGGAAGGGGAGCCCATTTCGTATGCAAATTCACTGCGGAGATGTGCCACAGAGCAGATCAATTTAGCCCCCCAACTTGCATGAGCCATTTCTGATGTTTACTCTTTAGATGACTTGCAGTGGCTTCCCACATTCACATCTCACTGTTTCTCCCCATTTTGGTCTCTCACTTTATACAAATGTATAGACATCTTCAGCTGCTTTTCAATGTATGACCAAATTTGTAAAAGTGCATTGTGCATTGCGCGGAGTATGCAGTGAGTGTGGTCTACTGTGGAAGCGAGTCGCTGGGAGCTGCTGCTGTTCTATTGGAAAGACTGGAGTCTGTCTGCAGTGGCATTTGAACTGTCCTGGTCCCACTCCTTAAAACCACGACTCCCGCGCGGAGTGTGCAGTGAGTATGGTCTGCTGTGGTCCGCTGGGGGCAGAGTGCTGCCTTAAGGCATTGGGGCGAAGATTGTGAATCAACACAGGTGAGCCTCTGCTTGCGGGCTGTTGTGGGGTTAAGTAATATGTAGCTGAACTCTCTCCCCCATACAAGGGGGAAGCTCCGGTTGCTGAGTAACTCTGTGCTCACGAAGAGAGTGGCGCCGGCTAAAGGCTGCGATAAAAGGAACGTGGAGATAAGGGGTAGTGTACCGAAGAGCTCATTAGAAGGAAGTGACTTATGTCCCCGGTTAGATGCGGTGCTGAGGCTTGAGTTGGAGAAGGGGTTAAAAAAAGGGACCACCCTGGTCACAGGAAAGGCACCTGAACTATTGGAAGGGCGCTAGGAGGAAATGTGCGTTGCGGAGACTCGCATGACAAGATAGGAGCTACCCGAAGAAGTGTGGCTAAAGAAGTCCTCAGTGCCGTGTGGTGCTGCTGTGCCACCAGTTGTCCCCCCAGTATTACAGCTCACAAATGCTGACCCCCTGAAAAACAGGGTAAGGCCCAAAGGAACATCAGGATTGGTCATGAAGGAACTGTTATGACCGACATACGCCAAAGCGACAGGCCAAAGCCATGTAGCCCATCGTCCACTTGAAGCGAAAGCTATTGACCGATTCGGTGGGGGAAAACTACTTACTGAGGAAAAAGCTTTTTTTTTAAATAAAAAAACTGCCAGATTGCACGGTGGAACTTGATAGCTACCAAATAGCTGACCATATCTTGCTGGAATTGACTGAGTAAGTTGATCAGGTAGTGCAGGATGCCTCAGGGGAGGTGGAACCCGGGGGTCCAAACCAGTGAAACACAAAGTTTACCCGTTGCCACCTAATTTTGACTTCAGTTGCATCCTAACGGTTGAAGACGACCAAAGACTGAGAGCCTCGAAACTGCTGCAACTTGAAAGGAGACCCAGAGGGACAACGAAGGTTGGAACCCTAGCTCTTCATAAGAACTTTTCACTGATCCTTGAGGACAGAAAGAGTGTCTAGGCACAAAGGTCAAGATTGTCACTGATCAAGGGGAGGGGTCTGGTCAGGATTTATTAGATGCTGACCCTCCTCTGGACTCTAGGGAAGAAACACCGACAAATAGGGTGGGTAGCGGAAGCAGAGGAACCATGTCACCATAGTGGCCCTCGGCTAAAGTGGGTGGAAACAGAGCTGAAGACAGCCCTATGTCCTCTGTGATGTTAGGGCCTTTAATGGAGCCCCTCATCATGGAGGAAACTCTCTGATATCGGTCCAGGTTATCACCAGACCCAATTGAATTGTACTCGGTCAATCCGAGTAGGATGGTGACCCCAAGAGAGGCAGAGCTTCAAGGCAAGAGAGTTCAGCAACCCTTGTCAACCTCCTCGGGGAGCACATCTTCCTCAGAAGCTGCGAGCATTCTCACTGTGGGGGTTCACAATAGAAAAGAAAAAAGAGAACAAACCATACCTTACCGAGATTCAATCTAAGAAAGGAAGAAGCAAGAGGTGGCCTGGGCGCAGGCATGATGTCAGCTCTGAACATAACCTTAGCACCATTCTTAAAACTTTACGAGATCCTCAAAAGATCACTATACCATGCTGGCTGTGATGCATTCCAAACTGGTCTAAATTGAAGGATATGTAACTGCGGCTCAAGGTTCATATGAGAGAAGCCTTGAAGCAAAGGCCAACTCCTTGAAATCCACCCTGGAAACTCTCACTCAGGATCGCCAAAAAAAGAAATCCCTCAGAATGAAGGCAGAGAGTGTAAGAAGGGGCAGCATGCCTCTGGTGGATCGGGGTGTTGAAGAGTGTGCGGAGAAGACTGAAGTTGCGGGAGAGGACAACCTAAGGATGGCGGTGGTCTCTGGTGGTCGGGCAGAGGCCCCTTGCAGAAGTCACCAGTCCGCATTGGAGGCAGCGACAGAGGGTGAGCAAGGACTAGGTCAGTTGTTGGGGGCCTCAAAACAGTCAGGTGTCGAACTAACCCTGGGAACACCTGGAGGTCCAACTAGAGTTGGGGCTGGAGAGGTATCAACTAGACCTGGGGGCGAAAAGGACAATTCCTTAAATAGAGATTACCCGATATTTGACAGGAAAAAGATGAAAAAACAAATGACATGACGCCAACACCAACACATTATTACGAAATCAAAGAACAAAACCCTGGGCAACAAAATTAAGCTCTAATGGCTCAAGGAAATTCCTGAGGAACTTAACTCTGCCTAGTCCACCTGGGATAGGCTCAAGCAGAAGGAACCTTCGGTGGAGAGGCGGCATCCGAAGGTGGCCAAAAAGGGAGATCAAGGCAGTGAGTTGGCTTCTATTATACCTACTGGAATGACCAAGATCTGGACAAAGACCCTTCAGTCCCTTGTAGGGTAGATCCCCAAAGAAGGAGAAGTGCGGCCAGCCAAACAGAGGGTTAGTCAATCACGCTGGTGCCAGCTGTGTTGGAGGAACGGACTCCGCTTAAGGACTGGAGTCTGGCCATTCAGGACCCTTCCACGTGGGGCAATTGGAAGAGGTGGTTAGTGATGGGTACAGTGCTGTAAGCACACATCAAGTGAACAGAGAATTGATTACCCCTCTCTAATCAGCTTGAGGGTTCGAGATTGGTGAAGTTTTTACGCTATACTAAACAAGCAAACATATTTGATACATGGTTATCGCTTTTATTGTGACATGGTGATAGAAAACAGAGAAAAACCAAAATTATATTTGCTATTTAATTTGTTGTTGGTTAGTAGACAAAATTTAAAATAGTTATTAAGAAACTCGACAAGTTCAGTGCATTTTCATCACAGTGAATAAAAAACTAAAAAACACAGAATATAAAGGGGTGTAAGTCACTAACTAAGCATTGCTATACAAAAGTAATTCGACAGACTACTATAATACTATAATTTGTGGTCTTTTTTGAGATAGTCGACATGTTTCGGCCATGGATTAAATTGGACACTATCCCTAGTGTCTTTTCAGAACAGATGTGCAGGCCTTCTTCAGGACATCTAACCAGTAACAACAAACTGCCGCTGACCCAGACTGACACCTTTATTAACCAGGAACGAGCAACATCTCAGGAGACCCTACCAGACAACCACATGATAGCTACTTCTACTACAATCAAGGGCGCCCACATGAATGCACGCTCCTTGGTAGCGCACGCTCCGGACATTGCAGACTTAATCATTGAAAATCACCTAGATCTCCTTGCAGTCACAGAAACATGGCTTCATCAGCACTCTCTATTGCTATTCCAGAGAACTATAACATCATCCGCACTGGTAGAAAAACCAGGATCGGGGGTGGGGTGGCCATCATTGCTAAAACCAATTTGAACATTAGAGAAGTCACCAATACAGAGCTACCATCTGCTGAACTTCTGTCCCTCAAAATACTGAAATCCCATACCCGAACCATTCTTCTACACCTCATATATAGACCACCTGCCCCCATCTCCACCTTCGAGGAAGACATTTCTCACCTACTGACAACCAACATTAAACCAGGCTCACAAATTATTCTCATGTGTGACTTTAACCTGGGCCTCAATGACCCTAATGATACTAACGCCACCTCACACAACAACACTATCACTCACTTAGGTCTTACACAACATATCAATAAGCCCACGCATTCAAAAGGTATATCACTGGATTGGTTAGCCAACGCTACCTGTGACCTATCGCTGACTGACATCACTCCTTGTGCTTGGACAGACCACCATCTCATCACTTTCTCCTTACCCAAAAACTCGCCTAAAACTGCTCCAATTATCAGGGCACTGCAAACCGCAACTAGGAAAAAATGAAATATTACCATTGATAACCTCAGACCTCTCCTAACGCCAATCACCATTAACTATCCTGCACCAAATGCAAATCCAACTGCCCTAGTAGAACTGTATAACAACACCCTGGAACAAGCCCTTAATCAAATAGCCCCCCTCAAATTAAGAAAGGTCATACCAGCTGCCCACATGAATAAATTGTTTTCAGTAGAACTAAAAGTTCTTCACAATATTACAGAGCAGCGGAAACCAATTGGAGAAAAGCCACTTCTCTCACCTCTAAAGACAAATATTCATCTGCAGCTACCACTTATAAAACTGCTATCACAAACGCTAAAAAAGAGATTTTCAACCTGAGAATACACAATGCCAAGTCAGGCACGAAAGAGTTATTCTCCATTCTAAGAGAACTAGAATCACCAGTGCCACCTACTGATGACTGCATCAAGGATAAAGCCTGGTGCAATAACATGCAACTAGCACTATCTAATAAAATAGCCCTCCTACAAGCTAAAATAGAGTCCAAAAAAGATAGCCTTGCCGCCAAAAACCACTCTAATAGTAAAAAGAGCTCTACCATTCCTGACTGCCCTTCCTTCCACTTCTCCCAAGTCACTGAGGACGAAGTGGTAAACATAATTGCTAGCCTCAAACCTTCAAACTGCCAAGGTGACCTATGCCCTGCCTCAGTCATCAAGGACAGAGCCTAAGACCTAGCCCCCTTCATCACCTCGCTGATTAATTCCTCTTTTAAAAACTCATCTGTACCGAACAATCTTAAAGAACCCTGGGTCCTTCCCCTCCTTAAAAAGCCCAACCTAGACCCTAACATACCCATTAATTACAAGCCCATCACGACCGTCCCCTTTCTCCTTAAAATTCTAGACAGAGTGACATACCTCCAAATACAACGTCATTTAGAAGACAATAAAATCCAAGGCCTGTGAAAATCCGGCTTTAGACCCAGGCACGGGACTGAAACGGCCCTCCTGGATCTAAAAATCCAAATGGATGAAGCCAAAGACAAGGGCAACTTGCCCATCTTGCTCCTGTTGGATCTATCCGCAGCCTTCGCCTTAGTTGACCACCAAATTCTCACTCATCACCTGTCATCGGCTGCCACATTCTCTCAGAATGCCACCAATTGGATTTGTTCCTTCCTGTCTGATAGGTCGACTAGGGTCTTCGTTCCTTCAGCAGCAGCTGACCCTGTCCCAATCCAGTGTGGATTCTTGTATCTCACCTATGCTTTATAACATCTTCACCAAGCTCCTCTTTGACCGACTTGATGAATTGGGTGTCACATATACCAATTACAGAGATGACACCCAGATCCTCCTTAAACTCACTGGGTGCTATGAGGGAGATGTTGCAAAGCTTAATTAAATCTACCTTGAAATTGAAGCATGGATGGCCAACCGCAGCCTATGCTTGAACGATGACAAGATGGAACTGCTCATCGTAGGTTCCCAGGCCCGCCTCAACAAACTGGATACTAGGTACCAATCATTCACTATTGACGGAAATATCATAAAAGTTTCTAAAGAAGTCAAAATGCTGGGCGTGTATCTTGACTCCACACTATCGCTCAAAAAACAAATAAATGCCACCATCTCATCTACGGCCTATACAAATAAACTCCTTAATGCCTGTAGACCATTTCTCTCAACCACAAGCTGCCTCACATTGTCCAGAGCTCTGATATTATCCAGACTAGACTATTGCAATACACTTTTCTTGGGCACCACCAACAGCAATCTGAGTAGACTCCAGGTTTTACAGAACAATGCCCTTAGATGCGCCCTTAACCTCCCGCTTAAGGCCCACATCTCTACCATTAGCAAAGAAGTCCATGGCTCCCTATCCGGGATAGAATTAAACTAAGATTGCTTGTCATCACACACAAATGCCTCTCACTGACTGCCCCAGGTATTTATCAGACACATTCTCCAGGCATAGCACCTCTAGGCCCACTAGAACACCTTACAAGTAACAACTGAACATTCCCAAATTCAATCGGAAAACAGCTGGGGGATCTAGCTTCCCAGTGCTAGCAGCAAAGTGCTGGAATACACTCCCCACGACTATCAGGTCTGAGGAGTCATTCTGGTCATTCAGAGCCATGGTGAAATCCTGGCTCACTACTCAGTAAGAATATGATACCTGCATGCTTGTCTATACTGAATTCTGCATATCCATTGTAACCGTCAGACTGTATCACGACATGGACCATATTGTAACCTGGTCCTTATGCTACCCATTGTATTGCCCTTAAATGCATCTCGCATGTGCAACCTTATGTAACCTATGTTTGCTTCAAGCCCAATGCGCCCCGTTACCTGAGGGTTTGGCTGCGCCATATAAATAAACTAACTAAATGAAACTAAACAGAGTATTTCTTCCAATATATCTTCAAATTAATGATTTACCCCATTGTGTGATGTATATGACATCGCTGATCTATAAAAACATGAAAACTACATTATCATTACGAAATGATCCATGCTAAATACACAACATGTTTGACATTTCATGCAGTGATTCATTTAATATCTTGCATGGTACGGTCAAGATCCAGCTTCTCATTCTGGAGTTTCTACATTGTAATCCATACATCTTCAATTAGACTAACTCAACATATAGAAACAACAACGAGAACCAATCTTTTACTTACGTCTCCAAGCAGTATGAGATGCTATTGACAAAACTTGAGCCAATATGTATTTCTTTAGGTTGGACGAAACGTGCAAATGAATGTAGAATGCTTCGTCATTGTGGCAAGAGAGACATTTTCAAGACCTACAATATAATGGTATTCATTACTTTATTAGGAGAAACAAAGGTGGGCCAGTAGCTACTTGGCCACCTGTTTACTTAATATACATGAGTATCGCAATGCCAATCTTGGTATCGCTAACTTGCTTCAAGAAGACCTTAAAAAACCTTGTGTATTCCTAACACTAATCAGAAGCAGAGGTCTGTTCTACATGGCCACATAAATGTATGAAAACTGGAAAATCTACGTAGAATTATAAAAAACACATTGGCACATCCTATCGACTTCAGAATTCAGTCCAGAAATACCCAGATTTGCCTTTAAAAGACAAAAAAACTACAGAGACATTCTGGTACATACATACCCTAAAAAACAGGTGCCTCAACAACAAACATTATGGCATTTGCCACCAGTCATTGGGCATTTTAAATGGGGCCAATCTTCAGTTTGTTCCCTCACTAGCAACCTAAAATCCATTGAGCTAAATGGGAAAATGTGGGAACTCTGTCATTTTTCAAACTGTTCCACAGATTGGGTTGTTTATGGCATTAATTGCCCTTGTAACCTGCTATATATAGGTAAGACTAGTAGACCTGTAAAACAATGAATTTGCAAGCATAGGTCTTGCCTTAAAAATAAAATCGATAAAAAACCATTAGTTGCACATTACGAGGCAAAGAAACACAAATACACAGACCTCCTCTGGTTTGTGATTCAGAAAATTCATCCCACAGAAAGAGGAGGCAATAGGGAACTCATACTAACCCAATGTGAACAACGTTGGATCTATACCCTTAATAATGTGAACTCAGGTTTGAATTCTTCGATTGAGTGGAATACCCTCCTATTTTGATCCACTTGTGTTGTGGATCTTCACTTTCTAAGATACTATGCATGTGAATATCGTATTTGCAACACGTTATTGTTGCACTCAGATGTCTCATCACGTGATGTACGAGTTAGCACAAACATTGTCTTTCATCTCTTAACAAGATCTTAATTCACAACTATGGCGTTTCAGTTATAGCAGTCCTAAGGCCAAATCGTTCATGTACTTTTCTATACGACTTCGTAAGAACGTTAAGCCTCTCTATCAGGCTACTACCGCTTTAAACAGTTGAATTCATTCTATGCTTTTTCCGCATATGTCACGTGATTTGAGCGAGCCGGTGCAGCACGTAGCACGTTCTCCGTCGGATATATAAAAAGTCTTTCATCCTTTCCTCAGCGTTGCTGCACAACGCGAGGATTACAGGCAGCAGTTCATCGCGGCCGCAGGAACGTCAGACAAGTAAATTCGCCACCTTTGATCGGCCCCACTTTCTCATTTTGTTGTGAGGGTCCTCGTGTTATACCTAGCACAAATACAGTCTATCTTCAGAATTACAGCTTCTTTTGCCTCTTTCTTTTGCGGTTCATAGCATTCCAATTTATGTATGGCAGGCTTTGAGACACAGTTACCAACCCATCTTTGTTAATCTTAAATCTAGGCAAGACAGCGAGTTTTTTCGCATCTCCCGAGTAAGTATTTTGTAAACATACGATCTGAGGAAATAGATCATGTTTTATATAGCCAACAGCACTGACATTTTATTTTTGTGCATTTTGTCCACAGCCGCCTAACTTGTGGTGAACATTTCATGCTAAATCTGCTCCATTTTCCTGTAGATAACATCCGGTCTAATTATCCGGGGCCATATTTGACCTACCATTGAGGTAATCCATCTGTCAATAGTTAGTTTCTACGACTTAAGTAGCGTAGAGCTTTTTTGGTTTTCATACATTTATGTGGCCATGTAGAACAGGCCTCTGCTTCTGATTAGTGTTAGGAATACACAAGGTTTTTTAAGGTCTTCTTGAAGCAAGTTAGTGATATCATGATTGGCATTGCGATACTCATGTATATTAAATAAACAGGTGGCCAAGTAGCTACTGGCCCACCTTTGTTCCTCCTAATAAAGTAATGAATACAATTATATTGTAGGTCAAAAAAATGTCTCTCTTGCCACAATGATGAAGCATTGTACATTAATTTGCACGTTTCGTTCAACCTGAAGAAATTCATATTGGCTCAAGTTTTGTCAATAGCATCTCATACTGCTTGGCGATGTAAGTAAGTGATTGGTTGTTGTTTTTGTTGTCTATATGTTGAGTTAGTCTAATTGAAGATGTACGGATTACAATGTAGAAACTCCAGAATGAGAAGCTGGATCTTGACTGTACCATGCAAGATATTAAATTAATCACTACATGAAATGTCAAACATGTTGTGTATTAAGCATGGATCATTTCTTAATGATAATGTAGTTTTCATGTTTTTATAGATCAGCAATGTCATATACATCACACAATGGGATAAATGCTTAATTTGAAGATATATTGGAAGAAATAATGTGTCCTGAAGGAGGCCTGCACTTTTGTTCTGAAAAGACAATAGGGATAGTGTCCAATTTAATCCATGGCCGAAACATGTCGACTATCTCAAAAAAGACCAGAAATGATAGTAGTCTGTCGAATTACTTTTGTATAGTATTGTTTATTTAGTGACATACACCCCTTTATATTCTGTGTTTTTTAGTTTTTTATTAACTGTGACGAAATGCACCGAACCTGTCCAGTTTCTTAATAACTATTTGAAATTGTGTCTACTAACAAACAATAAATTAAATAATAAATATAATTGTGGTTTTTCTCTGTTTTTCTTTAGCACCATGTCACAATAAAAGCGATAGCAATGTATCAAATATGTTTTATTGTTTAGTATTGTGTAAAAACTTCACCAATCTCGAAACTTCACCAATCTCGAACCCTCAAGCAGATTAGAGAGGGGTAATCAATTCTCTGTTCACTGTTTATATAGCTCTTGTAACCCTCCCGTTTGAGCTTTGATCCCCGAGACCAAAAAATAGGGAGCGTACCTTTTATATAGTGATAAAGCACACATCAAGTGCCATGCCTCGCAAGGGTGGAGACTGAATCCTTCATGGCATTGGAGCAAAGACGGGAAGTCCTCACAAAGATCAAAGTCAGAATGCAGCATCAGGATCAAAGGGAAGTCATGTACGAAGACCACGACAGCCAACGATATACATCAGCGGAACAGGGGGTGGGGCAAATGGGTGCATGTTGCAGGTCACCCGCAAAATCCAGGCCCAGTTCCCCCATTTTAACCTACAAAGTATAAATGACCAAATGGGGGGCGTGGCTAGGCAGCACGCCATGCAGTCGTGTTTCCCCTGAGCTCCACTCCGTAGCGCCCAAGTCATGCAATTTCCCTGTTCAACTGAGGAATTTTTGCCCAACTTCACATTCGGAACGAAGAGGAAGTGATGCTAATGATTTTGATGGGCTTTGAAGCTTAAAGCCCCTCATATGAAGCACTTTTCGGGCAGTGGAACCTGCCAGCGAGGAAGACAAAAATGGCAGCGCGTGCCTTCCTGAGCAGCCTCTGAGAAGGGGTACCCCTGAGCGAGCCGCTCCAGTGCCGGGACTCCCACGGCTGGCCTCGGCGGTAGAGAGGTGCAGCGACAGAGGATCGGGCTGATTGTGGTGAGCCCTGCGGGAATGTCGAGACTGGCCTGAAGGGGAGCGAACCTGCAGCAGACCCCCTGGCCAATTTAGCGAGAATGCCCGAGACAGAGCGAGCCCCCACTGCCCCGCCAGCCCCGGAAGCAGCGCAGCACCTGCCCCTGGGGGCTGCGCTCTGGGCGGCACGGGTGACTGTGGGCCGTGCGTGCGAGAGCCGGTGGGCTGGGCGGGAAAGCCCCCCCACCCGCAGGACGAGGAGCTGGCTGTCCGTGGTAGCCCCGGAGTAGCGTCGAGACCCGCCGGAGAGTGTGAGTGGTGGTCCCCGCTGCCCCGCCAGCCCTGAGACCTGGCTGGCGGCCTGCCTGGCGGCAGGTGGTCCCCCTGCCGGCACAGCCGGAACACCGGAGAGTGAGGGAGTCTCCACTGCCTCAGCGGCCCCGGTCCCTGCATGGCGCTGGCCCCTGGTGGCAGCGGGCTGTGACTGGGAGAGCCGGAGATTCCCCCCCCCCCGCAGCCCGAAGCTTGCAGAGAGGCCGGGAGGATCCATAAGGCCCCCGCGGGAGCCCAGCAAAGAAGAGAGGAGGCACCCCGACATGTCGGAGTGCAGGAAGGAGGAGCGGAGGACCATACATAAACAAAGCCCTGGTGAGTGCGGGGACTGTGGTTCCCAAAGGAGAGCCTCATCATCAGCAAAAGAGCCTTAGAGGGAGATCCCAACGGTTGGGAATGGGCCCCCAACAATATCATTGAAGCCTCTCTTATTTTATAGCGCTCATGTGAACAGTAAAGCACACGTGGCAAGCCCCTGCATGCCTCTCCCCTCAGGTGCCTCCGGTTGCCCTGTGAAGTCGAGTAGGCGACACCTGCAATCTCGTCAGGGGATGCCCAAAACAGTGGCTAAAAAGAAAACACACGACATTCTGGCCTACCTAACACCACAGCCTGGGGACCCACACCTTACAAACATTACCGCAGCTGAAATCCACCCGGCTCCAGCCCCGAAGCTAGCCTCTAACATGGCTATGTCCAGAGAGGATTTAGAGGGAATGCTTAAGTCCTTTAAACAAGACATCACCCAGGAAATTAAAACAGAAATCAAGACCTCCAAGGACTCGCTGGCCCAGTCACTGGCAGACCTCACATGCCACCTCGGGGGGCTGGAGTCTAGGGTTAATGATCTGGAGAATGTAACCTGTGTGCAATCCCATGACAATCAAGCCCTAGCAGGAAGGGTAAAGGCCATTGAAGAACGCCTTGAGGACATCTGGGCAAAACAGGCCGATCTGGAAAACAGGTCAAGACGAAATAATGTGCGCCTTTGTGGTGTTCCCCGGCAGATCTCCGACCGAGACTTGGCAGAATATGTAGAGACGCTATTTAGGGCCCTCCTTGACCTTCCACCAAATGAAGACCTAAAGCTAGATAGAACCCACCGGGTGTACTCTTCAGCCCAGATGAGGAAAAACCCACTCTCAGATGTGCTTACTCGGGTGCACTTTTATCGCCAGAAAGAAGACATCATGGCTGCAGCCAGTAACTCAGACTCAATACAATTCCAAGACGCAAAGGTACAACTCTTCCAAGACCTGGCCCCCTACACTCTGGCGTGCAGACGGCGACTGCAGAGGGTAACATCCTGGTTAAGGGCCCGAAAGATCCGTTATCGCTGGGGGTTTCCATGCAAGCTGATGATTGAACTCCATAATCAACACTACATAATCTCCTTGGAAGAGGAAGCAAAAAGCTTGATGGCGGAAACGCCCGATGATGAGGACCCTAACCCGCAATCCCAAGACGCGAATGGATCTGCCTTATGCCCCCCGCCAAAGGCTGGGCTGGGGAGGTCCCGACATCGGCCACAGTCCGCGGCAAACCCACGCCGGGAATCCGACCTAGAGAAAGCAACCAAAGCCCCAGAAGAAGTTTCGCTTCCAGCATCATCTGAGGGTGGGAGTTGGGCAGCGACCTGAGCTGTCCGCGGGCGAGAGGCACAATCTTCATTGAGGAGAAACGTCCACCTTTTGGATCTCCGTTTGGCCCCCAATGCTATACGGAGAAAGAAATTTTCCTTGGCGGGGCGGGGATACTGGACAGCGTAAGATGCCTCCCCACTTACGCCTGTACTGCGCCTAAGAGTGCCTCGCCTACAGCCTGCTCCGAGGTGCCAGAAAGGGACTATACCACTTCAACCGAAGTTCATTTGAAAGTATGGCAATTACCCACCGCTCTTGAATTCCTGTTTAGCTCTATTTAGGGCATTAGAAAATTCCATTCAATAGCTGCCTTGTGTGCCGGAATGGATGGCGCCCGACATATTTCATATCTGGTTTAAATTACCTCCAGGATTAGGAACAATGCAATTTTCGATGAAAGTAGCTTATTTATCTGGTTTTATCTGTTTTTACCTTAATTTTTTCTTTGAGTTTACTGTGTTTACCCCCACCCTGAAGCCAGGAGGGGGATGTTATGTTTTCACTCAACACAATCCCTATTCATGTTGCACCGCAATGTCCGATCTAAAGAAGTATCCTACTACTGACAAGGTTGGACATGTTTTTTATCTCAGACTCGATCATCCAAAATGTATTGGAAGTGGATATACTCCCGGAAGCGCTTGCAGACCACTCCCCGGTATTACTCTTCTTAACCCCTCCCCGAACTATCCCCCCCCCACGAAACCTCCCTGGAGACTAAATGACTTCCTGTTAGATGATCCAGTGATTTGTGCCCACATTAGAGAAACCATGGAGTTATACTATAGAGAGAATGATACGGTTGATGTGAGCTGGGGTACGATCTGGGAAGCAAGCAAAGCAGTGATTAGGGGTCACTTAATAGAACAGGCAGCACAACGGGGGAGAGCTAGGAGATTACTTCTGGAGCATCTAGAGGGGGAAGTCCTTAGACTAGAGGAAGCGCACAAGAAGAAACCCTCACGGCGCTCATTGAGAGACCTGCGGATGGCAAAGAAAGCACTTGAAGCACACCACATGGGGAGGGCAGCCTACAGTATGATGCGCACCAAGCACTTTTTTTACACAAAGGGAAATAAGGCTAACAAATTATCAGCAGCCAAATTAGGTAAACATACTAAGCAAAACAGAATACATTTTCGGAGGCGACCCCGCACAGGGGGAACCTGCAGTCCGCCAAAGAGTTCATAACCAAGGCTGATCTCCCTCAGCTGCCACAGTCCTCACTAGAATCTTTAGAAGCCCCAATATTGATTGAGGAAGTTGAATTTGCCATCAAAGCCCTCAATATCGGCAAGTCTCCGGACCCAGACAGATTCACAAACAAGTTTTATAAAACCTTTGCTAAAGAACTCATACCGCACATCACAAAGCTATTTAATGTCATATGGGAAACGGGTTCCGTTACACAATCTATGGCTGAATCAAATAAAACCCTACTTCTAAAACCCGGAAAAGATCCGGCAGATTGCGCATCCTATCGGCCCATAGCCTTGCTCAATACTGATGCCAAGCTGTTTAGTAAAATTATAGCGCGTCGATTGGGGGAGGTGTTACCTACACTAATAGACAGGGATCAGACAGGCTTTCGTAGAACAATAGACCTAATAGCTCTAGCCCCCTCCATACCAGGTCCCCTCTCACTGCTATCCTTAGACTCCCATTGGGCATTCAATAGCATGTCATGGGACTACCTGCAATTGGTCCTGAAGGGTTTTGGTTTCGGACCACCATTCTCTAAACTGGTCCTGTCCAATTTCCGGATTCCCTCCACCCAAATACGAGTCAACGCCCATTGGACACCGCAGATACCCCTCGGCAGGGGGACCAGGCAGGGGTGTCCTCCATCGCCATTGGTCTTTGCACTAGCAATGGAACCACTAGCCCAACACATCCGCCTCCACCCCGAAATCCAGGGGTTCGAGGTGGGAGACCAGAGCCACAAAGTAGCGCTTTATGCAGACGATGTGCTCTGTTTCTTAAGCGAGGCCCAGACCTCGGTTCCCCCGCTTATGAGTCTGCTTGACTGTTTTGCGCAGATTCACAATAAACACGGCCAAATCAAATGGCCTGAATTTGTCTGAAACACCACAGGTGCTAAACACCTTACAGAACACCTTCTCCCTTAGCTGGGGAAACTCCAAAATCACATACCTTGGGGTGCACTTGACTCTGACCTATTTGGGTCTGATGAGAGCCAACATTCCTCCGCTGTTAAAAGACGCTAAGGAGTCTCTACAAAAATGGGCCCTTCAGGAGCTATCATGGTTGGGGTGCATAAGTGCCGTTAAAATGACCTTGCTACCTCGGCTTCTTTACACATTCCAAGCGCTTCCGGTCCAAATTCCAGAGCGAGATTTATTAGATTTGCAGAAGGAAATAAGCTGCTTTATCTGGCAGCGAAGAACACCTAGAATTCAGCGTAAGATTCTCAGCAGAAGCAGGCAGCTAGGAGGCCTTGGGCTCCCCTCCATCTTGAGATACTATCGAGCAACCCAAATTGCCCCCATCCTGGGCTGGGCTATCCAAGCTGACCACCCCAAATGGCATGACATTGAACAACTGTTCTCCGGGGCTCCTCTGTCTCATCTCCCCTTTCTACCGCGGGAGGCACGGGCCTTCCAGACGCCCCTTCTCCCAACCACGGGATCCACGCTCCGTTACTGGGACAGGCATTGTACGCTAAGGGGGATCACCCCGGGACTGGACACCCTTTCCCCAATCACGCAGAATCCAGCCTTCACTCCAGGGCTCCAACCCAGTTCATATCAAAACTGGTGAGGAACGGGGCCTTTGAGACTGCAAGAGCTCTATGTTGACAATAACCCATTGACCTTCATCCAGTGCAAGGAGAAATTTAACCTCCTAGAGGCGGAGAGATTTAGATATATACAGCTCAGGCATTGGACCGGCAACCTGGTCGTTAAAAAGGCTGCCACTAGGCCCCCTCAGGCTTAGAGATAACGGCCTCGGAAGGTCAACGCTCACATAAAGTGGCAACGTGTTATCGCCTTCTAGAAAACATCCCAGAAGATGAGAAACTCTCTTATATGTTGGCATGGGAGACGGAGTTGGGGATAGAGGTGTCTCCGGGGTCATGGCAGAGAATCTGGGACAGAGCACATAGGTCCTCCAGGTGCACGACAGTCAGGGAATGCGCACTTAAGATTTGCTACTGATGGTACTTCTCGCTGCAGAGGCTACACGCAATGAATGTAGATTACCCTGATGTATGTTGGCATGGCTGCGGGGCAAAAGGAGACTTGGGGCACCTGTGGTGGTATTGTACGATCATTCAATCCTTTTGGCTGGAGATCAGGTCCAACATTAAGGACATTTGCGGAACCCTCTTCCCCATGGACCCATTAGTGATGCTGTTGGGCGACACTCCAGAGGATGGGTCCTATCCACAGTCGGGCCCCAGAGCGCGGCTAATCACACAATTACTTATGGCGGCCCGTCTTATGCGAGCTCGATTTAAGGAACTGGAGGGCCCCCACATAGCGTACTGGTGGGTTAAGGTTTGGGAACTTCTTGGAATAGGGAAACTAACAGCTGCAATGGAGACCGGACAGCCAAATTCAAAAATATCTGGGGCCCATTCCTGGACCATGTTGCAGAGAAAGAACACATGTTCTTCCAGCCTAGATTGGTTAAATACCTCCTCCAGCCCTGATAAGCTTCAGAAACGAAGGAGGTACCCACCCGCTTGAAATCAGAATAGGGGGATGCTGGAGTGCCCCTGAGGGCAACGCCGTGAGCTATTGGTGATTCTGGTGAGGGGTTTCTTTTTTTTTTTTTTCTTTTCCTCAGTTAAGAACGCTACAGAATACAAAGCTACAATACTATACCCCCAGAGGTTGTTTATGAAATATATTTACTAGAGGAATTACAAAGACGTAAAAAAGAAATTTTGATGCATTGTTAAAAGATTAATTGAGGTTGTAATCACAGTGACAAATTATGAATTTTAGCCTTTACGTAAATAAAGCCGAAGCAGACTCAATGGATGAGTTCCATTGAGGCGGTGCTGGACCGTCTATCTGAGACTCATGTGATTAAGTAATATTGCCACTGATTCTTGTTCTTTTGATGAATTCAATGTTGTATCGATGTTTCAATAAAAAGATTTTGACAAAAAAAAAAAAAAATGACCAAAAGGACAACTCTGATCAAACAAGGGTGCGTGAACAGTCAAGGGGATTGAATGAGGTCAGGGCCATTGGGAAGCCCATCATGACCACTCTAGGTGGCGTTAACAACATTAGAGAGGTGCCTAGAAACTCCAAGGAACCTAAACACAGCATTTGTCTGGAATGACTGTTCAGCTTGGCGGATGATCTTTTCCTGAATAGGTATAACATACTCAGACTCTTCCACTGTATCCTGAAACGAAGATCGATCGAAACCAGGGATATTGACTTGGTGGACTTCCCTCATGAAAATTGCCTGGTCAATGTCCAAATATATCTAGTGTCAAGCCTTGTGAAAGGAATGCTATTGGACGAACCAGAGGGTCTTTTCTTGTTGGGGTTTGCCTTGATGAATGTGGAAGTACCTTTGAATAGAGTTGGCACAGAGGAAGGGTTGAGAATCTGATAGTAACGGAAAGACGTGGGGAAGGTCTGCTCCAACACAGGTACAGTCTGGCCTGTGCAACAGGGGGGCAGGTCTAGCACCTTTGATGACCTAGGTCAAGTCACAACCACTCACCATTACAGTGGTGGGCCAACACGACATGAGGGAAGTGATCTGTGAACCTAAGGCAAACGTGGGTCCTGACGACAAACTGTTGGGACCTAATGGCAAGGGAATGGCGTGGGGAAGATGTGCTCCAACACAGGTACAGTCTGTCCTGGGCATCAGTGGGGCAGGTGTAGCATCTTTGATGACCTAAGTCAAGTCACAACCACTCACCATTATAGCGGTGGGACAACACGACATGAGGAAAGTGATTTGTGAACCCAAGTCTAATGTGGGTTCTAACGACAAACTGGCGTGGGCTTGGTTGCCCAAGGCCCTGGTGATTAGAAAAAGGGAGATCTGGCATAAAAAGTGTACAAGGGAGGGGCAGGTTACTCTGATTTCATGGAATACGCGTGGGTTTAAATATCATTTTGGTCTAGGAGTTCCCTATTCGAGCCCCCCAAATGTGATTTGTTTACAAAAAACGTGGTTACGTGACTCTCCAATTATGGACGGATATGTGGTCATTTTAAACACGGTCACAAAGAGTTCTAAAGGGCGGCCATCCTCAGGCCTTATGATGGTGGTGGCACTGCGAAATAACATGGAGTTGGTGGGAGTTGAGAACCCGGACTCTTAAATACAGATGCTGAGTATTGAAGCTGCGTACAACCATTGGAGGGTCCATTACATATTGTGTAATGTGTATTGGAAACCAGGGAAGATGGATGATAAGCTCTTTCTAGAAACCTTCTCTGATACCCTTAATAAATCTCTCAAAGCTTACCGTGATGCGGAGTGTATAGTGTGTGGGGACTTTAATCTCCCTAATTTTGAATGTGGGGGGGGGGTAAGAGGAAGGGGCTTCAAGATGAGGGAAAGGCTAAAGGTGAGGGGTCCAGGAGTTGGTTGTGGGCGTTGTAAGTAGGTAAGAGAGAGCTGTACAAAGTAAATGGGCAGGTTGAGGTGGATACCCCAGGGAAACCCACATGGAAAGGGGGGGCAAGTCTAGTACCCTTGACTGTTTTCGACTGCAGGACATTTTGGGTGAAGATCAAAAGATTCGAAGTTAGAGTAACATAAAAAAGTGACCATAACATTTTGCAAATATGCTGGTCGCCTCACTTAGCCCCGCCTAAAGAAATCTTCACCCCTGAAATTGAAGTGACACTGGCTCGAAACAGGTTTGCGAATGTCAGCTTCAGAGATCAAGAGAGATTATGGGGCCAAGGTAGGGGTATCTTGGGAGAGACCTCCTTGGAAGATATTAATTATTCTTTTGCTGGACTTCTCAAGTGCAGTGGGATGTTCCAGCGAAACTGTTTTCCCCCCAAAACACGCTTACAACCAGAATATCAGGCTCCTTACAGCAGATATAAGAAAGATCCACTTGGAACAGGGCCCTCTGTTAGGGAAGAAGCTGCAGAAACATTGTCAGATGTATCACTACTGGTTGCTTGCCAACCAATGGTGGCTGAATCAAGATGACTCCAGTTGAGAAATAAAAACATAGCCAAGATATGGAAATTGATAAATTCAGTGGGATCGAATATTAGAACAATCCAGGTGAATGCAGTTTCTGAGAGGGGTTGGGTGAAACATTATTTGGACCTCTTTGGCAGTCCGATGGAAGGACAAGGGGTTAAACAACCTCTGAAAGGGGGTCTTTGGGCCTTAGGGTTAGAGAAAGTCGACATCCATGATCTAATAATCAAGACGAGCAATTCTAGAGCCCCGGGGCTGTATGGCCTAACTAATGTCATGCTGAAAGTGTAACCGGAGCCTTGGGCTGAATTTTTATGGGTCCTTTTCAAAAAGATTGAGAAATTTGGGAATGTCCCAGATTCATGGAAAACGTCAATAATGGTGCCGATCTTTAAAAAAGGAATCAGAGATGACCGATGAAACAATCGGTCTATTGCTTTGTTAAATGTAGTTGGGAAAATCTTTGCATCTTTACTACTAAAAGGATTGAGGGAATGGATCTTGGACTCAGCAAGTTTCGACTTGCATCAGTCAGGTTTTGTGAAATAGGTAGAAACAAATTTAAATGTCTTTTTTATTAACATCTTGAAGTCGAGAGCGCTTCAAACCAAAAAAAAGATATACCTGGTGTTCGTTGACCTCGAGCAGGCCTTTGACTCTGTAGACAGACAACTGTTGTGGGATAAAATGGAGTAGGGTGTTTGCCAAGGGGAGCTGCTTCAAGCAATACAATCTCTTTACTCCAATACCAGTTTGAGAGTAAGGCTGGATGCGAGGCTCTCTGAATCTATAGTAACAGAAAGTGGCCTTAAGCAGGGGTTCCGCTTGGCACTGGAACTCTTCAGCTACTTCATCTCTGACATAGGGTCAGCCCTGGAGACGGTTCAATCGTTTCCACTGAAAATAAATGAGTGGCGTTTGGGTCATTTGCTCTATGCGGATGATTTGGTCCTAATAGACCAAACACCCATTGGGCTTCAACGACAACTCAACATGCTCCAGGAGTATGTAAGAAAGAACAGGCTTAGGATTAATGTTCCCAGAACTAAAACTTTAATTTTGGAACATGCGGTTGGGAGAAGAAGTGTTAGACCCACTTGAACACTGAACAGAGAACAAATAGCGGTGACAACCACCTTTGTCTACCTGGGTATGGTGGTAAAAACAAGTCTTAACGACAGTCCCAGGATCGACCAACTCATGTCGAAGGTTGTGCATTTGGCTTCACAAGCACAGATTTTGTTAAAAGGTTTGGGAAGTTCTCAATGATCTCGGTGATCAAGTTTTATAAGGCCAAGGTGACGACCATAATCACCTATGGAGCGGAAGACTCTGTCTTTGTAAAGGAAATGCATATCTGTGCCGTCAGTAAGAGGATTCAGAGCCCTGAAAGTGACTTTGGATGCAAAAAGCGAACTGATCTATGGAAATCTGCCTGTATCAAAAGACGGAACAGGAACTTGCAAACAACCCAGATGCAATTAAAGTTAAGTTGTGGAAAAAATATTGGGTGGACACCATCACAGCAAGGGAAGAGTATGAGACATACCGCAACTTTAAAGTAGAATGCCGGCACAAGAATACTATCCCAAGATATCAGAGCCTGTTTCCAAGCAGCTTCTTAAGACCGAAGTTCCTGAGGTTTAGACTAAACCTTTATCCAACAAAAGAAATCCTATTGATCAGGAAGCAGTGGCAGGAAGCAGACAGGAACTGTCGATTCTGTAACAGCTCTGAAGCTGAGGAATCATTACAGCATTTAACCCTGAGTTGTCAGGGGCTAACAGAGAAGAGAACCTTGTACTTAGAAGAACATTTAAATACATTTAGCTCCCCCTCACTAGATCAATGGTGGAACAGGATTGTGGGTGGAGAGAGTGTGAGCCTCACAATTGTTCTGATTAACTTCCTGGAAGATGTCTTCCAAGGGCTAGATAACATGAGATAAAGTGATACCTGCTTGTATGAGAAGATTTTAGTAGACTTTAGTACATTTAGAAAAGTGAAGTGTGGATGTGAAAGCATGTCTGTCAATTTTAAATTGTAATTGTTAGGGGGAGGTGAATTGGTGAAAGGAGGGACATGTGTTTTTATCAATGTATATATTAATGTGTTTTTTATTTTTTGTTATTGGTGAAAGGTTTATGTGTAAGCCCTAACACTAATAAAATAATTTTTAAAAGAAATTGTGCATCACATCTGTCACAGAGTTTAAACAATAGTTCCAGAAGTCCAATGTTTTGATGATATCCTAATTGTGGACAAACCTATTATTGAATGTGAACATATACACCTCCTACACTCTGTGAACTAATGTCTTGTGTCTCAGGAATGTCAAGAACTTTACAGAGCCGACAATTTCTTAATTCTGTTGGTATTTTTCACTGCGCGCCACATATAGTAAGCAGTGGTAGTTGGTTAGTGCAGAACTGTATTACCATGCTTAAAATCGCTAGGACTATAGAGAGGATATGGCTGGATTTTGAGATAACTATAAGTCACGTTTGCAACTTAAGGATAACTGCAATTTTGCTATGTGGGTGAAGTTTTTATTCAAATCCCATAAGTCCACTTTCCGATGGAAAGATCTTTAGCGGTCCTCATAGTTACTCCCATTGTTAAATCGTGGGCTCCAACTAATGCTCTTGAAGTAGTCGAGGTTGAGATCTTCAAAAAAATGTCCCTTGCTTCTAAACTCTGTGTCATCACTTTCACCCATTGATTTAAATAGAGAGCACTTTCGGGAGGATTTAGATTTTATGGATATTTCCCCAATTTTTTTCAGCAATTGACCACAGAGAGAAATCCGCCCTAACTCTAATCTTAGGTATTCCATTGGCATGGAAGGATATCATTTCAAGATGGTTTGCCAAAAAAGCCTTCCACACAATCCAGCCATATGATCTCTTTCATAGTTAGAGCCTCCAGACCATATCACACCATGGGGCAGAAACATTGCCTATATAGAATAACGATGCCCTGCTTTGTATATCCTGCAGTTTTCCTGGCAAAATTCCAGACCATAGGTTAAGTTGGCAAGCTTTTTTTTGGTCTCCCTTATATGCATGTAATCGGCATCTAGGCCCATTTCCAGCTCGAGGTATACATAACCCCTCAAAGTCAATAATTCCCAGCATTGTTTTCATTTCAACTCTATCTCCCTGTGTGTCACCGACATGCACTTTATCTTGTTCAGATTTACCTCCAATTTGTTTTCTTGAGAGAACAGAGCCCATTTGTTCAATATATTTTTAATTCCCATGTATGTATGGTCAAACAGCACAGGATCATCTGCGTATAACACGCAGGTGATCCTGTGCCTGTCCATTCGTGCAGGGAGATTTACCAGATGTAAATTGAACAAAAGGGGAGTCAGCACGCAACCTTGCTTGACCTCTCTGTTTACCATTATCTGGTTTACATGTGGCCCCCAATATTCAAGGTACGACGTCCTTTCATTGCCTGCAATTTCATCCCCTGACATTTTAACGTGTATATTACAATGAATATGCTCATCGAATTTTTTAGGGGGGCAGATAAGGGTTTGGGGGGTAAAGAATAGCTAAAAAATAAGTGGGGCAGAGGGGCTTGGGGGATAACTCCACCCCCAAACAACTAGCGTTTTCGTTAGAATGTACATGTTAAAATGCCAGGGGATTGAAAATTGATGAACATAACATGTAGGGAGGGACTACCCATTCCCCCGGCCCCACCTATCAACTTGTCTAGGAGCCGAATATTATTGACAGTGGAGGAGCCTGGCTGGAAGCCAGTCTGGAAAGAGTATAGGATGTCACTGGACATCCAGCATTGACAACAGTCTATTATTGTCCGACATGTTCCTGTTACCCTTCTTATATACAGGGTGACAGGAAGGACTGTCCAGTATAGACTGTTGCCAAGATGATGGTATACTGTGCTCATTACAGACCCTTTCAACAAAACTGCATTTGATAGGCCACTTGGGCACGGGCCCTTTGAGCTCTTCAGTTTTTCGATTGCTGTTACAATACCCTCTTGAGTTAGCTTCAGGGGCCAGCTTATCATAGAACATGTGTCAATAGGTTTGATTTGTTTACCATTTGTCCATGACCTCTTCACATGCCCAACCCACTTCTCTTCTGTAATGGGGTTTACAATGGCTTCCGATTTTTCTCCCTTCGCGGTAGACAATAATCGCCAAATAGAGAGTGA